>NW_006293953.1:2015475-2016443 GCF_000327345.1 Myotis davidii
GTGAAATTACAGCAGCCCCCTCACATCTCTCTCTCTCTCTCTCTCTCTCTCTCTCTCCCTTTTTAAAAAAATGTTAACATATTACTGTCTGAGAGGAAGGGAGTGGGAGAGAGAGATAGAAACATCAATGATGAAAGAGAATCATTGACTGGCCATCACCTGCACACCCCCCACTGGGGATCGAGCCCCTAACCTGGGCATGTGCCCTGATGAAGAATCGAACTGTGACCTCCTGGCTCATAAGTCAACCCTCAACCACTGAGCCACACTGGCTGGGCGGTAACTGATATTTAGTCATCAATGATCAGGAGCTCAGTGATATCAGAGCCAATGTTAGTTATACTCTTAGCCATCCATTCATGTGTACATGATGGGTGTTATAGCTCTAGCCATTTATATCTGCTTTGAAGGCAAGAAGGAGGGTGAACGAAAAGGGCAGGACCAGGGGCTGTAGCTGTATTAGAAAAAATAAGAGTTTTCTTATGAATCTGTCAGCAGATTCTGACTTTTTCCTCATTGGCCAGAACTGTCCCATGGCTACTCCAAGCTGAGAAGGTGGCAGTATAGGTCAGCAGTTTCCAACCTTACGGATCTCTGCGGACCACCAGTTGGCAACTGCTGGTCTAGGTGACTTCCATTATATTGTGCTTCCTACTGTTTTGATGTTCAATTAAAAAATACTTAACAATGGCGTAGGTTATGTTAATCTCTAATTCTCTTTATATTTATAGTTCATACTATATAAATATTGTATACTGTTTTATTTATTGAGAGTATAGGACTTCAGCTACTGTCGAGATTTTTAAATTCCTTTGTGTCTGAGACTAGATCTATTTTTTGTATGAGACTTGGTGTTTCATCCTTGAATATTTTTGAGAAAGGAGCTCCGATATCACCAAAACCCACATCTTATGAACTACTAAGAAATAGCTTGAGTTAAATTGAATACTGAAAGTAGAAAAGAGTGA
>NW_006293953.1:2016832-2020560 GCF_000327345.1 Myotis davidii
TTTTGTGCAATTCATTTAATCTCTTTTACCTTCAGCTTCCTCTTCTGGGACCGGGATAATAATTGCAGCTTTACAGATTGTTGGGAGTATTAGGAATAGTACATATTTAGTACTTCACGGCACCTGGCATGTATAAGCACCTTTGGTAACTGTTTTTAACATGATCATTAGTATTAATTGTTGGGTTATTTTGAAGGACCCCTTTTTGCATCAATTAATTCTTATCTATAAACTGCAAAAGTTTATATCACAGCTTTTCTATTACTGTCTACTCATGGGCACTTGGGCTGGTTCCAGATCTTAGCTATTGTTGTCTAAGATTCCTCCCAATTAAAAAATGTCATGTTTCTAAACTAAGTCCTTCAACTGAGGCATTATTATAAAGGTTATCTGTGGAGGTCATAGTTCATACGAGACCATGGGAAGGTGAAGTTTTCTACTGTGTGGATTGATGTCAACATATAAACCAAATGTGTCAGAACAAATGTTCCTGAGGCACTGAAATACCTTCTGAATTATCCCAGGCCACTGAGAGAAACTAATGAAATGCTGACCAAACCACTGAGCATCAGTGAAATTGGGTGTAACTAATCTTATGCTTTCTCTCAGAGCATGCCTATAGTGGTATAATACAGAGAAAAGCAGTACTGAGGGCTGTTCGTACTCAGAATTGGTGACAGTTTGGGGAACTAGCACACCTCTCTGGCAATGTAAGTGGGTATTACTTCTGAGGAACATTTCACAGTATGTAGCAAAAGGCAGCAATTCCATTTTTAAGAACTTATGTTAAGGGAGCAATTATGGATGTGTACAGAAATTTAGTTCCAAGGATATAGTACTATCTTTAAAGTGAAAATACTGGGAAAAGCCTAAAAATAAGGAGTAAGTAAATTATGTATAACCATCATCTGATTATATATCGATATTTATTGACATGGAAAATATGTCTGTGAAACATGCAAAATGTCAATGATCCTATTTTTATTTTTATTTATTTTTTAAAATTTATTTTTATTGATTTCAGAGAAGAAGGGAATGGGAGAGAGAGCTAGAAGCATCAATGACGATTATCATTGACTGGTTGCCTCCTGCATCCCCCACACCTGGGATTGAGCCTGCAACCAGGGCATGTGCCCTGACTGGGGATCAAACTGTGACCTCCTAGTTCATAGGTCAATGCTCAACCACTGAGTCATGCCAGCCAGCCAAGCTGATCTCATTTTTAAAAGTTAATATATATGTGATAGCAGAGAGAGGCTGGAATACCATTGCATTTTAGATTTTTTTAAAAAATAAAAGCTTTTTTTGTGCTCTAATTTTTATTTTTAAAAACTCTTTATTGTTGAACCCTAGCCAGTTAGGTTCAGTGGATAGAGCATCGGCCTGCAGACCAAAGGGTCCCGGGTTCGTACCTTGGTTGCAGGCTCCTCCCCTGCCCAGACCCTGGTCAGGGCAGATGGAGGAGGCAACCAATCGATGTGTTTCTCTTACATTGATGTTTCTCTTTGTCTTTCCCTCGCTCTTCCACTCTCCCTAAAACCTGAGATTCTGCACTCTGTTTTATGTTTCTGGATCTACTCTGTTAATCAGTTTATTTGGTTAGATTCCATGAGTGAGATCATGTGATACTTACATTTCTCTGACTGGCTTATTTTGCTTAGCATAATACTCTCTAGGTCCCTCCATGCTGTCTCAAAGGGTAAGAGATTCTTCTTTTTTTACTGTTGCATAGTATTCCATGGCAAAAATGTACCACAGCTTTTTTATCTACTTGTTTACTGATGGGCACTTGGGCTGTTTACAGATCTTAGCTATTGAAAATTGTGCAGCTATGAACATAGTGGTACATATATTCTTTCTGATTGGTTGATTTCTAATTTCATTCCATTGTGATCTGAGAAGATGCTTGATATGATTTCAATCTTCTTGAACTTGTAGAGACTTGTTTTATGTCTTAACATGTGGTCTATCTTTGTGAATGACCCATTGCAGTTGAGAAGAATGTATATTCTGCAGCTTTGGGGTGAAATGTTCTATAAATATCAATTAAATCCCTCTGATCCAGTGTGTCATTTAGAGTCCCTATTTTCTTGTTAATTTTTTTGTCTGGAAGATCTATCCAGTGAAGTCAGTGGGGTATTAAAGTCCCCTACTATGACTATATTGTTGATCTTTTCCTTAAAGTCTTCTAGATGATTTTTTATATATTTAGGTGCTCCTATAATGGGTGCACATATGTATACCAGGGTTATATCTTCTTCTTGGATCTATCCCTTTAGTATTATGTAGTGATCTTGTTGTCTCTTATGATGGCCTTCATTTTTAAAAGAAAGTACTACATATGTCCCCCCTCTTTTCTCCCATTGATCCCCTCCAGCCTGCCCTCCCTCCCTTCAGCATGATGGCCTTCATTTTAAAGTCTACTTTGTCAGATATGAGTATTGCTACCCCAGCTTTTGTTTTTTCCATTTTCATTTGCATGGGAAATCTTTTTCCATCCCTTCACTCTCATCCTATGTGAGTCTTTTGTTCTAAGGTGGGTCTCTTGTAGACAGGATATAATTGGGTCATGTTTTTGTTTCCATTCAATTACCCTGTTTTGATTGGAGCATTTAAGCCATTTACACTTAAGATTATTACTGATAAGTACTTATTTATTGCCATTTTCATTCTGTATGCCTGTTTCTTTCTCTATTCTCATTACAGTAGTCCCTTTAGCATTTCTTGCAGTGCTGGTTTGGTGGTGAAAAACTCCTTTAGCCGTTTTTTTTTAAATCTGGGAAACTCTTTATTTTACCACTTATCCTTGCTTTTCATTACCTTGAATACTTCATGCCATTCCCTTCTGGCCTGTAGAGTTTTTGTTGAGAAATCAGTTCACAGCCTTATGGGAGTTCCTTTGTAGGTAACAAATTGTTTTTCTCTTGCTGCCTTTAAGATTCTCTTTGTCATTAATTTTTGGCATTTTAATTATGATGTGTCTGGGTGTGGGCTTTTTGGGGTACTTTCTGCTTGGGACTCTCTGTGCCTCCTGTACTTTGTGCCGAGCCAGCTCAGCTAAGGGTTTGCAAGCCTGAGGGAGGGCGGTGAAGGATGAAGAAAAGACAAAGAGAATAAGCTGGGCCTAGGTCAGCGGTTCTCAACCTGTGGGTCACGACGCCTTTGGCGGTCGAACGACCCTTTCACAGGGGTCGCCTAAGACCATCCTGCATATCAGATATTTACATTAGGATTTATAACAGTAGCAACATTAAAATTGCCAAGGCATTTTTGCTGATTTTACAGCAGTTTAGGAAAAAAATTAGGAAAATTAGGCAGATAAATGCCAGTGGTCAATTTTAGAGCTACGAACATTCAGCATCATAAGTAATCTGCACTTAGGTGCCATCTGTCAATAAAGAGTGAACTACTAGCATCTAATGGTGACACTGCAGGAGGAGCACCATAGCGCTCCCGGCACTTTTGGGGAAAGACAGGAGGAGCACGATTGTGCTCCCCGGCACACTAGAGGTTAACCCTATAGCGGCTTCCTACATCTCACCCTTTTATTTTTAAGCTACCATAATGAAAGTAAAACTTAAGCATCAAGAACAACTCTGGCTATTAAACAATAACAAAACAATGCCAATGCAAAACCCAAACTACAGACATGTTAACATTTTAAAACTTAAACATCAAGAATAAAGCTCTGTCTATTAACAAAATAATGCCAGTGCAACACAGCATAA
>NW_006293953.1:2020999-2028873 GCF_000327345.1 Myotis davidii
TTCCTTTTCTTCTTTTCTCTGCTTTGCTGTCATCGGGGCAACTCTCAGTCTTTGGAACGAAGGGACAAGGAGCTTCTCTGGGTCCATTGTGGTGACGCACGTAATGCTCTCGTACTCAAATTGGCTGCACTGCTCCTTCTGGAAAGATACAAAACACAACCACTTCCCCACATCATTATTGATTCTGGTAAAACTCTTGTCTGGTTTGTGCATCCTTCCACCAGGGTAACCCAGCAGAGGTTATTGTACAGGAGGCCCGATGCCTTTCAGCCGCTGTACAGCTCTCTGCATTGTAATTCAAAAAGTTTAACGCATAACATTCTTCTCCACCTTTTTGTTTTGTTTTTATAGTTGCATTTTAAGAGTAGGATTGGCGCTTTCCACTATTGCCTGAGTCCTTATCCATCACCCCAGGAAGAACTTGCCAATCCTGTGCTTCCTGGGGAGGCATGATGACGGTTTACTGAGCCAGCTGGAAAGGCTGCAGTGGGGTTAAGGATAAGGCCCCTACTGTTTGGTGGGACCGGGGCTGGCCCTGCTTGAAGTTTTCCTGCCTAGGGGGCATTAAATTATCATCAGTCCTGGAGTGGCATTCACTTACCAATGCTTCCCTCGCCTGCATCTCGGACCTTTCCCTGAATGCACTGTATTAGGTAGATCTGCTATACCTCCCAGTCTCTAGTGCAGGACAGTGTCAAATGATGTTTCTGATTAATTGGATCAGGCAAAGACTTTCTGCTGACCAGCAAGTAACATCTCCTTTAATGAGGCAGCTAATACTGCTCCTTGAACATAGGCTGGTCCAGTGTCAGCACAAACACGAATATAATATTTCCATAATAACTAGTCTCTGGATGAGAGACAAGCTTTTGCGACAATATTAAGCCTCTGGTAACCTTCCACTGTATAACGATCTCTAAGTGGTTTTCCTACCTTCTCCTATGTCTCTACATTTACCTTTCCTTCCTCAGAAAATCATGGGCAGGTTTTACTTATAAAATCCAACAAATCGAAAAGCTGTTGATACTTCACAGAAACAGCCCTGTGCTTGGAGCATAGCTTTAAGCATGGATATGTATATACGATCCTGAATTTCCCATGTTTTACACCTAGTTATTACTAAACTTCGCTTCTTACCTTCCTTTTTACTTTCTGCACGTGCTTCACTGGAGTGTCCTTTCACCTTACAACTGCAGTTCCCCTGAACTCAGGCCCCTCATTGGGCGCCACATGTGCTGAGTCAGCTCAGCCAAGGGTTCGGGGAGTCTGCTTATTACATTTCACGTTGTCCCATAGCTCCCTTAAGCTGTCCTCCTGTTTTTAAATTGTTATTTCTTTTTGGCTCTGTGATTGAGTGATTATTTTTCTACCGTGTCTTCTAATTCAGTGATCTGATCCTCAGCTTTCCCAAATACATCTGTGTTCTTTATTAGTGCTATGTCATTCTTCAGAGTTATCTTTCTCATGCTGTTGAGCATCTTTGCCATCATTATTCTGAACTCTGTGCCTGGTAAATTTATTACCTCCATTTCATTTAGCTCTTCCTTTGGAGAATTCTGTTGTTCTTTTCATTTCAGGCTTTTTTTTTTTTGGTCTCCCCATTTTGGCTGCCTTTTGGGTTTGTGACTGTGTATTAGGTAAATATGTTATACCTCCCAGTCTCTAGTGCAGGACAGTGTCAAATGATATTTCTGATTAATTGGATCAGGCAAAGACTCAAAGCCTCCAGAAACCCGCCCCTGCCTGCAGACTGGTTGGATTTAGTCTTGAGTAACCTCAGGAAATCATCCACAGGTGGGGTGAGAGGTTTTCCAACATAGTGGGGCAATTGATTCTGCCTGGAGGCTAATTGCTATTCTCAGTCTCTTAATGGGCTCAGAAACTCCACAGGGTGGGGTAGGGGGTTTTCCAATAGGATGGGGCAACTGCCACTCCTCCAGGCAAAAACCACCTGGATAGCAAAGGTCTGCCTGGAAAAGATGTCCTCCACAGTGTGAGGGAATGACTCAGCACAGGAATCCGGAATGTCTGCCTTCTGAGCTCTAATCCCAGAGCCCCCAACCCTGGCTTCTGCTCACACAGCTCCAGTCCACTCTGCCCTCCCTCAGCTGGAGCCCAAGGTGAATTGTGCGTTGGCCTTTTAAGAGGGTGCCTGAATTTCCAGCCATCTGTCCCTGGTAGAGAACAGCCCTGCTGCTTTTCACAGCCAGATGTTATGCCAGCACCTTTCTCAGTTCTGGTGCTCTCTGCTGGGGAGCCCAGTGTGGTGTTTAGATCCCAGATGCTATTTTAGTTGTAATTCCAGTTTGGTCCTGGGAGTGTGTCAGTGTTACTTACTCCGCCACCATTTTTAATCTCCTATATATTTTTAAATTCCCATTTGAGGATTTGTTTATTGATTTTAGGGAGGAAGAGAGAGAGAGGGAAATATCACTGGTAGAGGGAAATATCAGTCTGTTGCTTCCTGTACAGGCCCTGACTGGGGATTGAACCGGCAACCTAGGTATGTGCCCTGACCAGGAATTGAACCTGCAACCTTTTGTTGGATGATGCTTCAACCACCTGAACCACCTGGCCAAGGCTTATATATTTTTTAAGTCTTTTTTTTTCATGCCCAGGAACAATATTTTTATGAAAATAAGGAAAGAAAACGTAAACTTGGCAAAACTGTATTGAGCTCTTACTATGTATAAGATACTGTTCTCAGCACCTTGATGGATGAAACATACACAAATGAGTAAAGTCCATCCTTGTCTTCAGGAACTTATAGTCTACTAGGAGAGACATTTGTGTAGGTTATTAATATAAAATTGGAGGGTAAACGGAGCACTGTGGCATTGGAGAAGCAACAATTATGTATGATGGGTAGAAATTGGGAAGTAATTTGTACAGAATTGAATTAGTCTTTGAATGATGAGGAAGATTTTGGTCAGTGGGTATGAAATTTAATGTGTGCATTTCAGAAATTGGGTTTTGTGGGACAGAGAGAGAAAATTGGATTGGGTTATTCAGGGCAGAAAGAGTAAATTGGGTGAGAAGACAGTAGGTTGAGGGGAAAATAAAAATAATGAATGTAAAACAACTAGCACAGTGGATGGCATGTTGTAGGTACTCAAACTTGGCCATTTTCTAATTCCACCATATTTACCTCAAGGAGTATTTTCAAGTTACCAAAAATAACTTGATTTGATTTGAAAAGTAAGACATGTGCAGTCAAGTTTTTGAAACTTTCTTTACTTACAAGTTGACCTGTTGAGAAAAGTGATACTAATATTGGAAAAACCTGCTCTTCTGTGCCAAGGTGGGGACAATGTCTTACTCCTATGATGCTCCCACGGACTTCATCAATTTTACATCTTTGGATGAAGAGGAAGACCCCCAAAACATAGATTCTTGGTTTGGTAAGTGTCTGCTTTCTTTTCCATTTTAAGGATTAAGTGGCTTGCTTTGTTCTGAGGATCTTTAAAAAAGAAGGGGTTGAAAGAAAATAACTAAAATGTAAATTCCTGCCAGAGCCGGTTTGGCTCAGTGGATAGAGCGTCGGCCTGGGACCCCTGGGGGGTCCTAGGTTCAATTCCGGTCAAGGGCATGTACCTTGGTTGCAGGCACATCCCCAGTGGGGGGCGTGTAGAAGGCAGCTGATCGATGTTTCTCTCTCATCGATGTTTCTAACTCTCTATCCCTCTCCCTTCCTCTCTGTAGAAAATCAATAAAATATATTTAAAAAGAAATTCCTATCTGAATCAAGATACTTTGTCATCCATGATAGGAGAGAAATAATTGAAGTGCCCAGTATTTTGGGAATGAACTACCAGTATAAGACAATGTTATTTTGCAGTTAAGAATGACAAATAATTTAAACTTTAGGGATATATGGGAAAATCCAGAAATCCATATTTTCTTAAAATATGATGAAGCAAAGTTGAGTGAAACTCTAGGACTCAAAACCATGTTTAAGCGATGGAGCCACCTAAAAATTTGCTCTACTTGTCACTGGGCATAGGGTATAATATTATAACTATGATATTGACATTGATAAAATCCACAATCTTGCTCAGATTTCCCATTTCACTTACACTCACTTTTGTTTATGTGTATTAAGTTCTATGCAATTTTATCGCTTGTGTAGGTTTGTGGATCTACCACCACAGTCAAGATACTGAACAGTTGTAACATCACAAGGAGCCTTGTGATGCCCTTTTATAACTACATTTGTCTCCTTCTTGCTAACCCTCCCCAATTTCCAATTTGTTTTTAAGTGGGAAAGATTATGCTACTCAGAACCCAGTCCCTAAGCAGAGATGGGATTGCCTGATGTTGGGTCATGTGATGTGGCACAAACCCTGAACCAGGTCAATAAATAAGGATGATTGTATTTTTATATTACTTTGGAGTAATATATGAGACCAGTGATAGTTGCTGGGGCCCCTTCATTTTATTCTTTCGCATGTCCTTTTTACTCCTTAAGAGAAATCAATGTTGATAGGAAAATGAGTCCATTGAAGCTGTACTTAGCACTGATAATGCAGAGTCCAAATGTAAGGGCAAAAGCCATTCTCCTGGAAAAGGACTTTAATGGTGTCCAATCCGGATCCCAAGAGGAGAGGTTTCTTGGAAGTGGTATGGGAAGAAAGATAGACAAGAGTGTCAACTGCCCAACAGGGTTCTTTCCATGCCCTTGCTCTACGGAAATTCTGAGGAAATGGTTGGGTTGTCTGTTACCTCTTTTTCACAGTTTTTCTTTAAATCAAAAAAAGGAAATACTAGTATAACAATACTTTTACATACTAGAGGCCCGGTGCGCGAAATTTATGCATTTGCAGGAAGGCGGGCAGTGGTCCCTCAGCCTGGCCTGCACCCTCTTGCAGTCTGAGATCCCTCAGGGGATGTCCTAAGCTGTCATTCAGACATTCTTAGTGCTGCTGCGGAGGCGGGAAAGGCTCCCGCTACCGCCGCTGCGCTCGCCAGTCGTGAGTCCGGCTCTGGGCTTCTGGCTGAGTGGCGCTCCCCAAGTGGGAGCACACTGACCATCAGGGTGCAGCTCCTGTGTTGAGCATTTGCCCCTTGGTGGTCAGTGCACGTCATAGTGATGGTCGTTCTGTTGTTTGGTCGATTTGCATATTAGCCTTTTATTATATAGGATAGTTGGGAAGAAAAAAATTAATCCTACTGTTTTTTCAAAACTTTAGTTCTTATATATTGCTTTCTAATTTCTTCCAAGTAATTACATCTTTTTACACCAGAGGTACTCAAACTTTTTAAACAGCGGGCCAGTTCACTGTCCCTCAGACATTCCACACATGCACACTGCGGGCCCGGGACGAGTCGGCTGCTAAGCAGGACAGGCAGCGGCGGCAAAAACACCGGCAGGCCGGATCAATGTTTTTGGCGGGCTGCATGTGGCCCACGGGCTGTAGTTTGAAGACCCCTGTTTTACACAGTTGGAATCAGTTTACGTGAACCATGTTTTTTGCTGGGGCTCACCACAATCTTTTTAAAAAATTATTTGTAAAATATATTTTTATTGATTTCAGAGCAGAAGGGAAAGGGAGAGAGAGAGATAGAAACATCAACAATGAGAGAGAACCATTGATTGGCTGCTTCCTGCGCACCCCTTCCTGGGGATTGAACCCACAACCTGAGCATGTGCCCTTGACTGGAATCGAACCTGGGACCCTTCAGTCTGCAAGCTGGCACTTTCTCCACTCAGCCAAACTGGCTAGGGCAGCCATGGGCAAACTATGGCCCGCGGGCCGGATCCGGCCCGTTTGAAATGAATAAAACTATTGAAAAAAAAGACTGTACCCTTTTATGTAATGATGTTTACTTTGAATTTATATTAGTTCACACAAACACTCCATCCATGCTTTTGTTCCGGCCCTCCGGTCCAGTTTAAGAACCCATTGTGGCCCTCGAGTCAAAAAGTTCTCCCACCCCTGGGCTAGGGCATTCTCACCACAATCTTGATACTTCTATCAGTAGGTTAGGGTAGAGCAGGTGTTTCACTGCTTTGCGCTGACTGTTAGGCACAGCAGAACCTAAGACAAGATGACTGCATAAAGCCTCTTCCTTTGGGATATGGGGTATATGAGAAAGTTCCCTTCATTTCTCACATACCCCATACTCCCCTCTCATTATTCTTAGTTAAGCAATAACTTCAGCTCAGACTATAAGATGTCTCTTGTGAACCCTGCAGAGCTTGGTGGCTACAGTTTTCTTTAGAAGGAACATGATGTATTTAGGTGGTAGATAAGGCCAGTTCATGCTTGTATGGTCCTAACTGAATTAAGCAAAGACAAGGAGCTTTTCACAGTGCGGAGTCTGTACTTCTTTTCTAAAATACATTGTTCACTGTTGCTAGTGTTTTAGTGATAGTTTTTACAGTCTCTATCTCTGACGTATAATGTGTACTCATTTTTTTTAACCACTAGAACTTTGCTTGTACTTGTCCAATGAGTTAGAAGTGTGCTGGTTGGGGGCTTTAGGCCCCATTTTAAGTGCATGGCACTGACTTATTTTGCTTGTTTAGATAATGACACTTTTATCGTTTCACAGAAGAGAAGGCCAATTTGGAGAATAGGTTTCCTGACATGACTCCTATGAGAAAAGCAAATCCTCCGCAAGCTATTGTGACACCTTTGAGACCAGGTAAGAGAAAATATTAGAAAAAAGCTTCTTTGCAGAATGGTGGTAAGTGTATTAGGAGCCTGAGGGGTCTGGAGGAATTACCTAAATGCTGTATATCCCTTGGTTTACTTTTGGTGAAATTGGCTAATTCATCATGGTGAATGTGAAATTAATGATGTGCTACACATTTAAAAAAATAATCTCTTGGAACTTAAGCTGACAAAGAATTTTTTTTTCCAACTAGAATTTGATTGCCCAGATATATAACGATCTTTTTATGACAGTATTCAATGTAACATATGGGTCTGGCTGGTAAATAAACCAGTAGGAGGGAAGAATGTACTGCTCTATATTATACAGGAATTCTTTCAGTTGTCTGTCTGATTTTAAAAGATGATTGACATTTAAACTGGTGGTTACTAAATCTGTAGAATAGTCTATTTGATCAGAACAAAAGAGGCATCCTTTAAGAGGTCACAAATCCGTGGGCGCAATGCTTTAGAACTTGCCCACCCTCTACTTCCTGGAGGCTGTATTAATTCCCCTCAATTCACAATAAAGTCTTATGCTCACATTTAAACTTCAAAAAAAGAGTCAAATCCTTGAAAATGATCTTTTTTTGAAGTCATAGCTATATTTAGACATAATTCACCTACTTATAAAGTGTACATTTCCTGCTATTTTAAAAAATATTTAATTCATTTCAGAGAGGAAGGGAGAGGGGGAGAGAGATAGAAACATCAATGATGAGAGAGGATCATTGATTGATTGCCTCCTGCACGCCTCACACTGGGGATCAAGCCTGCAACCCAGCCATGTGCCCTGACCGGGAATCGAACCATGACCTCCAGGTTCTTAGGTTGACTCTCAACCACTGAGCCATGTTGGCTGGGCTGTGTCCTTGTTTTTTATAGTATGTTCATAGAGTAGTGTGCAACCATCACTACAGTCAATTTGTCATTGATTTTTCCCCACTATTTTTCTGTTTTCTATTTTATAGATTTCCATTCTCATCTTTAATATTTAACTTCTACTTACTTTGGGCTCAATATGCTCTTTTTGTTTTATTAAAAATTGATTTTGGCCGAAACCGGTTTGGCTCAGTGGATAGAGCGTCGGCCTACAGACTGAAGGGTCCCAGGTTCGGTTCCGGTCAAGGGCATGTACCTGGGTTGCGGGCACATCCCCAGTAGGGGATGTGCAGGAGGAAGCAGAAGATCATTCAGAATCCTAAAGGTAACTAGAGA
>NW_006293953.1:2029080-2032531 GCF_000327345.1 Myotis davidii
TAACTTTCTATCTCTCTCCCTTCCTCTCTGTAAAAAAATCAATAAAATATATTAAAAAAATTGATTTTGTTTTAAATGATTTCAGAGAAGAAGGTAAAGAGATAGAAACATCAGTGATGAGAGAGAATCATTGATTGGCTGCCTCCTGCATGCCTCCTACTGGGGATGCAGCCCTGACCCAGAATCAAACCATGACCTTCTGGTTTATAGGTCAATGTTCATCCACTGAGCCACATGGGGTGGGCTTTTTTTTTAGTGTCTTAAAGTGGCAACTGAAGTCATTATTTGAGATCTTTTTTCTTTTTTTACTGTGTTTATTGCTATAAATTTCCCCCAAGTACTGCTTTAGTGCAGCAATTTTCAACTTTTTTTAATCTCATGACACACATAAACTAAATCACTAAAATTCTGCAACACACTAAAAAATATATTTTTTGCCAATCTGACAGACAAAAGAGGGTAGAATTTTGATTGGTTTACAAAAAAAATAATAAATAGTAATTATCCTTTTTCCTCCAAAGTGACTTTTTAAGAAATCAGGTGCCTATCTTCTATATATATAAAAGTCTAAGCAACTGGTTGACTGGCCGACCAGTTGACTGGCCAACCAGCGGACCAGCTGGTAGCTGTGATGCGCAATGACCACCAGGTGGCAGATGCTCAAGGCACAGGCATGGAAACATGGAACAGACTGAATCTCAGAGGGAAGGGGGCAGTGGGGAGGGCTGGAAGAGATTAACCAAAGATCTTATATGCATACTAGAGGCCTGGTGCACGTATTTGTGCACTGGTGGGGTCCCTTGGCCTGGCCTGCGCACTCTTGCAATCTGGGACCCCCTGGGGGATGTCAGAGAGCCAGTTTCAGTCCGATTTCCGCAGGTGAGGCCAAGGACCCTACTGGTGCACAAATCCATGCACTGGGCCTCTAGTATATGTATACAAGGATTTTTGGTACCAAGAATTAACCAATCAGATGCAACCTTATTTTGTGAAGTAACTTATAAGGTGCAACTCTATTATGTGACTTATATATTTATGGTTCAAGACAGGGCATTCACACCAGATGGCTATTGTTGTGTTGGCTATTGTCATTTTTTTATTTGACAATTTAAGGGAAAAGTGGTCAGGGCCCCTGACAAGATAGTCATGATAGTCAAATTCTTGCTGCACTCTGAAAATCATTGCTTTAATGGCACCCCACAATTTGATATATTGTGTTTTCATTTTCATTCCATTCAAAAGAGGCTGCCTGCAGCACACCCCCTACTGGGGATTGAGCACCCAGGCATGTGCCCTGATGGGAATTGAACCATCAACCTTATGGTACGTGACTCCCAACTGACCCACACCAGCCAGGGCCCATTCAAGAAGATACTTTAAAAAATATATATATATTGATTTCAGAGGGGAAGAGAGAGAGAAACATCAATGATGAGAGAGAATCATCAATTGGCTGCTGCCTCCGCACCAAATACTGGGAATCGATCCCTCAACCCAGGCATGTGCCCTTACTGGGAATTGAACTTTTGACCTAGTTTTTTTAAAAATCTTCTATCATCCTGTGTCACTGATGAGGAATTCAGCTTATCTTATTTTCCTTGCATCTCAGGTGTTTTCTTTTTCTCTGTGAAAGCTTTAAAATTTTATCCCTTTCAAATACCATGACCTGGCTGGTGTAACACATTGGTTAGAGCGTCAGAGCATGAACCCAGGGGCCTCAGGTTTGATTTCCCGGCCCTGGGATTGGGCACTCGTGGGAGATTACTGGTCTAGTGTCTCACATTACTGCTTTTCTCCCTCCCTCCTTCCTTCCACTTTAAAAAAATTAATGGGAAAAAATATCTTCGGGTGGAATTAACAAAAAATAAAAATAAATAAGATGTCATGAGGATGTGTTTGGGATTTTTTTTTCTGAGGTGGTGCCTAAGGTCTTCTGTGGAACATTTCACTAGAACTAACGGTTCAATTGCTTAGGGCTATATGTATACACACACACATAAAATTTTCAATCTAGAATCCTATTTTAAGCATATATATACTTGGTGGGGGGGAAAGCGGGTTTACAGTTGTGAGTACGCAAAACAGTATATTCTTGTATTATTAATTATTGTATTGTTTTTCCATATGAACAACTGTAAACCTACTTTTTTTAAAATATATTTTATTGATTTTTTACAGAGAGGAAGGGAGAGAGATAGAGAGTTAGAAACATCGATGAGAGAGAAACATCGATCAGCTGCCTCCTACACATCTCCTACCGGGGATGTGCCCGCAACCCAGGTACATGCCCTTGACCGGAATTGAACCTGGGACCTTTCAGTCCGCAGGTCGACGCTCTATCCACTGAGCCAAACCGGTTTCGGCTGTAAACCTACTTTTGTCCCACTGTGTATATCTTATTTTTAACTTATTTTCTTGAGATTTGAGTAATGACTAGTTTTGTTTGTTTTACTTTAACTTATTTTTTTAGAAAGAGGAAGGGAGAGAGAAAGAGAGAGAGACAGAGAGAAACATCCATGTCAGAGAGAAATATCACTTGGTTGTTTCTCGCATGTGCCCCCAACCAGACTGGGGATTGAACCCACAACCTGGGTGCGTGCCTTGACTGGGAATCAAACCTTCCACCTTTTGGCGTACAGGAGGACGCTCCAACCAACTGAGTCACACTGGCTAGGGCTGAGTGCTGACTGGTTTTTACTCTCCTGCAGTTGACAACACTTACTACAAAGAGTCAGAAAAAGAAAATCTGGTGCAACAGTCCATTCCCTCAAATGCTCGTTCTGCCCTGGAAGTCAAGGGAACCACCTCAAGAAATACTCCATCTCTGCCTCAGAGGTAAGATTGTTTCAGTGTCAAAAGTGGTAGTTATATTAATGATGTTCAAAGAGTAGTTACTGGACAGAGCATCTACTAGGTGTGCCATACTTCATTAGACAATTTATGTTACTTTATTTAATCTTCATAACATTTATGAGATGTAGGTAATATGTTTCATTTATGATAATGGTTCAGAGGTTACTAAGTTACTTGTCTATGGTAACTTTATTTAAGAGCCAGGATTTAAACTGATCAGTTTGGTTCCAAAGCCCTTGCTGTTTGCACCAACAACACTAGTTGCAATTTTAGATTTATTTTTATGGCTATTTGACAGAATTTTTTTTTTTTTACACCACATTGTAAGTAAACTTTCTGAGGGCAACTATAATGTATCTTTAATCCTTACCAGTGTCTGGCTGGAGCAGAAGCTCAATAAATTCTTGATGAATGAACGAATGGATGGGTGGGTAGATTAATCTGCAATCTTTACTAGCAATCTCAGAGCTTTCATCATCTAATAATTAACCACCCACCCAGAGTTTAAATTGCAGAACTATTAATTGCTTTATACTTTGACATCACCTAGAATATCTCAAGGAAGAGGAATGGTAGAGTATTTATAATGTTATTGCTC
>NW_006293953.1:2032732-2059502 GCF_000327345.1 Myotis davidii
TGGCTGCTATTGCTCAGTGGTTAGATTGTTGGCCCATACACCTACGGGTCTCAGGTTCAATTTCCCATCAAGGGCACATACCTGGGTTGCAGGCTCGGTCCCCGGCCCCAGTTGGAGAGTGTGTGGGACATAACCAGTTGATGTGTCTCTCTCACATTGATGTCTCTCTCTTTCTCCCTCTTCCTCCCTACCCTCCTTCCCTTCCACTCTCTCTAAAAATCATTGGAAAAAATATCCTCAGGTGAGGATAATAAAAAAAGGAAATGCATAATAAGAGGTAAAATGTTAGTGCCATTATCTCAGATCTTAGATTTAACTTAGTCAGAGATGCCCAATCTAGAAAGGAACAGCATATGAAATAGAATGGTGTAGACCAGTGGTTCTCAACCTGTGAGTCGCGACCCCTTTGGGGGTCGAACGACCCTTTCACAGGGGTCGCCTAAGACCCATCAGAAAACACATATATAATTACATATTGTTTTTGTGATTAATCCCTATGCTTTAATTATGTTCAATTTGTAACAATGAAATTGGGGGTCACCACAACATGGGAACTGTATTACAAGGGTCATGGCATTAGGAAGGTTGAGAACCACTGGTGTAGACAATCATACAAATTCCCTATTATTTTATTTCACACTAGAGACCTGGTGCACGAAATTTGTGTACGGGTAGGGTCCCTAGGCCTGGCTGGCAATCAGGGCCTTCCTTCCCATGGCTGCCCGCTGTTGGCTGAGGCCTTCCTTTGTTCCATGCCGCCCCCGGTGGTCAGTGCGTGTCATAGCGAGCAGTTGAACTCCCGGTCGGTCGAACTCCTGAGGGGACAATTTGCATATTAGCCTTTTATTATATATGATGGTTTAGATGGATAGGCTGAAAGATGGCCAAAACTACTTTGACAGAGAAGTTAAGAATCAACAAGTCTGTAATAATATTTTTTCCATGGAGGTGTTACTTTACCAGTGAGACCAGTGAAATAGAATAGGAACTCAGTTTCCCATGTATGGGCATGGTATATGACAAAGAAAGTACTGCAGAACTGTGGGGAAAGTGGTTTTGTTTTTTTTTTTTCCTTTTTTAAGTTCCCTTAATTAAGTACTTGGATAGTGGATATCCAAGTAGAATAAAAATGAGACTTGGTCTCTACCTCACTGCATATAAAACGGTCAGTTCTATGTAGCTTACAGATCTAAATGTGAAAGCTAAAACTCATATAAGGCAATATAGGAAAATATAGTGATGAGCTTATATAAGGAAATATAGGAGAATATAGTTATGAGCTTAGTATAGGGATAGATTTTCTTGAATACGATACACATAGAAAAGCACTGACCATAATGGGGGAAGGGGTTGATGTATTTTGAGCACTGTTAACTAAATGATACTATAAAGAGTAAAAAAGCCAACCCCTATAGTGGGAAAAGATACTTGTAACATAATATTTACAAACAACGCATTTGTAGTATGCAAAGAGTCTCTACTAATCAATTAGAAAAGGATTGACAATCCACAGAAAGCAAGCAAGAGACTTGAACTACTTAGCATTTTATGAAAAAGGTTAACCAAATGGCCAATAAACATGTGAAAAGTTGCTCTGTCCACTGGTAATTAGGGAAAAGCAAAATAAAACCACAGTAAAGTTCTACAAATCATTTAATATGGCTATAATTAAATCATCTGATAATACCTAATATTTAGGTGGATGTAGACTCTTATAAACTTGCCAGTGTAAGCATAAATTGATTCAAGCACTTTGGAAAAATGACTTGAGTTGTTACAACCAATGTCCTATGACCCAGTAATCTTACAGCTTAATGTACCAATCTTATATGGTAAAATGATAAAGAAAAAGTAACGATTACTATACGACAAGTCAAGATAGCTGCTTCCAGTGTTCTGTTTCTTAGGTTAGGTCATGATTTCATGAGATTTCATTTTGTAATCTTTTAACTTAATTTTTGTTTTGTGCATTTTTGGGTATGTGTTATATTTTAACTGTGTGGCTATAAGTAAAAGGAGAAAATAAATACTATGGTCAGTCTCCAGAAGCTCTGATCTCTAATTTCAATTCTGACAGCAGTTAGTTATGTAACAGGATTGGTCAAGTCACTTCATCTTGTTTTACTTGTCTCACTTATGAAAGAAAGAATTCTGCTAGGTGATTGCCAGTGCCTTAAAAAAATCTCAGCTTTACTGAGGTCTAATTCACAAGTACAAATGCATTTAAGTACTAATATTTATGATGAAATTTTTATAACTATCAGTAAAACAAGAGATTAGACGTTTAGAGTTGAAATAATACCACTAAACTTTTTATAGCTCTTTGTAGTTTGACATACTTTCACATTTCTGAGAACATTTACATATCTGTAGAAGATAAATTCATTTCAGGTAAATTTTGTCAATTCCTTTACCATAGACGATCTGTTAGACTCTCTGCTCAGAAAGCTTTGGCACAGAAAGAAAAACACCATGTGAAAACGAAAGCCAAGAGATGTCCTACTCCTGTAATCATCAGTGAAACTCCACCCTCCAAAAGAATGAAAGTGTAAGTAGCCACAGCTTTTGACAGTTGGCATAGGTTTTACCTCTGTTTGCTCCTGAGGTTAATAGCAAGCAGAGTATATGGTGCTGTTATTTTTATCAGTTAGGAATGCATTTTACCTGTTGAGCTAGAGTGGTTTACAGAATAGTTATTTATTTGCTTCACAGAAGTTTACTGTTGGCTTTGGTTCAGTGGTTGAACAATGCTAGGGCAGCATCTCTGTGAGTCAGCTTTTATTTCTTGCTTGTTCCTCAAGATGACTGCTCTGTTTCTTAGCTTCTTCCTTGTGTTTGTTGCCTTGTTCCCACAAGGTAGCTGCTATATCACTAGGTATCAAGAGAAGGAGGAGGCAAAGGAATAGGGGCAGCACCACCTGTATCACAAAAGTAAAATATTTTCCAGAAACTCTTGTTTTATCTTAGTTGCCCAACTGTGTCATGGATCCCTCCTACATGCAATAGCGACTATTGATGCAAGTACAATACTTTTGCCTTTTTCCATCGTCGCCCCAAACACAATTGGTGTTCTGTTAATAAAAAAGAAAATGGAATCGATATTGGAAGGCAACCAGCTGTCTGGCATTTGTGCATTGGATGATGAACAGTTGGAATCCCTCTTATCCTCTTGAACCTTCACCAGACAACTCTTACATTGATTTCTATTGGTGTTCTTAAAGTTTACCTCTTATAGATGATCTGATAACCACTAGTTACCTACCAGTAGAAGAATCTTGTGGGTGAAGTATGCTTGTTGTCTTAGAGTAGTGGTTCTCAACCTTCCTAATGCCGTGACCCTTTAATACATTTCCTCATGTTGTGGTGACTCCCAATTTCATTGTTACAAATTGAACATAATTAAAGCATAGTGATTAATCACAAAAACAATATGTAATTATATATGTGTTTTCCAATGGTCTTAGGCGACCCCTGTGAAAGGGTCGTTTGACCCCCCAAAGGGGTCTCGACCCACAGGTTGAGAACCGCTGTCTTAGAGAGTGAAAATTAAAGTCATATGCGATAGATTTGGGGAGGAGGCTAGAGCAGGGTATAATTTAGGCAATTAAGAGGATATTTTTGTTCTTTTGAACTCAAGTTCTAATCAAAAGAAGTCAGAAGAGAAAGATGGCATTGCTCCTTGTCAAGATACTTCTGGAAAGAATGAGTCTTCCCCAGAGAAAGCCAAGGAGAGACGTACTATGCCTGGTATGCCACCTGTAAGGTATGCTGCTTTCCTGAATTTTTTTTTTTTTTACCTTTCCTTCCTTTTTTTAAAAAAATATATTTTATTGATTTTTTACAGAGAGGAAGGAGAGAGATAGAGAGTTAGAAACATCAACCAGCTGCCTCATGCACATCTCCTACTGGGGATGTGCCGCAACCCAGGCACATGCCCCTGACCGGAACCGAACCTGGGACCTTTCAGTCCGCAGGCCGACCTCTATCCACTGAGCCAAACCGGTTTCGGCTGCTTTCCTGAATTTTAAACAGAGTCAATAGAAGAAAATTGCAAATGGGTACATCTCCAGTCTATTTGTTGTACGTGGAGCTTGGGAAATGCCTGAGGCTATAACCACGGTGTGGTGAATTGTTTTATAACCCGGTGGGTTCCCAACTCTTAAACATTGGGAAAAATATATTATTAAAGCAAATTGATAGAAATATAAAATGAAAAAGTAAAGGTTCTTACTATCCAACTTGAATGTTTTTATTTCACCAAGCTCCCTTCTAATTTTATTCAAGTAAAATACCCATTTTCCCAATCAGTATGTAAACAATCTTTGGGTTTGCTTTATTCACACACTAAGAGACTTTGATTTATTTATTTTTCTGTACTACTATAAAATCTTTACATTTACCTCTTTTGGTAGATTGTTAATATTCTCATTATATTTAAACATTTTCTGTTGAAAATGTAGTTTCTAATTTTTTATTATTATAAATAGTTAGTGAACATCTTTATAGGCAGAGCTTTTTCTTTAGAGTAATCTCAATTACTAGTTTTATGGTTATTCATATAGCCAATTTTATTTTAGAAAAGAATATATAAATTTACAGTGCCATCAATTTTGAATATTATTATTTCCTTGTCTCATCTGCATTGAATGTTTTTACTTTAAAAAATGTTCCTGCCACCATAGCCAGTTTAGCTCAATGGCTAGAGCATTGGCCTACTGAGTGAGGGCTTCCAGGTTTGATTCCGGCCAAAGGCACATGTCTGGGTTGTGGGCTCAATCCTCAGTAGGGGGCGTGCAGGAGGCAGCCAATCATGATTCTCTCTCATCATTGATGTTTCTGTCTCCCTCTCCCTCTCCCTCTCTCTCTGAAATCACTAAAAATATATTTTAAAAAAATAGTTCCTGCCCTGCCCTGTGCGACTCAGTTGATTGAGTGTCGTCCCGTGCACCAAAAGGTGCCTGTTCGATTCCCTGTCAAGGTGAACCCCCATCAGGGTGCATGTGGGAGGCAACAGATCGATGCTTCTCTCTCACATTGATATTCTCTCTTGCTCTCTTTCTCTTCCTTTCCTTCCCCACCCCTAAATATCAATAAAAAATGTTCCACATTTAATTGCTATATTGTTGATGGCATTTAATTATTTTAATTTGTATTTACCTGATTGCATTGTATAACAACATTGTATTACTGTTATTGTAACATCTTTTTGATATTTCCTCTTGGGTGAATTTTCTGTTTCCTTTTTTGTTTGTTACTAAGAATGGCTACTCTAACTGGAATGTTTACTATGTGTCAGGTACTCACAAACATTCTGTGAAGAGTATATTCCTCATTTTACAGTGGAGACACCTTAGGCTCTGAGAGGTTAGATCATTTTCTCAGGATCACATAGGCAGAAAATGAAATGATAGGGCTGAGATTTGAACTCTCTGGCTTTACTCCTAAGTCTATTCTCTTTATCACAGTATATGTTCTGTATATATTATTAACCTTTGGCCATATTTGTTGAAAGATTTTTCCCATTCTAGTGGCATTTTAATTTTAGCTTTTCTGGTGGCAAAAAGCTAATCATGACATAGTCCAATTTGTGGATCTTTTTGAACATCTTGTCTGTTTTAGCTATTTTCTGAAAATTTGTTCAGTATTAAGGTATAAATTGTGCATCTGGATTATTTTTTCCATAGGTTATCTAATTAAGTTTTTATTTGGGTAATTATTGTTTCACAGGTTTAATATCTAATCTATATAATGCCTTTAGATTATTTTGAACCATTGATCCTCTTTCTCTTCTCCTCTCTTATCTCCTTTATTGATTTGCCCTTTAGACAGAAACTTCTAAAAAGTACTGAGGAGCAAGAGTTGGAGAAGAGCATGAAAATGCAGCAGGAGGTGATGGAGATGCGGAAAAAGAATGAAGAATTCAAGAAATTTGCTCTTGCTGGAGCAGGTCAGCTTGGCTTTGGTTGAGACTGATTTATGAGGGGGTGCTTCTCATAATCTTGGTAGGGTGTTTTGAAGTCTCTGTCTTCCTTAGCCTTAGTTGGCATAAAATAACGTTTATTTAGAAGGCTGGACCATCCCTGTGACTATTCCCTATAACATGTTACATACATTGACCCTTTCTTATAGCATGCTGTTCCTTCTCTAACTGTAGAAGTCACACCCAGCTTTTTATTTTTTATATATTTTATTGATTTTTTTTACCGAGAGGAAGGGAGAGGGATAGAGAGTTAGAAACATTGATGAGAGAGAAACATCGATCAGCTGCCTCCTGCACACACCCTACTGGGGATGTGCACGCAACCAAGGTACATGCCCTTGACCAGAATCGAACCTGGGCCCTTGAGTCCGCAGGCTGACGCTCTATCCACTGAGCCAAACTGGTTAGGGCAAACCTATCTTTTGAGACCTTTTCCCATGCCTTCATTTCTTCAAGTAGAATTGATTTCCCCCTCCTTTTTCCTACTAATTCTTTTTGTTTATAGTAGAAAAAGAGGGACTAGGATTAAGACAGGAGATAAAGCAATAGGGCAGGCCAGTTGTTGTCCCATTTTATCCTTGGTAGAGGAAGAGGAAGTGGAATGATTTCACTTGTGGCTATGGAGGAAAAGCATGACTGAGGGAACTCAAGGATCAGAGCTTTGCTTTGCTCTTGCATGTTTATTGGTGGAGTTGAAGCTATAAAGCCCTGCTCACTGGGTTGAAGGAAGCACCCCTGGAGTTTATAGTGTTTCCTTCTTAGAGATGTTTAGTTAAGAGTGCCTTTTTGAAAAATATATTTTTATTGCTTTTTACAGAGAGAGAGAAGAGAAAGAGAGAGATAGAAACATTGATTGGCTGCCTCCTGCATGGCCCCCACCTCAGATCAAGCCTGTAGCCTGAGCATGTACCCTGACCAGGAATCAACCAGTGACTTTGTGGTGCATGGGTAGCCACTCAACCACTGGACCACACCAGCAGGGCTAGTTAAGTGTGGTTTTAAAGTCAGTTGAGATCTTTGTCTATCAAAAATATTCCAGCTACACATTATCTTCAGACCTATGGCCACACCTGGGAGATGGGATTTTTCTTCCTGTCCTACCTCTTTAACAGTTGGCATCTGACCAAAGGGCCTCACCTCCAACAGTACTCAACTTACTGAATAAGGCACATACATTAGTGTCCTTACGACTGTTTCAAATATTGGGTTACATGTAAAGAGTGAACAAAGTTAGATCCATGGTAATAGAAAGACCAAAAAGACTGGATAAAGGGAGATTTACTAATGTTCTCTGTGTAACCTGAGTGTTTTGCTCTGCTCCTCACTCAGGACAACCTGTGAAGAAAACAGTGAGCCAGGTAACCAAATCAGTCAACTTCCACTTTCGCACAGATGAGCGAATCAAACAACATCCTAAGAACCAGGAAGAGTATAAGGAAGTGAACTTTACATCAGAACTGCGAAAGCATCCTCCATCTCCTGTAAGTTGATGGACTAAGTGAATATTCTTCTTACTGATTTAGTGAGGACTTTAGCTGTAACATTTGTGGTCACCATTTACAATAATATAATTGAATTAAGATCTGAATTCTCACTTTGCCTCCTGTTAGCTCTGTGATCTTGGATAAATTACTGTCTCTGGGAACCATCTTGCCAAGTTGCTGTGCAAACTGAATTGATAATATACACAAAGCACATAGAATTATGGGTGGCAAATCATAAGTACAGGCTTGTTACAGCCTGTGCTGTTACAAAATTCTTGAAAAGGTTTTGTTTGCAAAGCTGTGTACAAAATATAATACCATTTATGGGAAAAATGGCTTTGGAGCAGACCACTCCAGTCCTATGCAGTGTTGTTACTGGAGCACTAACAAAAACTAACCATCCTAAATAAAAATTCTAAGAATCGCTACTTGCAATTTCAGTCATCATCATCATTTGTTGAGGTCGGTCTTTCAGTCTTAAACCCTGGGTGTGTTCTTTCTTTGAGATGTAGGTTCTGGAAAAGTGTTGTTTTCAGTCAGAAACCAATTTAATCAAAATCAGTGTCCCAAGGAGGAGGCTTCTTCACTCAGTTTTTGGGAAGGGTGTATAAGAGTCTGATTCAGACTTTTACACACTTGACCTGATCACTCCCAGAATCCTAATCAGTTTTTTTAAAATATATTTTATTGATTTTTTACAGAGAGGAAGGGAGAGAGATAGAGAGTTAGAAACATCGATGAGAGAGAAACATCGATCAGCTGCCTCCTGCACATCTCCTACTGGGGATGTGCCCGCAACCCAGGTACATGCCCCTGACCGGAATCGAACCTGGGACCTTTCAGTCCGCAGGTCGACGCTCTATCCACTGAGCCAAACCGGTTTCGGCCCTAATCAGTTTTTAAAAAATGGATTAGGGATAGAGTACTTTTAAGCATTTTTGGTTCCTTCTAATTCTAAGAAGATTTGCTCTTGATTGCTTTAAAACATTAATATACTTGTAAAAGATCACTTTATGTACTATTGTAGAACAATTTGCTAAGTGCTAGATTATTTTATTTTTTTTAAAGATGGGAATAGACTGGTAATCTGTGCTCAAAGACTGACAGATTTAAGAGTAATAATTCTTAAGGTTTTACACAAGCTCTTTTCCTTTTGATTCTCTGCTGAATATGTGACTTGTGGTACATCTGAGCTTCTATAACGTTTCATTTGGGGAACAACTTCTTTCTTTACAGGCCCGAGTGACTAAGGGATGCACCATTATAAAACCTTTCAACCTGTCCCAAGGAAAGAAAAGAAAATTTGATGAAACAGCTTCTACATATGTACCTATTGCACAGCAGGTCGAAGCCTTCTATAAAGGAACCCCTAACAGATATCACTTGAGGAGCAAGAAGGATGATATTAGTAAGTTTCTTACCGATATCATAGCTGGCTAGAGTCTCCCTTAGAATTCCTTTTGCTGCATCTTAGGCACAAATTTGCCTTTAATTGATATCCTAGTTTTTGAACTAAAGTATGGTATGTACCTATATGCAGACAACTAATTTACTGTTGAGCATTTTCTCAAACCACCCAGCTATCTATCCACTTAGGCCTATCAATCACTTGATCCTTCTGGTCAGTAATAAGGGGAATCAAAGATATCTTTGCTATATATCAAAGCATCATGGTGCATTTATTTACTGATAGAAAATGAAGGCATTCCATTCATTCAAGGTTGTGTGCTTTTTGTTCAGTGATTCAACAAGTTTCTTTTACTACTACAAATCAAGTACTTTGTTGGGTGTTGAGGGTATAGAAGTGAACAAAATGTACTTGGTGCTACTCAACGTCAGGTTCTAATTCAGTGAGAGAGATGAACAAATAGATCATTACAAATTATTCTAAATGCTATGAAAATGAAAGGAGATATCAGAGTTAAAAGATGTGGAAGATAGGTAGAGTGTGCCTGCGTACTAAGAAGTTCCTGGCAGAGAAGTTGAAAATAGAGGAGAAAAAGAAGATAACCAATGGTTAAATCCCCGCACAGGCGGGTAGAGGAGGAGTACTTATCATAGCTCTCGTTCTTTGAAAGGAGGATGGAAGAGTGAGAAGAATGAGTGCAAATGCTGGTGGGTGTATAGATTTGGTGGTGAGCAAATGAGATAATTCTAATAGTTTCTATTTTTTATGAAAAGAATTTCTATCAGAAGGAAGGTAAAAAAGTTTAAAAATAGTGGTATAAAATAGTTGTCCAGTGTATAAAGCTAGCATTATGGATAAAGCAGAATCTGGTCATTTTGCCATTGAAGGTCTCAGTTTTTTCTGCCCTTACATAGGCATTTGTGTAGTGCTGTGTCAGGTAGCCAGATAAGCTTAATACTGCTCATTTGTCAAATTTTATATTAATGAAAATAATATATTTTTTTAATCCTAATGGAAATTTAAATATTAAACATGACTTTTCAAATAATATATGACTTTTAGACTTGGATATGTCCTGGTCTTATAATCTCTGTACTGACAAATTATAGAAAGTAATTTTTATTTAAAACTTTTTACAGTGATAGCTAAATGATGGTTATGTATATACTTGAAGCCTAGCTTCTTTATAAAAGAAATATATTTGGTTTCTACCTTCTTATCTTATGTGATAAGTTCTAAATTAGAGAACTCATTCTACATAATAAAACTGACATGGTTGCCCCTGACCCAGCAAATCAGTATTTTCTATGAGTAGTAACAATGGTCTTTTTAAAATTTTTATTTTTATTGAATTTATTGGGGGAACATTGGGTGATGGTCTTAATATTGATGCTTTGACATAGTTTACTTTGTCCATTTAACTTTCTGTGCGAGGTAGTGTTGATATTTTGATATAGATGCTTTTAGGGAGTTTATAAAATTGGGAATTGTTACTTGGTCTTTAGAAAGGCCTTATTTTTAAAGCGGGAATAAGCAAGAATCTTACTTGTCAATTACAAGCAAAATTGTTGGCATTGCCAATAGAAAGGCAGTATAGGCCTGTGCAGTGATAAGGAATTCATCAGACATGGGTGGTTTTTAAGTTCAGAAGATAATAGTGGAGTTTGCCAAAAGTTTACCTTCATCAATCATACTCCTCAGTAAAGAGTGATAGGAAGGAAGGGACTGCATATTTGTCAGGTTGCCTAATGTGCACTGAGCTGAATATGGAGGGCCAACCACTCTGTGGTTGGGCCTCTCTGGGTTGCCAAGATGAGTTAGCACCTACAGGTAAGTGGGGTCTTGAGGAGCCAGGTGAATGTCTCTGATCTCGGTTTACAGCTCTGTTACCCAGCAAATCTACTGTGGCCAAGATTGTCACAGAACCACAGACTCCTGTGTTGCAAACCAAACAGCGCACAAGGCCTGTGACCTGCAAAAGTGCAGCGGATCTGGAGGCCGAAGAGCTCGAGAAACTGCAACAGTAAGTGCCACTGGCAGTTATGAGGAAGAGTTTAAGAAACCGCCTGCTCTCTTTTCAGTTCTATAAGGGGACAGTTGCTATTTTTCATGCCATGGGAATTTACAGCATTTGAGTTGCCAGCTCTGTAGGCTGTGTCCCTGCCTCTATGATTAGTCCTGAAAGTGGGAATATGGAGATGCCCTGGAGTGTAAACTGATAAAAAGCTAATGCAGAGGTTGGAGTGGGAGAACTTAGTTATGATTCCAGTTAGGGAGTGTCCTCTGAGGTTAGTTTAGGTAGATCCTACTCTTTCATGGCTACCCAAGGCATTGTTCATGGGAGGAAACTGGAACTTAATATGGATTTGTCTCCTATATCCTCTATATCCTCTTTCCATTTCTTTTTGTACTTTTGAGAAGGGGGAGCTTCCCCTGTGCAGAGAAACCCCAGTCATTAAAGTGGTGGGAATGTGAGGATTTTCTTATTCTTTGCTCTAGAGGTAGAAATAATGGCTATGGAGAGAAATTTTGCTCTGCATGATGGCTAAACTTAATGATTATTGTTTTTCTGTTTGGCCTACTTTGTTGTTTATGTATTTTTTTAATTATTAAAATTTTGGGGGCGATGGCATTTAAATTCTCACTTTACAGATATAAATTCAAAGCAAGGGAACTGGATCCCAGAATTCTGGAAGGTGGGCCCGTCTTGCCCAGGAAACCGCCTGTGAAGCCACCCACTCAGCCTGTTGGCTTTGATTTGGAAATTGAGAAAAGAATCCAGGAGCGCGAGTCGAAGAGGAAATCAGAGGACGAACACTTTGAGTTCCATTCCAGACCTTGCCCGACCAAGATCCTGGAAGATGTTGTGGTAAGAATGGGTGAGGCCCTGTAGGCTGACAGAGTTGTCCTGCTTATGACCAAATATCCACCCACGTATACATATTTGAATATATACTATGATCAGGGCGTCATATTAGGAGTTGTAGGTGATAGAGAGACATATCAGAGGTAGATTTTGTTCTCAGGAAACTTAAAGTCCAAGAAGGGAGACAACATATGTGTACGGATATAAAATGAGACAGAAGTGTTCTCAGAGAGATGGCAGTTAGAAGAATGATAGGAATTCAATGGAGATAATGATTTCTCCTAGGTGGAAGGTTCAGGGAATGATTTTGGGAGGAGGAAGCATTTGACTTCATCCTTGACAATATGGAGTAACAGTCATCCTCATCATGTTGTCACTGTTGTAGTAGCTGGCACTCTCAGTATGTGCCAGGCACTGCCCTAAACCTTTTTCGTATATTAGGCCATTCATGTTGCCCATGGCCCCTCCAGGTGGTTTAGTCTAATTATCTCTAGTTTGAGATGAGGCAGTTGAGGCCCAGAGAGGTTAAGTAGCATTCCTAGGACACTCAGTTAGTAAACGGTGGAACAAGGATAATAATTCAGGCACTCTGGCTCCAGAGTCTGTGACCCTAAACTGTCATTATATTGCTTCTCCATTACAAGGTAGAATTTGTACTTACAGAAATGCAAATGAACTCACGAGGCATTCCAGGCAGTGGGGGTGACAAAAAAAGCCTGAAGGTAGAAAACAGGACAGCTTACTGGAAACTTAGTGGGTCAGTTAAGCTGGAAAAAGGAAGTCTATATATTAAGAGGAGCAACTGGAAACTAGATGTGAAAAGTGGGTTACTTTATTTTGATGGTGGGGAAGAGATGCCACAGTCCAAGAATAAGTAATGGAGGTCAGCACCGGCTTAAGTGCAAAGGTGGTTTTTAGATGAATTTCCGTGCAGATGAAGAAGCACCCTCTTCCCTTGGTTTGGACCTACTTATGTTCAGGTGCTAAGAACATTGTTTCCCTGTCCTCTTTCTTGTTTACCCTTTAGCATTACCGTGGTTTCAAGTGAAACTGTTCACCAGTGTTTATTACCTTCAACTTTTGTTTATTCTGTTTCTTAGTACTAAGTCAGAAGCAATTTGAAGTTATATTTTCCAGGCTTTAAAAAGCACGATAATGCTTAGAAATGGTTCTTCCCCTCTTTCTATGCGATGTCTTTCAGTTGAGAACTTTCTGCATGAGACCTCTTTTCTACTCACAGTGGTTGTTATTTTTTTCCTTTTCCTTTTTTTGGTATGATGCACATCTATATTATCTATACTAATAAAAGGGTAATATGCTAATTAGACCGGAAGACCTTCTGGACGTCCTTTCGGACAAAGCAATGGTGGTGGGGCCAAGGCAGAGGCGGTTAGGGGTGATCAGGCTGGCAGGGGAGGGCAGTGGGGGCGAGCAGGCCAGCAGGCGAGGGGCAGTTGGGGGCGAGCAGGCCAGGGGGGAGGGTGCAGCAGTTAGTGGTGATCAGGCCAGCAGGCAGAGTGGTTAAGGGTGATCAGGCAGGCAGGCAGGTGAGTGGTTAGGAGCCAGCTGTCCCAGATTGCGAGAGGGATGTCCAACTGCTGGTTTAGGTCCGATCCCGCAGGGATTGGCAGGCGGACATCCCCCGAGGGGTCCCAGATTGGAGAGGGTGCAGGCCGTGCTGAGGGACACCCTTCCTCGCCCCCCCCCACACACAAATTTTGTGCACCAGGCCACTAGTTTACTACAATGTCAAACTCTGTCACAAACTTTATTTTACTTTTAAATAATTCTTTATTGTTGAAAGTATTATATATGTCCTCTTTTTCCCTCATTGACCCTCTCCAGCCTGCCCCCAGCCTTCACACCTATTGTCTGTGTTCATGAATTATGCATATATGCATACAAGGTCTTTGGTTAATCTCTCCCTCCCACCCCCATGCCTTCCCTCTGAGATTTGATATATACTTTTGAGTAGTAAAACCATCCCTTTTCCATGGTATAAATCTACCACAGCTTTTTTATCCACCCATCTGCTGGTGGGCACTTGGGCTGTTTCCAGATCTTAGCTACTGTAAATTGTGCTGCTATGAACATAGGGGTGCACACATTCTTTCTGATTGGTGTTTTGGGTTTCTTAGGATATATTCCTAGAAGTGGGATCACTGGGTCAAATGGCAGTTTCATATTGAATTTTTTGAGGAAACTCCATACTGTTTTCCATAATGGCTGCACCAGTTTGCATTCCCACTAGCAGTGTTTCACAAACTTTAAAGAAAATTTTCCAACCCAAGGACTAGTCTGTAAGAGCTGTGCCACCGTGGTCATTAACTGCTGAGCAAACAGTGTTCTGAATAGAGCAGGGGAAATGCAGGTTTATATGCAGACTTCAGAATCTTAGCACCAGATGGGCTCGCTCAGTGTTTTCATTCACACATTAGAAAACTGAGGCCTAGAGAAGAAAACGACTTTCTCAAGGCTTCTATAACATTCATTTGGTACCTTGCTTTTAATAACATCTTCTCCTAAGCTCCTGGTTTTCCTCCCCTGCCACAAGTTTTTGTTTTTTTATTTAATTCATATCCTACCCTTTCAATTTTTGCTATATCCTTATATCTCATACACTAGTGTTGACTTTATATATTCTTAAAATCAGCTCATTTAAAAAAAGATACATTTTATTGATTTGTACAGAGAGAAAGCGAGAGGGATAGAGTTAGAAACATTAATGAGAGAGAAACATCAACCAGCTGCCTCCTGCACGCCCCCTACTGGGGATGTACTTGCAACCAAGGTATATGCCCTTGACCGAAATCGAACCTGGGACCCTTCAGTCTGCAGGCCAGCGCTCTATCCACTAAACCAAACCAGGTAGGGCAAAATCAACTCATTTTTAAAGTGATTTTAAAGGAAACATTTAAATCATCATGTAAATGGAAAACCAGTACTTTTTGCCATGATTAGCAATAGTAGCTACTAATATACAGCTTATTATGAGCCATGTTTTATTCTAAACTCTTTATATAATACTTAATTCTCATAATAACTGTATGTGGTAAACATTATTGGTAGTATTATCCATCCATTTTATGGTTAGGAAATATAGAAGTTAAATAACTTGCCCTAGATAATAAACTAGTCAGTGCCAGAGCTAAGATATGAATCTAGGTAGTATGGTTCCAGGGTCCATACTCTTGGAGCATCTATATACATAAAACCCTAAGGCAGTGGTTCTCAACCTGTGGGTCGCGGCCCCTTTGGGGGTCAAACGACCTTTTCACAGGGGTCGCCTAAGATTATCGGAAAACACATATATAATTACATATTGTTTTTGTGATTAATCACTATGCTTTGATTATGTTCAATTTGTAACAATGAAATTGGGAGTCACCACAACATGAGGAACTGAATTAAAAGGTCGTGGCATTAGGAAGGTTGAGAACCACTGACCTAAGGGATCCGGGTTCCAGAAGCCGGGCTCATGGATGGTGAGCGCAGCTGTGGCCGTTTGAGCTTCTCCTGCCTTTGTGCAGCACTGCCAAGAGGCAGCGGCAGTAGGTGCAGCGTGGGGCCAGGATGAGCGGAGTGGCAGGCCTGGGCTTGGGCTCCTCCCCCGCCACCTGCCGATTTGCGCACTACTACATTCCTCAGGGGATGTCGGACTGCGGGTTTTGGCCCAACCCCCACAGGCCTGGCCTGCGGGATTCCAGCCAAAACCGGCAGTCTGACATCCCCCGAGGGGTCCCGGATTGCAAGAAGGTGCAGGCCAGGCTGAGGGACCCCACCAGTACACGAATCCGTGCACTGAGCCTCTAGTTCTTGAATAAAATAGAAGGTTCTTAAGGAAAATATGTAATTATTAAAAATAAAAAAATGACTATATCCCATCTAACATCCTCTTCCATATCACCAGTCATACCTGAACTCCACTTTTAGAAACATTGATTTAGGAAATTGGTTTGGCCGTTTGTTGTGCTTTGGCGATAACTCGGGAGAAGTGTTAATTGGAGGAGGTTGACTAGTTCATTAGGAGTTAGTTGAGATCTTAGAGTAGTGTTGTACCAGGTTATGCCTTGTTGAGAATTCTGGATAAACAAATCAGCAAAGCACTAGGTTAAGCAAGTATGCAACTGAATTGAAGTGCTATGCTGCAGGAGAGTGTTTGCCAAATCCAGCTAGTTCTCAGAATCCTCTGGGGATCTTATTACGTAAACAGATTCCTGGGCCCCACCCCTGGAGCTTTTTATTTGTTAGGTGCAGCAAAGATTAGAGCCCAGTGAAGAATTTAGTGTCTGACACACTAAAGCAGTCATATTGTTAATAATAATGTTTTATTGCATGCATACATTGTACTGTTTTTTTTCCTGAGTGTTTTATGTCGATTATCTTATTTGTCATAACTCTTTCAGAGGTAGGTTCCACTTTTTAGGTGAGGAAAGAGACACTAAGAGGTGTCTAGTATGCAGAACCAGGATTTGAACTGTCATATTTTTAAAATATATATATTTATTGATTTCAGAGAGGAAATGAGAGGGAGAGAGAGATAGAAACAACAATGATGAGAGAGAATCATTGTTGGCTGCCTCCTGCATACCCCCTATTGGGGATCGAGCTCACAACCTGGGCATGTGCCTTTACCAGGAATTGAACTGTGACCTCCTGGTTCATAGGTCAACTGAGCCACACCGGCTGGACTGAATGGTCATCTTCTTAAGCACTGTCATGCTGCCCCACAATGCTGTTATCATTGTTAATTTTGGCAAACACAGTTTTTGAGTTTGATGCTAGCTGTTTTCAGCTCTCTAAATTTCCAGTGATTTCACTTTAATTGATGGTTCTAGAGAAGCAAAGCATAGGAGACGTTAGATGTATTCTCTTTCACTCTTCTTTGCTTTTTAGAAAGGGAAGCTCTGGAAGAGGAATGTGGCTTGCCCATTTTTGGAAGTTGTTAGCAGAACTGAGATTAGGTCTCTTAATTCTAGTCTTGGACTTTTATACTAGCACAGAAGAGCCTGCCTTCCAGAGCCCAAATGCATCTTGTTTATCTGCCACCATTGTTCCCCATTCATGTCCTCTGGGTGCTTAAGCTGCCTCTCTGTCTCCTTATGGTGTTTCTCAGGCACTCCCGCCTAGGTGGCAAGGAGACAGCGGGCTTGGGCAGCAGTGGGCCATGAGGCAGGGATGAAATAACGGCTCTTGGGAGAGAGGTGGAGTGATGAAAGCCGTGAGCTCCAGGGTGTGAAATGTGAACTTGGTGCCGACATCTAGTGGGAGAGCTGGGGCACCACAGAGGTGGATATGGTGTCAGTGAGGCCAGTGAGTAATTTTAGCAGTGATATTTTAGGGATGACTTGGGGAGACCAGCACACTTTCACCCCTACCCCCTCTTATCCCTGAAATAACATTGCTTCACAGTAATTTGCTAACTGCTCTGGGACAGGCCTGAGATCTTGCCCTAGGGGACTTGGGGGGCATATCCTGCCTTACAGAGACATGCTCACCCCCATTATACTTTAGCCGCAGTCCTGCTAGGTTTCTTTATAGCACATGTGAAAACCTGGAAATCATTGATTTATTACTTTTGTATTCTCTTTCTTCCACTAGAATGTGAGTTCCCTGAGAGTAGGGGCCGTGAATATCTGTACTGTTCACTTCCGTATCCCTAGAACCTAGCATCACAGCATAGGCACTCCAATGTGGATAACTGAGTGAGTGACAGTACAAGCTGAAGTGCTCCAGCCTGTGTTTCTAGTGTGGTAGACACTGGGAATTCAGAGATGGAATGTGAAACAGCCTTGGTCCTGAAAGCTTTCAGTCTGGCTGGTAGAGCAGATTGACATATAAACAAATTAATCAACCTTGTGTTCATTGAACAATTACTTCTGTAGGTTCCTTGGAGAATGCAATTGGCGACCTCCCTGCCCTTAAGGAATTTATAACTAAAAAAACTTAAAATGGCAAAACAAGAAGACTTTGTTTCTAAAAACCCAGTTTTCTTTTCTTTATTTCTTTTTTTTTTTTAAATATATTTTATTGACTTTTTACAGAGAGGAAGGGAGAGAGATAGAGAGCTAGAAACATCGATGAGAGAGAAACATGGATCAGCTGCCTCCTGCACATCTCCCACTGGGGATGTGCCCGCAACCAAGGTACACGCCCTTGGCCGGAATGGAACCTGGGACCTTTCAGTCCGCAGGCCGACACTCTATCCACTGAGCCAAACCGGTTTCGGCTCTTTTCTTTATTTCTGATTGAGCCCCCAGTTGGCTTTGATTGCAGTGGAGAATGGGGTATGGGTAGATGGTTGCTGTGAAGTTGATTTTCATAAATCACCTTTCCCTCTCTCCCAACTAATTATGAGGATTGATCCCATTGGTAAACATCTCTTTCATGGCTGACTTGTTGGAGGTTTCCATTGCTTTTCTTTTACAATGCATGTCTCTCTGGTGGGTGGATTCAGAGAGAGGGAGAAAATAGGAAAAGAGACATTATTTTAGAATGAAATGAGTCCTCAGATATTTATTTCCAATACTTTGTTTAATGGAAAGAAAACAAATAATCTGAGGTCTGAAGGCTATGTGATGCACCTAAGGTTACAGCAGTTGGAATCAGAGTTGGGTGAAAACAGATTTCTGGCTTCTTGTTCAGTGTTCTTAGTCCCACATGTCATAAGTGTGTTTAGGCAAGAGGCTGGTGTTCACATGTCTAGGATGTTGTACAACAACAGATTTTGTTGGTTATGGTAAGCATTATTTGAAAATCCCATTTCATGGACTTTTGTCACTCAGATACATTGGATTTCACTATGCTGGAGATCTTGGCTTTATTTAGGAAACATAAGAACTTTCACATCAGAATGAGCATTCCCCTTGTAGTGGTCACCATAGGAGGGTATACATTTTTTCCAATGACTGATACTGTGCAAAACATTTTGGAAAAGCCTCTTGTCTTAGATCCTGTGGCACCGTCTTTTGGATCTCTTCTGGGATGGCAAACCTTCATATTTCAAAGATTAATTTGCTTTTAGAAGCTGGTGTAAAGTCATTGGGAACTAGAACTTCAGAGTAGTCCAAGATAATAGGTCTGGAAGCAGTTTTGTTTAATTAAAAGTAAAGATTGAGTTCTACCTTGCTTGGTCCCAAAATTGGCTTTGAAAGCCACTCAAGAAAGATATTCCAAAGATGTGTTGAGCAGTTGCAGCATTGTTGGAATTAAGGAGAAGTCTCTCAAGATGTAAATTTGAGTCCAAGGTATAAATTCTGTTATTCTTACTATATTCATTCAACAAACATTTGCTGAATGTTTGGCTTTATACTTGCCAAGGTTAGGGATTGATGAAATGCAAGTCCCCACTCATGGAGCACTCATAGGCTCACACAAGCAGATGAACATCTAAATAAACAAGTGCAATGAAGTTCTGTATGTACTGTGATAGAACTCTACACAGGGGGAGAGAGCGTCAGTTCTGTAGGTTCTGGGAGTTTGAGGATCTTGAAAGGCTTTATGAAGAAGAGATGCTTCTGTGGAGGTTTGCAAAGAAGGGTTAAGTACTTCAAAGCAGCTGAGAGAGCGTGCACAAGGAAAGACACTGAGGTGAGAACCAGTGTTAATTTTGGCAGTTGCCAGTAGTTCATTCATGAGTAGGAGGGTCAAGAGATAAGACTGGAGAGTCAGGCAGGGTATCAGATTATAAAGTACCTTGTACTTCATGCCAGGGCATTTGTTACACTGTTGTAGGTAAACAGTAAGAGGGAGCCATTAAAGAATTTTAAGTCAGGAAGTAATATTTCAGATGTGTTTTGAAAAAATAATTCTGACTATATACAGAGGATGGATTGGAGGAATGAGATGAGCTGAAAAGCTGTTTAGAAGGCTGGTGAATGGTATAGGCAATTGATGATGTGGCCTGTGGTAAGGCAGTGAAGAGTTTAGAGAGGAGGCAGAGTAGAGAGCTGATGGGCAACATTAGCATGTGTGAGAGGATTTTTTTAATTGATCTGGTTATACATTTCATTCAAAACAACAGCCCAAGAGCTAATATTTTATAGTTAGTATTAATTGCCAGATTTGTGGTAGAGTATAAGTGCTTATAAAATGAACATTTTTAAAAATTTTGTTTTTGAGGGATTGGGGTATAGAAAGGAAGAGAAACATCAAAACATTGGCATTAGTTTGTTTTCTGTTGTCAGTAGTATTTTTCATAAATTCAAAAGTAAGATTTTGATGAATTCTGTTTCTACTGAAGATACAACTCAAACTATGTCCTTATTGCCTCTCTTCTATTGTGATATTCCACCTTTGGAGTGCCACTGCAGATCCTTTGTCTTAGTTGGGTAAATAACGACATACTGAAACACTAGCTTTATTTTGATTCCTGGTTTTGTGAATTTCTCTTTAAGACAAGGATTTAATCTTAAGTAGTAGAGATTGTCCTGGGATGTCTAATGGAGTTGTTTATTCCTTCCAGGGTGTTCCTGAAAAGAAACTACTTCCAATCACTGTCCCCAGATCACCGGCGTTTGCATTAAAGAACAGAATCCGAATGCCCATCAACGATGAGGTGATTCCCTGGGATGGGGATTCCTTCTTCCTTCTGCATCATCAATCTAAGCATTACTCTTTCTTAAAGCTTAATGGAACTCAACGGCAGTCACTCTTGTCCGGAGTTGTCTTCAACAGTGGGCATAAACATTTGATCACCTCTTTTGCTCCTCCAAGAGCAAAGTAATTGGTGTGAATCTTCTGGCTTGCAGTGGTAATTCTTTGCAACTTATTGGAGGCCTGTCTGTTTGTATAACATTGACAGTTGGCCTACCATTGTAACATGGATTAAAAGTTGCTGATCCCTGCCCTCTATTTTGCCTGAGTTGTCACCATTCACTGAGGGACTTCTTAAAAATTTATTTGTTTGTTTGTTTGTTTTTAGAGAGAGAGAGAGTGATTGTTCCACTTATTTATGCATTCATTGGTTGCTTTTTGTATGTGCCCTGACCGGAGAGTGAACCTGCAACCTTGGTGTATTGGGACCGACACTTTAACCTACTGAGTTACCCTGTCAGGGCACTGAGGGACTTTAAAATTTGCACCAGACCTAGGGATTGGGGTATAGAAAGGAAGAGAAACACCAGGCTGTTAACATTCACCCTGTCCTACCTCCATTAATCCAAGGGTTGCAAAGGTGACTGTGTGATGATGGATCATGAAACTGGAATACATAAACTGTCATTGATCAGGCTTGTTTCCTGTTACATCTTCATCCTATGTAATAGAAGCCTAATATGCAAATCGACCAAATGACGGAACGACCGGTTGCTATGACATGCACTAACCACCAGGGGGCAGATTCTCAACGCAGGAACTGCCCCCTTGTGGTCAGTGTGCTCCCACAGGGGGTGCGCCACTCAGCCAGAAGCCAGACTCACAGCTGGTGAGTGCAGTGGCAGTGGTGGGAGCCTCTGCTACAGGTGGGTGGTAAGGAGCAAGGGGTCCCAGACTTCAAGAGCCCCGGACTGAGAGAGAGATGTCTGACTTCCAGATTCAGATTAAGCTGGCAGGCGGACATCCCCCGAAGGGTCCTGGACTACGAGAGGGCGCAGGCCAGGCTGAGGGATACCCTCTTCCCCCCGACCCCCTTCCAGTGCACGAATCTTGTGCACAGGGCCTCTAGTTTTATTAGAGGCATGGGTAGGGTCCCTAGGTCTGGCCTGGCGATCAAGGCCATTCGGGGCCTTCTGGCTGCTGGCTGGGGCCTTTCTTCGTTCCACGCAGTCCCTTGGTGGTCAGCGCATGCCATAGTGAACGATTGAACTCCTGGTCTCCCGGTCGAACTCCCAAGGGGACGCTTTGCATATTAGCCTTTTATATATATATAGATATCCAGAGTTGGGGTAAGTTCATAGCAGATCTCAAGCATAAGCCATTTTATGTGAGTTCATTTGAAACTAAAATACACAGTAATCTTACGTTACCAGTTTGAACCCAAACAACTTACTTGGTCCTATTCCGGGTTTGACGACTCATTAACTCCCAGTCACATGTTTTAGTGGAGTCTAGATGGAGGGTGGGTCAAAGAGGAGGCCAAGGTGTGTTTGTCTTCTGTTCTTCATCTTATTCACACTGATTGATCTCATTAGTTTTTACAGCCTTCCTGTGAAAGACTTTACATCTTTAAGAGTAATTGTGTTAGACCTTTATCAAATACTTTCACATTGGTCTCACCCCAGTGAGTTGGTAGGTAACTTTGCTACACAGGAAACTAAGACACCTAAGAGGTTGAGTGACTTGCCTTAATTAATGACTTCTGTCATATATTGTCTTTCGACTCTCCATTCTGAGGAGGTAAGAGTGAACAGTCTTGTTTTTAAACTGCGTTTTTTTCTTGTAGGAAGAGGAGCCGGTAGTGATAAGAAGAGCTCAACCTCGGCCACATTTGGGGGTACCTTTTAAGCCCCAAATCCCAGAGGCAAAGACTGTGGAAATATGCCCTTTCTCATTTGATTCTCGAGACAAAGAACGCCAGTTACAGAAGGAGAAGAAAATAAAAGAACTGCAGAAAATGGAGGTAGGTGTTTTCATTTCTGTAAGTAGCTTAACACTATTCTTTGATCCCTCAAAGATAATCTTTTATGTTGCATTTTTATAAAAATCACTGACTTCCTTTGATCTCTTCATGACAACCTTATGAAGTATAAAAAGGGCAAGTAATTTTAATAAGCTTTCTGGCTCAAGGGTGTTAAGTGACTTGCCCATGATTATGTTGCCATTGCAGGCAATACCAGTATTGGGAGGAAAACCTGGGTTCCTTTTAAGCCCATTACTCTCTATTTTTTTTAATATGTTTTTATTGATTTCAGGAAGAAGGAGAGAGAGAGAGAGATAGAAACATCAATGATGAGAGAGAATCATTGATTAGCTGCCCTCCTGCACACCCCTTACTGGGAATCAGGCCCGCAACCTGGGCATGTGCCCTTGACCAGAATCGAACCCGGGACTCTTCAGTCCACAGGCTGACACTCTGTCCGCTGAGCCAAACCAGCTGGGGCCCTTTTCTCTTTTTTTAGATTTAGGTTCACCCAAATATTCTGGCATAGCTATTGCTTTCTGGCTAGAAAGGCCTTATCTTAAATCTTAATGTTTTCTTTTATATCAGGTGCCCAAGTTCAAGGCACATCTTTTGCCTGATTTTGACACTGTTAACCTGCCAGAGAAGAAGGTGAAGAGTGTAACCCAGACTGAGCCTTTCTGCTTGGAGACTGACAAAAGAGGTGCTTTAAAGGCACAGACTTGGAAGCACCAGGTGAGGCATTGGGACAGCAGCTAATATGTAAATGGTTGTTTGTTGGTTTGTTAGAACGGGTAGGCCCACTACATTGAAATTCATCTCAGAACTAACACTCTGGATTATTTCAGAGTCTCTGCTCTAAATCGGGTCAGCAAACTTTTTCTATTAAAAAAAAAGATTGTAAATACATTTTAGGTTTTGTAGGCTGTATACGATCTGTCATATAGTGTGTGTGTGTGTGTGTGTGTGTGTGTGTGTGTGTGTGTGTATTTTAATTCTTTAAAATTGTAAAAACCATTCTTAGCTCAAAGAGGTTGTAAGCTGGCTGAAGTTTGCTGATCCTGGCTCTAAGTGCTCACCTGGGGGATGTGAGAACTGATGGGCTTTCTTTGCATCTGGAGTTTCTTTATATATTAGACTTGTTTGTTACATGTTCACTCGTTTCTGTTGGTGCTTTGATAAGAAATAGAATAGCGAGAATAGATTCTCAATAAGGTATGCTGTTTTGTCAGCATAGTGTGCTCTTTGCTCTTTATTGATGACAGGTAGTTAAAAACAATTATTTGGTTGTTGGCTGGTTTAGTTGGAATCTAATTCTGCCCTATCTGGAAAAAAATTTTTCCTGAATCCCTAAGTTTGTTGGTATTTTTATATTGTCACTTATCTTACACTCTGTCCAAAAGGAGCTCTGGACTAATTTCTTATAGGAAGTCACCCTTCTTGAAACCCAAGAAATGTGACTGCTAACCTGACTGAGTGGGCGTAGGCCTCTTGTAGTTGTTATATTCTAGGAAAACTTGAGACTGTTGCTTTGAAAGTACTAGCAAATCTCTCTTTCAAGGTCCGTGACACAGAATGTCTGTGGGGTTATTTTCCATAATAAAATTTTTTTTCAAGTTTTTCAGACATATACAAAGTAGAATACTATAAATGAACTTGCATTAACCTGTAACCTGGTGCTATAGTGATCAAAACAGAGAAAATCTTACTTTATCTATGCTTCTATCTCCTTATCTCTACACTGGATACTGCTACCTACACAGGGTTACTTTGAAGCAAATCCTCATCTCATTTCTTTTTAAAAAAAATATATTTTATTGATTTTTTACAGAGAGGAAGGGAGAGGGATAGAGAGTTAGAAACATCGATGGGAGAGAAACATCGATTCAGCTGCCTCCTGCACACCCCCCACTGGGGATGTGCCTGCAACCAAGGTATATGCCCTTGACCAGAATCAAACCTGGGACCTTTCAGTCTGCAGGCCGACGCTCTATCCACTGAGCCAAACTGGTTAGGGCCCATCTCAACTGATTTCGTCCAAAATACTTCAGTGTATAACTTTAAAATATAAGGATTAAAAAAATATAATCACAATATTATTATTGTAGTAAAACATTAACAGTAATTCCTTAATAATGACAGATAGTCAGCACTTATATACCTCCAAATCTCATAATTTTTTTCAAGCAGTTGAATCGCTCAAATCAAGATTCAGATAAGGCCCACATATTACAGTTGTTTAATAAATCCAAATCCCTTTTAATCTATAGGCTTCTCAACTTGCATTTCATTTGTTGAATAAACTGGATTATTTGTCTTACTGGTTTTCCATAATCTGGATTTTGGTCATTGCATTCTGTGGCGTTGCTTAATATGTTCCTCTGTCTCCTGTGTTTCCTGTTGATGAGTAGTTATATTAAGAGACTTGATTAAATTCTGGTTAGGTTTTTCTTTCTTTTTTTTTGAGGGGGCTTGGAAGGGAGAATATTTTACAGATGATCACATCTGGGGGTATATAATGTCTGTTTGGGGGGTAGGTGTTAAGATAAGGTCTTAAAATTACAATTGATCCTTGAAACGGTACTATTTTGAACTGCACAGGTCCATTTATGCATGGATTTTGTCAATAAGTACTGTAAATGTATTTTCTCTTCCTTGTTTTCTTAATAACATTTTCTCTAGCTTAATTTATTGTAAGAATATAGTATTTAATATATGTAACATACAAAATATGTGTTAATTTACTATTTGTGTTATTGGTAAGGTTTTCAATCGAGAGTAGGCTATTATAGTAAGTACATTTGGGAGGAGTCAAAAGTTATATGAGGTTTTCAACTGTGTGGAGTGTTGGTGCCATAATCTTCATATTTTTCGAGGGTCAAATGTATCATAAAGATACTTTCTAATTCTCAGTAGGTTTAGATGTCATTCTGATCTACTCATTGTAAAGGGGGTTTTGATTGGGATTTAGATGAAATCATTTGCTGTCTTTATTGATGAAACAGTTAGAAACGCTAGTACTTGAGTAATGGAGGTGGTAGTCATGGCATGTTATCTGACAGGCTTTCTTTCTAATAGCTGGAAGAAGAACTGAAACAGCAGAAAGAAGCAACTTGCTTCAAGGCTCGTCCAAACACTGTCATCTTCCAGGAGCCCTTTGTTCCCAAGAAAGAGAAAAAATCCATGACTGGTAGTATTATATGTATTCTTGAGGGATTGGGGCAACATTGTCAGACTTCCCAGGGGCATTGCCTGGGACTCAGTTGTGTCCGTATAATGCCGTGGCAACCAGAAGCATTTGTCTGTAGAGAATCTAGTTTTTTCTCTCCTTGACCCAGACTTTTTCCTTTGTTGAACCCAGCAGCTATGTTGAGTTTCAGAATATGTTGGGGCCAGATTCACAGAGCAAGATCCTGGGCAGAGGCAGCTGGCATTTCAGTAATAGTTACAGGCTTTGCCCACCTAAAGAGTACCAGGAAGTGGGAGGGATAGCCAGGACCTCTTTCTGGAGTTCACCCTGAAGCAAGCCTTAATTACAAAACATTTGCTTCCTTAAGCACTGGGTAGGTTGTCAGAAAATTGGGATTCTTCTACATCTATCTGTCTTAAAGTCACAATGTGGTTTTAAGCAAGCTACTTCGCCTATGTGGGTCTTGCTTTTCTCCTAATTAGTGATTTTCAGGGGCCCTTCCATGTGTTAAACTTCTAGGACTCCACCTTTCAGTAAGGCTCCCTTAGTGCTGAGCCGTCCTATTGACATGCATGTCGGTGCCTCTTGCTGGCTCTCTGGGGGCCCGGTTTATGCAAGTCCTGCTTGTGTACCAATATTCTCTCTGTTTCTGTACTCAGAGAGTCTTTCACTAGTTCAGGAACCTTTTCAGCTGGCCACTGAGAAGAGAGCCAAAGAGCGGCAAGAGATGGAGAAGAAAATGGCTGAGGCAGAAGCCCAGAGAGTCCAGAAGTTGGAGGAAGTCAGGCAGCAGGAGGAAGAGCAGCAGAAGGAGGAGCTGGCCAGGCTACGGAAAGAACTGGTAACTGGGCAGCAGGAGTGCTGACTAACCCATGGTTGTCTCTGCTTTGTTTTCTCTGTACCTTGTCTTGTAACCTAAGGTGGCTACAAGGACACATCAAAGACGGGAAGCGGGAAACCGCACAAATCAAGGGTGATGACGAAGTGGAGATGTGAATGAGGCTTAAGATCTGTACATTGTGATCCATGTATCAGCTAATATGAGTCATAATTTTGGCCCTTTTTAGGAACCAACCTGCCAGTTACATAACTCACAATGTTCATGCGATAAAAGGAAGCTACTTGTTAAACAATACATTTATCCTTAGCATGGCACTCAGATTCTTCCAGGGGTCTTCATAAGGAGGAAATCATGGCATAACTGTTCACAGTGATCATTAGCTTTTTTTTATTATTTAAGGCTTAAGAGAACCAATGTATTTTACAATTAGACAAGAATACATA
>NW_006293953.1:2059624-2072627 GCF_000327345.1 Myotis davidii
TTTCATTTTCCTCTTAATACTTGACTCAGATTCCTTGGAGTTACAGTGCATATCTGTTCACATGAAGCTCTGTGCTAACACTAGCATAATGATTTAAATATTAGTTACCCAAAAAGAAAGCTTAATTTATAGTTAGGACCCTTTCACTAGGAGGGCAGCAAGCCACATTAACTGCATCAGTGAGGAAGAAGACAGTTTTAGATGAAGCTTCATACGGTTAATAAAAATGACTATGGAAATACATAAATTGTTGAGGTTTTGTCTAAAAGTGCTAAGCCAACAGCTGATACAGCAGTTGGCAGAGGTGACTGTGGCTGCAGGAAGGGACTAAGCACAAACTATTAAAGGAATTAGCTTCTCAGCAAAATTCAAGCTACCATTTTCTAATTGAATGAAAAAACAATACATTCCCCACTCCAGATACACTTGCAGAACCAGCCTTTCTTCCATCCTCAGGCTCTTTGAATTTTCTTCAACACTTGGTTCCTGCTGCTCCTGTTTGTCCCCATCCTGGAACTGTTTCTTACTGAGTCTCAGTGTAGGCTGAGCACAGCTCTTTCAGTGTAGTTAGCTCTCTGTTAATCTGGCTTGATGTAGGATTGATTGTAGACCAACCATGTTAAACTCTTGGTCCACAACGAATATTTTTGCGGCCCAGCCAATATAACGGTATATAAGAAACATTTTAATAAAAATTTCGTAACTTAATTTTTACAATATCCTGTTACACATAATTTTTAATGACGAACTACAACATTTGCTAATGACTGATTACTATAATTGTGTTGCATTCATTTCCCTTACGCAAAGGCGCACCATTTCTCTGCACTAATACCAGCAGCGAATGTGTTAGCAGCCGATTGCCACGTCATTAGTCTTGGATTGACTTGTTTGGTGTGGGCAACAGGAAATATTTCGCTTTCAGAGAACAAGAAGAATAGGTTTATTTGCGTTACGCTTATTAACTTGTGCAGTTATTCAGTGTCTGGTAGGTTAATGTTCAAGGAAAAATATTAATTTTTATTAAAACGTTCTATTATGTCAACAATTACTCATTTATTTCAGCCCTTTGTATTCAGCATTTCTCTATCAAAATAATCCTACGTTTCTATGAAAATTGAAGCTTTTATTTTGCTGCCCACATAAACTGAAACCTTGTTTATTTGGCCCATGTTAGTCTTTGAGTTTGACATGCTTGTTGTGGGCTGCCCAGAGGATAACAGGCATTCTTTCAGCAACCCTTCCTAGTTACTGTTTTTTGTTTGTTTTTGTCCGTGCTTTTGGCGAATATTAAGACTCAGTAAGCTTAAGGCTGTACTTTAGCCAATTCTTAACATGTATCTCTTCTCTGCTACAATTGAGTACTGCCCCATTACATCCTAGCAACAAACACTCACACTGGAGATAGGCTTGACATTCTTTAGTGTAAGCTGAGGGATGAGCAAGACATGAACAGAAAGAAACCTACTTGGGCTCCAAAGCTCATGTGCTTTTCCATTATACTGTGTTGCCTCCCTGGCACCCCCCTCCCCCCCCTCCCGCCCGTCATTATCAGTGATGATTTTATTTTCCTTACTTTGCAGGTGCACAAGGCAAACCCAATACGCAAATACCAGGGTGTGGAGATCAAGTCAAGTGACCAGCCTCTGACCGTGCCTGTATCTCCCAAGTTCTCCACTCGATTCCATTGCTGAACTCAGCTGTGGGCTGCAGACACTACCTGGGAACAGGAGCTGCCTTTTCCATCAAAGCTTTCTGTCACAGTGGTATGGAGAGGACACATTTCTTCAGACTTTACCTACCCATGCCCGACAGAGCATACCTAACAAGTGTGGGCTCTAATGTTGTTGAGAATTGTTATCTTGCATTATGGAGGCGAATAATGAGACTCAACTCACATATATCTTGGTCAGACTCCATGTAGTTATTTCCTTTGGACCATCAGTTGACCTTTAAAATGGGTTTTAACTTCGACTAGAATTTAAAGTCTTTATATCAGCACTATGTAATTTCTATTGCCCATTCTCCCCCTCCCCCTTTTTCTTTTCTATTTTATGTCAGAAAATAAAGGTAGTTAATTACTGAGATAGGATTTGAGTCATGGCTTCAGTGAGGAACAGTCAGTGTATCAGATTCTTCTTCTCTGCACAAAATGAATTTCAAGTTGAGCCCTTTGCTACGAGGGCAAAGCCTCATTAACGGCACAACAAGGAAGAAGACGGTGTGGACTGCTGGTAGCCATCAGCAAGCTTTGGCAGAGCTGCTGCTACGAAGGCACATTCTTCCCTTATCGGTGCTGATAATAATGGCAATGCCGTGCTGCCCACGTTTTAAGTCCTTCAGTAACCTGGACTGGCAGAAATGTTTGTCTTCCCTCCCTGGTTCCTTATAAGTGTCAGCTCAAGTAACGTTTTTTAAATAAATCCTCCCTTGACCTCCCCAGATAAGGATGATCACTTATTTTTTAGTGCCTCCCAAATGTTCCTTGTGAATATCTCTAGTACAACAATTACACCACTGAGTTACTTGTACTTGTTTACAAACTAGCAGACACACAGGTTTCTAAAATTTCCTTAGTCATCTCTGTATTTCTTGTAGCTGGCACAGTATTTGCTAGGTCCATGTTAAATAGTATATTTTCTTTTAGACTTGACATTATGTATGAACTCTGCTCTATACTAATCATATTCTGTCCAGGCCAGTCCTAGGTACCCTATTAGACCTTATTCCTTTTATTTATTCGTTCAGTGAGCATGTGTACAAACCATTGTAGATTCAGTAAGATATGATTTGCAAGCCCACTAACGGATGCAAAATATGGTTCCTTTATTCCCTTAGACACATATGGTATACAGTTCCATAACTGCTTATGTAGTTCATTTAACAATATTAATTTGGTACCAACTACATATAACTTGGCATTGTGCTAGTCTCTAGAAATACAGCAGAGACCAAAAATAGAAGACCTTGCCTTCATGGAGCTTACCTTTTTTTGAGGGGAGACGGACAATAAGCAAGTAACTGTTCTGTCAGGTGAGACATGTTTCCCTGACTGACTGACCACTGTGTGGAGAATAGACTAGGGCAGGGAGCGGGGCATGTGAGAAGGAAACAGGAAAGTTGAGGCTCTTGCTATAGTCGAGGTGAGAACTGATAGTGGCCCCCAGGCTTGCATGGTAGCAGTGGAGGTGGTGAAAAATGGTTGGGTTCTGAATGGATTTTGAAGCTGTAACTGATAAGACTTGCTAACAGATTGGACCTGGAGAGTAAGAGAAAGGGGAGTTAAGGAGGACATGCAGGTATCAGCCCCAAACAGTTTTCCATCCCTTGTACCCAGAGAAATCCAATTCTACCCCAGTCCTCATATCTTGTGGATTTTCTGGGGGCTTTATTATTATCATTTTTTCTAGTCACCTCTTGCTTTGGTTTTTAACTTTTGTTCATCTCTTGATCCCCTCTCTGTCCTGTGGAGCTTTTCTCTCTACCTACACCAGCCCTCCCTTTCTAACAGTTCACTATCCTTCATAATAGTCCCATCTGGTATCATTTCTGTTGTTGTCCATTTCTTGCTATTGGTTGTTTCACGGAGAATAAATCTGGCCCTCAAGCTGAGGGTTTTGGAAAGAGCATTATTGAGAATTAGGGGCCTGTGGGATCATTTTATCCCATTTCCTTCATTCTGGATTACCTCCTCCAGAAACACCTTGTCAGAGTGGTAATGTGTTTCAGAAGCAAACAAATAGCTTGAAGTTGAGGCACAGATATCCATTGCCTCTTGCTTCCCAGAATTTCTCAATTTTCCAGTGGCTCTCTCTTCTCCTTAGCACTGCCTGTTGAGTCCTCTCTGAACTACCTCACATGACATTCATTTTCTAGTACAGTCTCCCATTTTCCCTGAAACTTGCCACTTTGATTTTACAGAAAAATTCAGTTTCTTCATCCCTTCAGGCCATGTCCTAGAAGGAACCTCTCAGCACTCCAAAGTCACTTCAATTTTTCTTAACAAAGATCATGTCCTCTGATAGGAATTCACTGATTTCTGAGAAATCTGGCTGTCACACTTTGCTCGACAATTCTGCAAAGTTACTAGCACCTCTGCATTGTTGGAATTCCCACAATTTCTGGGACAAACTCTGTTTTCCATATTGTTTTGATTTGGTCATGGTTTCCCATTGCTAATAGTCCTGCGCTAAGTTTCACACGCTTAGGAGATTATTGTTCACTCTTTAGTTGATTGATTAGCTCTTGTGTGATTGCTTTGTTGCCAACTTGACTGCTATTTTAGTTCTTACTGGTTATTTTCCACAGAGTTTGTCCCTGGAACGTGGTGTTTGAGTGGTAGGCAGGCTGCAGTCTCAGTTGCTCCATCATTTAATGGAGATGAGATCTGTACATGAGGAATTGTAATGCAAGATAAGATGTGATTGAGCCATGTGAGACAGACAAAACAAATGCTGAGGGAGATTCTTGTTGAAGGTGAGGTTGCAGGGTTTTGTTTTTTGTTTTTTGTTTTTTTTATTGATTTGAGAGAGAGAGAAACATTGATTATTTGTTCCACTGTTTCCTTGGCTGATTCTTATATGTGCCCTGACCAGGAATCGAACCCTGACTTGGCAATTGGGATGATGCTGTAACCAACGGAGTTACCTGGCCAGGGTGAGGTTGCAATTCTTTTTTAAAAAACATATTTTTATTGATTTTAGAGAGGAAGGGAGATGGAGAGAGATTGAAACATCAATGATAAGAGAGAACCATTGATTGGCTGCCTCCTGTGCGCCCCCTCCTGGGGATCAAGCCCGCATCCCCGGAATGTGTCCCAACTAGGAGTTGAACCATGATCTCCTGGTTCCTGGGTCGACGGTGCAATCATTGAGTCAGGCCAGGCGGGCTCTTTTTTCTTTTTAAAGTAAAAATCACAAAAGTAATACTGCCTTTGGAAATAAAACAATAATGATTATATCAAGACATGAACATCTCCTCCCCCTATTCCCATTCCCCGGGGGTAACTCACAGTTAACAATTGTGTGTTCTTCCAGAAAGCTTTTTATGTCCACACAGATTTATAGGGCATTTTTTAAATAACAGTATGACATAGCATTCTACATTTTTATTTTTATTGTTCTTTGAAAGGCTATGCATTCACATGGTTCAAAATTCAGAAGCTCCCAAGGTAAAGGTTCCCACTTTCTCCTCCAGCTGCTCCCTCCCCAGATTGGCGCTGCCAGGTGTGTTCCCCTCCAGAGATGGCTTCTGCATGTACGGATTCCTGTCTCTAACCTTTTATTTTTAGACAAAGTGTCCTACTCTACACTCTGACCTCACTCTTTTCATATGTTCTACACTGAATGGTGTGGTTCAGCTGCTACTTTGGGCAAGTGCTGGCTTGCTCCCTGACTGAAGTAAGAAGCCTCTAATGAGAATCTAGTGACATGGAAACAGATCTGGAGTGGGGTCTAGTTCCTCTACATGATGTCCTTGGCTAGTGACCTGAGGTCCCAAGGACTGGAGGGCAGGTCAGTAATATCTGGTCTTTTTTAGCTCCTGGCTTAGCTGAGCCTTGGGTGCTTATTGGCTTGCATATTTGGTCAAACCTGTGTATCCCTTTAGATAAATCTTGACTTTGCTTTCCTCTCAGTTCCCTTCCGAATCTTGTCTGCTGGAGAAGGCTCCTCATTGCTGACAGTAGCAGTTAAAAAAGCCATCGGCCACGAGGCTGGCTCCTATTTCTGCACAGGCAGGCTGAGTTTCAGCTTGGTGGTGTGGGTCCAGGTAGGAATTGGTCAACATTCGGAATCCTGAGCTGCCATCTGCCCTGCAGCCTGCTGGGATGCTCAGTTTAGACAACATATAAAGTTTCCTGGATACGGGACAAGCCCAGGCCTATGGAAAGAGCAGGGAGGTTAAAGTGTGTGGTGCTTTGAGCAGTGACGAAGGCGTAACCAGGGAGCTGACATGTTTGCTCTGTCGCCAAGAATTCCAGGACAATTTGTTATCCAGCTGAAGCCAGTGTAGTTGCTGCAAAAAAGAAGCCTGGGGACAAAACCCTCCTTTTTCCTTGTTGCATTCGCTTTCTTGCATACCCGCTCTTCAGTGCTGTAGTGAAGTTAGCCGACATGGAAATGTCTGATGATGTTTGCTGTTCTCATGCAAGATAATAAGAGGCTGGGCTCAGGCCAAAGCATGGCTTTTATGTGTGGAAGGTGTCAGCTTCCTGAAAGGGCTTGACAAATGTAGGCATTTCACTCCCAGAAATCGTAGTTGGAGGGGCAGGGGTAAAAAGCTGAGGCAAATACTAGGTTTTATTTAGGAACTATTTCGCCAGACTAAGTCTAACTTGAAGGTATCAATTGCCCTCCCCCTTTTATTAAAAAGGAAATAAAAACTGGGCCTGTCTGATGTGCTGAGATCCGTGTAGTTGTGGGGTTGGCATCCCAGAACCGCCCAGGCAGGTATGTGAATGTGCTCAGAACTGTGGCCAAGCGCCGCTGCCCAGCTTGTTTTGGCACCGGTGGTATTTTCTCAGGTCAGGGGTGGGAGACATAGTTTGCAGTTGGTCAAGATACTAAATAGTGAGTGGTCGTAAATTGTAATATGAAAAGCGGTCTGGACAGCACTGACAGACTTTCACTGGTCGGCACTCATGTACACAATCTCTCAGAAAACCCACGACGTCGCTAAAAAGTGACTTTAAATTTGCTGTATGCAAAAATCTCACAGCATTGTTATGTACACTTTCCATTGTTAGTTAGATACAGTTTGGAATATACCTGGTAATAAGAGGAAAGAAAAATAAAATCCATGGTCCCATCACCCACCTTGAACACTGGTATTACTTTGTATAATCTCTTTTTCTCTTGTGTACACCTTTTGTCTGTTTTCCTACATTATACGGTTCTTCTGTATATATATTTTGTATTCTACTTTTTAGATTCAGCATAGTAATGATCAGGCATTTCTCCTATATCAACACACACTTTGTAAGTACCAGTGTTAACCACAGCACACCACTCCCTTGTTTTGTCTTTGCTTTTCTTTATCGAAAATGCTGGTTTTGCAAAGGATTTTTCTAGACTCGATTTAGAGGACAGATTTGTCTTGATTTGCTCCCCTCTAATGTATCATGTCTGTCTCAACTTGAAGTGACTGTTTCAAACCACTTAGTCAATCTTTGTTATTAAAATATTAAAAGGAAATATAAGCCCCTCCCAAAAGCGTAGTTAGTGACGTTATTCTGGCAAAATGGGAAGCTCCTTTTAGCTGGCTTGGTCTGTGTTACTGGCACTCAGGCCCAGTGGAAAACGTTTATTGGCCTTTAGCAAAGCCCTTCTGGAGAGGACTCGAGCTAGTTATGTTATTTTGAAGTCTTGGAACACTGCATCTTCAGACAGTGGATTGTTGTCTCTAAGCCTTCAGGTCAGAGTTGAAAGAACACTCCGTTGGGGCTGTGGTGACTTTGGGGAAGAATAGGAGAAAGGATATCATCTCACTGCTGTCCCCGACATGCTAAGTGACGTTTAACAGGTCACTTCCCTTTTCTGGACCAGTTTCCACATCTGTCAAATGAGATTGAACTAGAAAGATTAACAGGGCTCTTTTCAGCTTCAAAATTTTTTTCTCAGCAATTTGTTTTCATTACACCAACCCTACTTTCGTGTTTTGTTTTTAAAAATATATATATTTTATTGATGTTTTACAGAGAGGAAGGGAGAGGGATAGAGTCAGAAACATCGATGAAAGAGAAACATCCATCAGCTGCCTCCTGCAAACCCCCCACTGGGGATGTGCCTGCAACCAAGGTACATGCCCTTGACCGGAATCGAACCTGGGACCATTTAGTCCGCAGGCCGATGCTCTATCCACTGAGCCAAACTGGTTAGGGCCCTACTTTCGTGTTTATATTTTTCTATAACCAGTTGCTCAATCACTGTGAGAGGGCACCTCTAGCGAACTCTCCTGCCCCTGGATTTTCATTTGAACTTCAGTGAAGTATGTTGGAGACCAGTTTGTTACCTTGTTGAGGACTTCCCAAGGGTTGTTCTGGAAACGGAAATCTATCCCAGATCACTCCAGGGGACCAATCCCTGAATACTCTCCCCTGACACACACATTTTCTGATGTTTCTCTTGACCTTGGAACTGGTTAAAGACTGCACAGAATGAATGTTCAGTGAATTCTTACAGACCACTGCATGAAGTCCCTCCCATGCTTGGTATTTCAAGGTGTGAAGTTGTCTCGAAGTGGTTCTATTGTAGATGGCTTAAGGACATCCCAGTCAAACGGATGCCTTGCCTTGCTGCTCTTCTGTCTCCACCACAGTTTAGTTTTAACTGTGTCCATGATCAGAGGGACTTAGGTTGTTTTGGGACAAATGCCACAGGGCTCAAGAGAAACACAGAGTTACTTAGTGGGATGAGCCCTAGATTGGGAATTGGGAGTGGTTTCTGGCTTTGTGACCTTGGCATGTCGTTGGAATTCTCTAGGCCTCAGTTTCCTCGTCTGAGAAGTTACAGGGATGTGTCTAGAAAGAACCTTTCCTCCAGCTGTGAATGAGGCTCTTCCAGCGTTAACATGACTCAAATGTGCTCTGGGCAGCAGTGATGACTGTCACCCTGGGCACATATTTATCCCTGTCGGCCAGTGTGACTCAGTCATATATTCAGTACTAATTGTTAGTGGGTATGTGTCACTAGGGGTTGCCAGAAGCCCCTGCTGTTTACTCAAACTAGCAACCTAACAGGACAGGGCCAGCAGCTGCTAGTTAACAGCCAGCGAAAGGGGCTGGGAGATTTCTCGGGGAGGAGGCTACTGGGAGTTTGTGCAAGCAAGAAAGGCACGGGATTTGAACTGAGCTTGTAGAAATCTCGTTCTCAATGGCTGGAGGTTGGTGTCTGCACTGTAAACTAGCTGATCTTATTTGCTCATTAGCCTTTTTCTCATAATTTGTTACTGCAGAATAGAAATTGAATACAGGAAGGTACACAGAGCAAGTAGTTAGAAGTTGGGAGGAGCTGCTACTACCCACCCCCGTTCACTAAACAGTTTGTGTTTTGTGCATCTCCCTTTCCTTGAACATCAGCTGCACTAACAGTGGGGTCTGAGGGTTTGTGTTTTCCTCACACAAGTGCCCAAACCCTCCTACCTACCCAGAGACCTCATGAAAATGGGTAGGGATTGCCAGGCTGGAAGCTCAGCACGTTGGTCTGGGGACCAGCAGATCAACATAACCAGGACTAGAACGGCAAATTCTCCAGCCCCGCTCCAGACCCCTCAGTCAGACACTGTGGCAGCAATGTGTGTTTTAACAAGCCATCAGGGGACTGACGCATGCCCGAGTTTGAGGACCACTGTGCCGGGAGAGGGACCTGCAGGTCTCCCAGCTCAAAGGTCTCTATGGGCAGGGAGCCAGCAGCCATTCTCTCCTGGGACCCTCAGTGTCCAGACCACACGAGCCAATCTGGGGGGCAGGAACACCCCTCCTGTCCAGAGCTCCCTGGGAGTCCGCTTTGTGGAGTCTGTCGTGTTAACAGGAGAGCTGCTGAGTTTGAACAGGTATTTATCTCCTTAACCAACATTTTATGATCAGAATGAAGATGGAGTGAAAAATGCTATTTCATATGTCCTCCCAATGAGCTGTATGACAAACGGAGGCTCAGATTTAAGTTACTTTCTGAAAGTTCACCGTGCTCGTGAGTGGCAGAGTCAGAAGTGGAATCCAGGTCTCTCTGTCCCCGAGTGTCCTTTCCACCACATGCATTGCATCCCTCAAGTAGAGCCACCTGTAGGGAGTGGTCATTCTTTCTCACCAGGGGTTGCCAGGAGGTAACAACCTAACAGAACCGGGCCAGCAGCTGCTCCTTAACAGCCAGCAAAGGGAGCAGGGAGACAGCCACATGGGAGCTGGCATTCTCTTGGCTCTTTTTATTTACTTTATCTTCTTTAAAAATATTTTTATTGGTTTCAGAGAGGAAGGGAGAGAGAGAGTGAAACATCAATGATGAGAGAGAATCATTGATTGACTGCCTCCTGCACGCCCCTTACTGGGGATGGAGCCAACAACCCAGGCATGTGCCCTGACCAGGAGTTGAACCGGCAACCTCTTGGTGCATGGAATGACACTCCCATGTGAAAGGGTCATTCGGCCGCCAAAGGGGTCGCGACCCACAGGTTGAGAACCACTGAGCTAGGGCCTCCTGGCTCTTCTTAGAATTGAGTGACTGTTGATCAAAGACCCCTGGGTGAAGAATAGGTTGTTTTTGCCACCTTCCAGGACTGGCGACTCTGGCCTTTGGAGCAATTGTCTTGTGAAGGTTGCAGATTGGTCTGGGGCCTGCACTGAACTCTCGACCTCGCTTTGGGAACCTCCAGCTAAGCTTCCCAGGGTCTGGGAGGCAGGTCCTCTCACTTTCACACAGCGGGCATCTCAGACCATTCCTGTCGGGGATGTGGTAGCTGCCAATCAACTAAGTCACAAGCCTCAGGGGGCCTAGGTGATAGCCAAGGCGGTCAAAGTGCCAAGTGTCCACAGGCAGGAGGCGTTTTGCCCAGCCCACTCCTCATCCTCGGCCTTCATTTGGACGTCCCCACCATCCCACACTGGGCCCTTTCTCCCAGCAGTCACTCAGAGCTTGCCTCAAACCCCCTGGTTCTTAGGACAACTTAGTTTAGCAAACGGACCTGAAGTTTTATAAACAGCACCGTGGTGGGCGGGGAAGCAGGCCTGTGCGGGGCAGAAAACGCATTCCCTGCTTTTTGAGCCATTTCCTGGGATCGTGTGACTGGAGGGCCTTCGGGTGCAGATAAAGTTGAATTACACTCAACTCCCAGGTCTCTCCTTCGCTCGTGGACCCTGCTTCTGCTCTTAGATGTTCGTGCCCGCCCCCGCCAGGCCGCCTTCCCGCGGTGGTGCTCCAAGTCTGCTCCTGGGACGTTTCCTGTTCTTGGAACAGCTGCGCCAGCCTGGGGTACCCTCCTGCTACTTGATCCTATAGGGAGGTGTCCAGTGGCCACGGGCAGTTTTCAGATGACCTTGTTTTTCTGACGTCATTAGATGGCTATTTTTGGCTTTGCTGTTTATGCTGCAGAGAGTTGGGCGGAGATAGGGGAGAGGGAGAAAGAATGAAGGAGGGGCTGGTCTTGCCACCCGTGGTCCCAGGGCCCTACCGAAGTAGGAGCATTTATTTGTCAGCATTTTCAGGGCACCTATTGAATGTCAGGCCCCGGGACTCCCAAATGGGTGACATAGTCATCTCCTCTCGCTCACAGATGTATTTTTCAGCGTCAAGCTTGAGAAGCACAACCCAGAGGGCTCGAGAGGGAGATGTGCTCTGGAATCCCCACGGGCTGCACCGTGGGGCGCTCAGCTGGCCCTCTGCGTGGGGCTTCTCACACTGGGTGTGCAGGAAACCACCCAAAATGCTGGGGCCCGGGCCCTGAGAAAGCCTGCACTAGCCATGCCTGTGGCTGAGAGCATCCCTGACCACAGTCTTAATGATTCCTCCTCTGAAATCCCACACTGTTTTTATTTCATGTGTCGCTCCTACCATTTTCTGCCTTGAACTGTAGAAGTCTGAGTCCATATTGATAGGTTTTGAATTATTTATTAATCTCAATTTCAAATGGTCACTTCAAAAAAATTTTTGCAAAATTCAGACAAAGAGTGAAAATTGTCCATACTCCACACCTGTTCATATGTATATTTCTATTCCTCCGGACATTTTCTCTATAAATATTTTTAACAAAAAGGATCCCAAACGCATGAATGTGACAAGCTGTTTTCACCTAAAAGGCACTGTATGGTGTTTCTTCTTTTCCCCAAACCCCATCTCTCTGTCCCCAAATAACCGGTTTAGCCCTTGCCAGAGAGGAGGGCACTCAGTAAGTTATCTTTGCAGTAAAACTCCACAGCTCTGGGAGGGAACAGCATGTCACTTGTCCCGGTGGCAATACAGAGTGTGTACAGATCTCCGCGGATCCTGCTCTAAGGACAGCAGTCTGGCCCAGGGCTTTCCCAGAGGCCTGAGAGCTCTGCCACAGCCCTGGGCTCGGGGCCCAAGGTGGGAGAGGGCAGGAGAAAACATCCCTCAGCGGCTCCCACTCCAGGACCAGAGGAAGGCTGTGAGGGGACTTGGCTGCTCCCTTTAGAGTCAGAAGGTCATTGCTCAACTCCCCAGATTTTCCATCACAGCCGAGCAGCGAGAGGGTGAGGCTGGGAAATGTCTCCTCTGAGCAGGTCCTTTTAAAAGCATCTTGGCTGGATTAATTTCATCCCAAGAGCCAGGAAAGCAGTGCCCGGCTGGAGTTAACCCCTCCACTCCCAAGGAAATCTCCCAGAAATGGGTGAGCCTGGGAGCCCAGGCTGCTGGAGTGCAGAGCCATCCAGGGCAAGAGGCCTAAGGAGCCGTGAACTCTGGCTGGAGAGAACTTCCCTCTGGCCTTGTTAAATCCACAGGCATAATTGCATCCTGCTGACCTTAATTCCCCTGGCAGGTTTAATTGGTTCTGGCATGGCCCCACTTCCTGCCCTGCCCTGTAGAAGCAAAGAGGGTGGCTGTACAGCTGGTGCCGGGTGGGAGAGCCCCTTCTTCAGGGTGGGCAGGGGCTCTGGCAGCCCCCAGCTGGTGGAGGGGTTTCCCCATGCCCCACCCCCCTGCCTCCAAGGGAGAGCTGAGAAGAAGTTCAGGGACTCCCAGGAGCAGCTGGTCAAGCTGAGCTCAGCCTGGGCGGCCAGAAGCTGCAATCCTGTGGATCCGGAACCAGTCCAGTTTCATCCCAGCTGGAAGGGAACACGAAGGAGCCTGCAGGGACAGCTGAGCCCTCTACCTGGGATGTCCACATCATTATGGAGACCCCACAAAATAAACTGATGAACGAAGTAGATCCAGAGACACAGAAGCATGGAACAGATTGCGAATCTCAGAGGGAAGGGCGGGGTGGAGGGGGATGGGGAGAGATTACCAAGGGAACCTACAGGCTCTATGTATAACCCTCGGGCACAGACAATAGG
>NW_006293953.1:2073118-2074474 GCF_000327345.1 Myotis davidii
GTGTTCCTGCCTTTGGCAGAGTCAGGCCTGGCCCTCACTAGGCCCTCAATAAGTGAGCGGTATTGACAACCACACTAACAACAAGAGGATGTCAGCAAACGCCATCATGGTAGAGAAGTTCCACAACCCAGTCCAGCCCCTTGCTAGGCTCGCCAAATACTGAGCATCACACAGCCCTGCCCTCTAGGGCTCCCAGACTGTGTTAACAGTGGGATCAAGCTGGAGTGGAAGCAGGCCAGAGGAGGGAGGTGCAGCATTCCAAGCTAAACCAGAGTCCGCTAGGGGACAACCAAGTGGAGGGCCGGGGCTCCCAATAGCAGGTGCGGACAGGAAGCATTCCAACCTCCAGAATGCTGAGACCCCAGCGGGGACGGGGCGAGCACAGGCGGGGCAATGTTATGGAGAAAGAGAACTTTGGGTTGTGAAGAAGGACATTTCTGGCTGGACTCCCTTACTTGTGGAGTGACTTTGTGCAAGTTACTCAATTTAAAAAAATTTTTTTTAATTGATTTTTGGGGAGCGGGTGAGAGAGAGAAACATCTACATGAGCGAGGTGAGAGCATAACGCCAGTCAGCTGCCTCCTGCACACACCCTACTGGAGATCGAGCCTGCAACCCAGGCATGTGCCCTGGCCAGGAATCAGACCGGCAACCCTTTGGGGCACTGGATGATGCCCGACCAACTGAACCACACTGGCCATGGCAAGTCACTCAATCTTTGGATCTCCCTGTCTTCATCTAGAAAATAAGATGAAAGCTCCCCACAGAGTTATCAGATGATGTTTTAACCCTGGCCAGCATGGCTCAGTGGTTAGAGTGTTGGCCTGCACACTGGAGGGTCGCAGGTTCAATTCCCGGTCAAGAGCACGTGACTGGGTTGCAGGTTTGATCCCCGCCTCCAGTTGGGGTGCATTTGGGAGGCAACCAATTGATGTGTCTCCCTCACATCGATGTTTCTCCTCTCTCTCTAAAAATCATTGGGAAAATATCCTCACTCCTCAGGTGTCACTCCTCAGGTGAAAAAAATAAAAAACCCGATCGGTGTGGCTCAGTGGTTGAGCATTGACCCATGAACCAGGAGGTCATGGTGTGATTCCCTGTCAGGGCACATGCCCAGATTGTGGGCTCAATCCCCAGCAGGGGGTGTGAAAAAGAGAGCTGACTGATGATTCTCTTTCATCAATGTTTCTATCTTCAAATTTCCAATCCTTTGTAATAAAACCCTAATATGCAAATTGACCAAACAGCCAAACTAAGGCCAGTCGCTATAACGTGCACTGACCACCATGGGGCAGACCCTCAATGCAGGAGCTGTCCCCGGTTCTGTGTTGAGCTTCTGCCCCCTGAGAGCGAGCC
>NW_006293953.1:2091567-2096014 GCF_000327345.1 Myotis davidii
TGTCTATCTTACATTTAGACACTGAACGTTTTTCAGATGAGCAGTAATATGATCACGTCTTTGTTTTTTATAACAGTACTATCAGTGAAGAGGGTTGATTGGAAAAGATGAGTAAGGAAAGTAGAATCAAATGAACCTAGTAAAAGAGCATTGTGTCATTTATTCATTCAACACATGAGAGAGTGCCTGCTATGAGCTAGAAACTAGACACTGTGGCTACTATAAAAAAAACCCAAAGTAGACAAAGTCCTGCCTCATAGCACTTACATTCCAGTGGAGAAACAAATAATAAAGTAATAAAATTTTAAGTGAGTCATTAGAAATGGTTATAACACTTATGAAGGAAACGAACAAGGTGATATCACAGTGATTGCAAGGTGAAGGCTCTATAAATAGGGTGTCAGGAAACACTGTCTGAGGAGGTGATACTTAAGCTGAGATATGGCAGAGCACAGGACTCCAGTGAATGCAGGGTCATACAGAGGAGAGAAAATATTTTGGAGATCCTTGAGAGAGTGAATTAATGAGACTTGCTAACCAACTGGACACGGGGATTTAAGGATTATTCTAAAGTTTCAGGTTAGAGCAACTGGCTATCTGGCAGTATTAATAACTGAGATAGGAAATACAGGAAGACCGCCAGGTCTGAGTTAGATATGTTGAGGTAATTGCCATGGGAGATGTTCAGTTGGTTATTTCTAGTTCTTTTGAAGGTATGCATGTCAGTCATCCCATGAACAGACGAGAATCAAGAAAATAAATTTCTCTATTGAGGAATAGGTGTAAAGGAAATTAGAAGAAGACATAGCTAGCCTAGAAACAAGTGGAAGTATACAAAATAATATCCTCATTTCACCATAAATTAGTGCAAATACTCAGTCTTTCATTTATTCAACTCATATTTATTGAGGGCCTACTATGTATTCAGCATTGTTCTGGGTGCTGAGGATACAGCCGTCAAGAAAACGAGCAAAGATCTGTTTCCCTATAGGTTTCAAACTTTTATTCAGGGGAAGGATAAAAGATAAAAATAATAACCATAATGATCAAATGAATTGTATGTTAGATAATAAATGCCGTGCTCAAGGAGATGTAGGGTTGGGGTTGGAAGTTAGTGAGTGCCTGGGGTAAGGCTCTGTGAAAATGTGACATTTAAAGTGATATTTGATTTGAGAGGGAAGATGGGAGGGAAGAGATCAACCACAGAACTTGTTTGCATATATGCATAACCAGTGGACATAGACAATAGGCCTGGGTTGGGGGGCGGGGACATATGTCCTTCTCTAGGCCGTACAGTGCCTAGCATTTGATACCTGTGCTCGCTAAACAGTCCCAGCCACCCCGGGAGAGAGACCGCAGGCGGAGTGGTAATGAGCTGAACCTTGGATTAGTGGTTCAGACCCAACTCTGTGAGTTTGCTCTGTGACTCAGTTTTCCTGTCACATCTTCGAAATGGGGTTGAAATAGCTGACATTTATAATGCACTTACTATGTACCCAGGCCCTGTTCCTATTTCCCTCCCGCCTGAGAGGAGGATGAGGAGACAAGCAAAGGCATTTGCCCACGCCTGTTATTAGTCTCAGCTTGGCTGACAGAGCTCCTAACCACGGAGACTGTACGAGCTGAATTGAGGACTCTTATGAAGTTGCTTATCCAGGGTCTGGCCTGCTTACATAAGAGTTCAGTAAGTGCTAGTCACTATTTGGGAATCATTACCGTGACAAAGGTAGCAAGTGAAGCCCCTTATGTTGTCTAAGCCTGGATTTTGGTTTCATCAGGAGGCAGCTCTGGATTTGAATCTGGGAATTGGAAGCTACTCCATAGAGACAAGCCTCTTACCCTTTCGCAGCATCGGTTTCTGCGCCATTGAAATGGTCTCACATGTGGTCCCTGGAGTCCCCTGTGAGGATCCAAGGAGCTGGGGTGCAGCCTTTGGCAGAGTCAGGCCTGGCCCTCACTAGGCCCTCAATAAGTGAGCGGTATTGACAACCACACTAACAACAAGAGGATGTCAGCAAACGCCATCATGGTAGAGAAGTTCCACAACCCAGTCCAGCCCCTTGCTAGGCTCGCCAAATACTGAGCATCACACAGCCCTGCCCTCTAGGGCTCCCAGACCGTGTTAACAGTGGGATCAAGCTGGAGTGGAAGCAGGCCAGAGGAGGGAGGTGCAGCATTCCAAGCTAAACCAGAGTCCGCTAGGGGACAACCAAGTGGAGGGCCGGGGCTCCCAATAGCAGGTGCGGACAGGAAGCATTCCAACCTCCAGAATGCTGAGACCCCAGCGGGGACGGGGCGAGCACAGGCGGGGCAATGTTATGGAGAAAGAGAACTTTGGGTTGTGAAGAAGGACATTTCTGGCTGGACTCCCTTACTTGTGGAGTGACTTTGTGCAAGTTACTCAATTTAAAAAAATTTTTTTTAATTGATTTTTGGGGAGCGGGTGAGAGAGAGAAACATCTACATGAGCGAGGTGAGAGCATAACGCCAGTCAGCTGCCTCCTGCACACACCCTACTGGAGATCGAGCCTGCAACCCAGGCATGTGCCCTGGCCAGGAATCAGACCGGCAACCCTTTGGGGCACTGGATGACTTTGGGGCATGGATGATGCCCGACCAACTGAACCACACTGGCCATGGCTAGTCACTCGATCTTTGGATCTCCCTGTCTTCATCTAGAAAATAAGATGAAAGCTCCCCACAGAGTTATCAGATGATGTTTTAACCCTGGCCAGCATGGCTCAGTGGTTAGAGTGTTGGCCTGCACACTGGAGGGTCGCAGGTTCAATTCCCGGTCAAGAGCACGTGACTGGGTTGCAGGTTTGATCCCCGCCTCCAGTTGGGGTGCATTTGGGAGGCAACCAATTGATGTGTCTCCCTCACATCGATGTTTCTCCTCTCTCTCTAAAAATCATTGGGAAAATATCCTCACTCCTCAGGTGAGGAAAAAATAAAAAACCCGATCGGTGTGGCTCAGTGGTTGAGCATTGACCCATGAACCAGGAGGTCATGGTGTGATTCCCTGTCAGGGCACATGCCCAGATTGTGGGCTCAATCCCCAGCAGGGGGTGTGAAGGAGACAGCTGATCAATGATTCTCTCTAATCTTTGATGTTTCTATCTCTCTCCCTCTCCCTTCCTCTCTCTGGAATCAATAAAAACATTTTTTTTAAAAAAAAGATATTTTAAGACAATATGGATAAAGCTAATAATAAGCACTCAAAAAAAAGGGAGCTCCCTTCCCTTCAGAGAGCCTGGGTTTAATTCCCAGCTCAGTCCCTTACAAACTGAATGACTTTGAGTAAATTATTTAACTTCTCTGTGCCTCAGTTTACCCATCTGAAGTTGTACCTACCTCATTGGATTGTTCTAAAGATCACATGAGTGACTCAACACAAGAGCACCAAGAACAAGGCTTGACACATATGGCAAGTAGTAGGCAGGATCAGTATTATTTTTGTTTCTAGAAGAGGCAGGCTGTCAACTGGCCATTGAGGAGAGAAATGGAGGAGGGGAGGGCCAGGAAGAGCAAAACTTGTCAAGAGTGAGGAAGGAGCTCCAACTCTGTTTTGTTTTGTTTTTTTCTAGCCAGTACCAACCTCCTCAGCATTTTCTCACCTAAAAAAATATTCACTCAGTCCGACCGGCGTGGCTCAGTGGTTAAGTGTTGATCTATGAACCAGGAGGTCATGGTTCAATTCCCGGTCAGGGCACATGCCTGGGGTTGTGGGCTCAATTCCTAGAGTGGGGCATGCAGGAGGCAGCCAATCAATGATTCTCTCATCATCTTTGTTTCTATCTCTCTCTCTCCCTTCATCTCTGAAATCAATAAAAATATATTAAAAAATATTCACTCACTTTGAATAATAAACTGTTCATGTAGTTCACGGTTCAAATAAAAAAGTTTAAGGGGCCCTAACCGGTTTGACTCAGTGGATAGAGTGTCGGCCTTCAGACTCAAGGGTTCCAGGTTCAATTCCGGTCAAGGGCGTGTACCTTCGTTGCAGGCACATTCCCAGTAGGGGGGGTGCAGGAGGCAGCTGATCGATAAAAAAGACATTTTCAAAAGAAAAGGTTTTTAAGCCCATGGGTATGTTGAGCAAGAGCCTCTGAGACAATTTCTTACCCAAAGATGGTCTAAGTAGGTCCAATGGCCAGGCAGAGCTCATGGGCACAGAGCTGGGCACTGGGGCCGGGGTGATTATTTCTGGGCCTGTGTGGCTCTAACCAGGTTCTGGGGGACCAGGACATGTGGGGGCAGGTGGGCAGAGCCAGGGCCCAGTCTGGGCATGATCTTGCCCTTCAGCCCTGCCTGAGAGCCCCTCTTCGTCCAGGCCCCTCCCTGATCCTGTCCAAGCCAAGGCCTGGGAAAAGGCTGCTGCCCCGTGCCCCGGGGCCCCAGGTGCCCCCTCCTTCTTCTCTTCTGCTTGTTCCAACACCACTCTCCC
>NW_006293953.1:2096058-2097139 GCF_000327345.1 Myotis davidii
GAATGCTGTGTCCTCTGAATGGGGGCCAAGAGTGACAGGTGGTGGCAGTCCGAGCTGCATGGCCCCTGGTGTAAGAGATCCTCTCCTCCGTCCCCGCCTCCCCTGCCTGTGCCCCTGCCTCCGCCTCTGCCCGCCCGGCCCAATCCCTTACAACTGCCCCAGGACGGCTCTTGGGCAGCCGCTGCAATACAGGCGGCACCGGGTTGCCCCTCTCTGCTCAGGTACCTCTCTCCCCGCCGTCAGCGGCCCTGGCCTCTCGGCCTGACAGGAGGAGGACTCCCACCGCCTGACACACCCCACGCTTCTCTCTGCAGCTAGAAAGACCTGAGTTAGACAAGCGGAAGCGGACGCCTTCCTACCTCATGGCAACAGAAAACGGAGCAGCGGAGCTGGGAATCCAGAGCTCACCAACAGGTGCCAAGCTGGGGCAGGAGGCGAGGGAGGAGCTTGGGAAGGGGTGTTTGACTCCAGGTTTGGGCCAGTTCCTCAGTGGTAGTTCTCTGTGTGGTGCATGGGGGACTCAGAAATCCGAATTCTCTCTGGGTAGGACTGGGCTGGTCAAGAGCTTACATGAACTCCTCCCCAGAGAAACTAGGAAAATGTGAAGCTCTCATGGATGGCACTAAATCCAGGGCAAGGAGTGACGGGGCGTCCAGGCCCAGCAGAGGACCAGGAGCCCTCTATACAGGACTCTGAGATCCCAGCAGCCCATCTCTACAGCCCGTCAAGGGGCCCTAGAGGCTCGGGGGACAAGCATTTGCAAATCTTTGCCTTAGTGGGGACCTGGCCCAGAGCTGGTCTCTGGGGAGCCTGGCTGGGAAGAGAGGGGAAGGAGGGTGAATCCTGACTGGTGTCTCACCTCCTCTACAGACAATGCACCCAAAGGTGCAGCAGGCGAAGGACCCCCAGCTACAGAGAAAGAACCTGCCCCCCCAGACCCAAAGAAAGAACCTGCCCCTCCAGACCCAAAGAAAGAGCCTGGTTCCCAAGAACCAAAGGAAGAAACTGCCCCCTCAGATCCAAAGATGAATCCTGCACCCCCAGACCCAAAGAAAGAACCTGCCCCCCCAGACCCAAAGAG
>NW_006293953.1:2097891-2100257 GCF_000327345.1 Myotis davidii
AGAACCAAAGAAAGACTCTGGCCCCCCAGACCCCAAAAAAGAATCTGGTCCACTCACCATGAAGAAAGGTGCCAAAGCCCCTGCCCCAGAGAAAGGGAAAGGTGGCCTGGCCCAACCCTCAGCTAGCAGCCAGGGGCCGGAGGGAGAAGGCGCCCTGGGCAGTGTTGGGCAGCCAGCAGCCCTGCCCCAGCAGACCCAGACGGCTGAGGCCAGTGTCACGAAGCCCAGCGACAATGATCATCAGGAGTCCCCCGGCAACCAGGACCCTGGAGAGGCCAAGGAGCGAAAGAAGGCAACAGAGAGCCAGGCAGCGGCCAGGAGGGGCTCCCCGGCCTTTCTACATTGCCCCAGCTGCCCTGCTGCCATCTCCAGGTGAATGCCCCTGCCTGGGGTCAGGGAGGGGACTCTGTCCCAGGGGTCGTGCTGAGCGCCTCTGTCCTGGGAATCATTGCCATCGCATTCAGAGCTGGATTGGGTGGGCCTGGTGTTCAGCTACCTCTTGCATAAAGCAGGAATTTCATAGAAGCCTGTAATGTCAGTCGGAGAGGTCCTCAGGACCGCTCAGGTGGAACTCTTCTTCTCTAGGCACCTGAAGTTCAGAGTTCCCCTTATTCTGTGAACTTGGGTCTAGCCAAGGGTGGAGCCGAGATATCAGGAGGAAAGGAAAACCCCTCTTCGTAATATAATTATCAGTATAACATGGAAAGTTAACTCATAACAGATGGGTAGATCCTTCCTAACACTTTCATTAACTTACTAATACTTTTCATAATAAAGCATCAGTCTTATGATGTAATCAATCACACTTACCTGAGTGCTAATCAGATTAACCAGGTCATTAATGATATGTTGTAAACCACAATAAATAATAACACCATATCGACTTAAATTTCATATTAACATCAATTGCATTGCCACTGTTTTTATGAATCCAAAGCTATGTTACCTCCATAATTATATCCATATAATGATGGCTCATATCACTAATCCTATTAATGGTCAGTTATTATCTATTAGTGTGTTAATAGTCAAGGTAATGACCAGAGTCATTTATGATAATATTAACATCCCTTGATTTTGCACAAAGTGACTTGGGATGCATCACCCCATGCACTTGGGGTGGGGGGAGGGTTATATTGGCTCCAGAGAGCAGATGAGGCTCTGGAAGCCTGCAGACCTGCCGGAGGCCACATGGGGCATCACCTCTGTGTTCTCACCTTGTAGCCCGGAGCAGCCGCTGGCGGAGAAGCCCCCAAATGAGGCATTGGAGCTCATCTTTGAAGGGGTGCCCGTGACCCCCGGCCCCACAGACCCCGTGCCAGCCAAAGCAGAAGCAGGAGGGGAAAACAGCCCGCGCGGCAGCCAGAAGGAAGCAGGAGAGAAGGCTTCCGGCCAGGCTGGCCCGGCTGAGGTGGAAGGGGACACCTCGCGGGGGATCGAGTTCCAGGCTGCGCCCCCGGAGAGATCGGAGGCGGGGCAGCCCCTCTGTCTCACAGCCAGGGAGGAGGACTGCTTCCAGATCTTGGGGAGGCCGGGGGCAGGGGTGGGCTTGGGGCTGCCTGGGGGCCCAAGGGAAAAGGGGATGGGGATCCCCAAGTCTCCCCACTTTAGAGGACTGAATTGCTCTGAGCCATGTCTCACCCAGGCTGATTCATCTAAGTGCCACACAACTCCAGGCAACATGAGTTTCTAGAGCAGCGGTTCTCAACCTGTGGGTCGCCAACCCTTTGGGGGTCGAACGGCCCTTTACAGGGGTCGCCGAAGACCATCGGAAAACACATATATAATTACATATTTTTTTGTGATTAATCACTATGCTTTAATTATGTTCAATCTGTAACAGTGAAAATACATCCTGCATATCAGATATTTACATGACGATTCATAACAGTAGCAAAATTACAGTTATGCAGTAGCCACGAAAATAATTTTATGGTTGGGGGTCACCACCACATGCGGAACTGTATTAAAGGGTCGCGGCATTAGGGAGGTTGAGAACCAGTGCTCTAGACCCTTCTGACAGATGGGGAGATGGAGGCTCAGCAACAGGAAGTGGAACGAGTGCCCCCAAGTCCACAGCGAGGACAGGACCGGCGCCTCTCAGGGCGCCCTCACGCCAGAGCTCCGTTTGGCTTTCTCTTCCTTTGGCTGATAGGCGGCTTTGAAAAATGTCAGGCAGGCCATTGGAGCGGCACCCGCTCCCTGGGCCGTGGAATTGGAAGTCAGTCTGTAGAGGGACCAAAACGCCAGACTTTGGGACTTGAACCACTTCGTGGACGGGGCGGGGCGGGTTCGTGCGCCGAGGGGCACAGGTGTCTGTGCGGAGGCCGCGGCCAGGGAAGCCGGCCCGGGAGACGGGAGGCCCG
>NW_006293953.1:2100406-2100741 GCF_000327345.1 Myotis davidii
AGAGTGTCCTGGCTCCTCCGCCCCGGGCCGAGGCGCCCCGGGAGACTCGCCAGCCTGCCTAGTGAGCGGCACAGTGCCACCCAGACGGGGTGGGAGGGCCTGGCGGCTGGGCGGCGGCCAGGAGCCCTGCCTCCTCCTGAATAGGGCAGAGACCTCCGCCCCGCCCCGCAGTCACATCCTCAGGGCGACGGGACCTGAACCAACTCCAAGGGCCTTTGATTTATCACCAGCCCGGCTTCCCTGCCGCCTCCTGCTATTTATAAAGAGGTTTCCATTCCGGACGGTTCAGCCTGCCGCCGCCAGCGCCCCTGCTCACCGTTGTCACTAGGTGGCAG
>NW_006293953.1:2100814-2111379 GCF_000327345.1 Myotis davidii
TATTTGAGGGGATGGTGGGCAGATCCCATCACTGCCCCCATCAGACATAGTAACCCTATCGGGCCCCTTTTTCTTCAATGGAAATGCAGATGGCTTGGGATGCAGGTCGCTTGGGGGTGGTCCCAGGGATCTAATGGGCCATCCCCATGGTGGTGCCCGGAGTAGGCGAGACTCCCCCTGTCAGAGGCGGAGGCCTCCCAAGGCCATTTTGTATGGCGGTGGCAGAGCTGAAATTGGAAACCGAGTCCCCTGGCCCCTGTCCTGGAGCCAGCTGTCCCCCAGGTTGCACTCAGTGAACTTCTCTGGATGCGCCCAGGCCAGGCAGGGGTGGAGTGGGGGTGAGGGGTGGGGGGTGAAGTAGGGAGTCGGCGGGGGGGAGCGGGGAGTGCCCGGTGGATCCTCAGCCGCCCCTGGCACTGACTGTGATGGCTCTGCTCTGCCTCCAGACGATTGCCCGCCACCCCCCGCCCCCTTCCCCCACCGCATCGTGGAGCTGAGGACCGGGAATGTCAACAGCCAATTCAGCATGAACTCCAAGGAGACACTGGGCGGGTAAGAGCTGGGCCCCTGGGCCCCTGAAGAGCATCGAAGTCCCTGTGGCTTTGCGTCTTCCCTGAGCAAGGCCCAGCCACACCCCACTGGACGTGACCCAGCGAACACATCGCTTCTGGTGGTTGCACCTGTCATGTGCAAGCTGTCACGTGGCTGATGCCTAGTCACGTCACTGTCACTCACACAGACACATCGCCGGCCATTCAGTATTTCCTATAGGAGCGACAGTAGTTTCCTGTCGGTCTCCGGTGACTCCTGCTTTGTAAAAAGCCCTGAAGGTTCCCTCCCCTGGGGCCCAGAGCTCCAGGTTGTCACCTCAGGGACCACTCTGCGGATCAGCCTGCCCTTCCTGTGCCCGCGGTTTGTGTGGTTCAGCCATTGTCCCTGAAGTAGAGCTTTAGGAGGGAGTGAGGGCAGGCTGGGACGAGGGCCCCAGCTCACGGTGGGGACCCAGATGGGCACAGAGCACAGACCCCCTCGGCCCTTGGCCCTGAAACCCCGTCACTCCCAGCCTCGTCTCTCTCCAGCGGCAAGTTTGGAGCGGTCTGTACCTGCACAGAGAAAGCCACCGGCCTCAAGTTGGCAGCCAAGGTCATCAAGAAGCAGACACCCAAAGACAAGGTAGTGGGGGTGCGGGCTAGGTTATGCGAGAGGCGGGATCTTTGGAGTGTGGGGCCTCTCACCTCCCTCTACCCATGTGTCTGTCCAGATGGACAGATAGACAGCCCTCCCACTGGGGCCTGATGACCCTAAACGGAAACCAGACACCTCAGTTAGTGAACTTCTCCAGGGACTTACCATTCTAGGCACAGGATATTCATGCCCTCTGTTTTGTTCACTTCGACAAGCACTGATAAGTGCAGGCTCTGGGCCAGGCCTGTGCTGGGCACTGGGCGTCTGGAAGTGAAGTGAATGTGGTCCCTGCTCTCAGGCAGCACCAAAGTGAACAGGCCTGGTCTAGAGTTCTGCCTCCAGCACCCAGCCCAGGCCTGGCTCAGAGGAGGCCGAGAGCAGGGCTTGCTGAGGAAGGAAGGGAGGAAGGGAGGAAGGGAAGAAGGAAGGAAGAGAGGGAGGAAGGAAGGGAGGGGAAACAAGTGAGGAAGGAACAGGAAGGAAAGAATGCAGGCAGAGGCTCACGTGGAGCGAGGGAGTCGGTGTGTGAGGAGGTGATGACAACCTAGCCACCTGGTGTAGTGAGAGCTGTAACCGGGGAAAGCTAGGGCCGGGCGGCAGTGAGAAGAGGGCAGAGGAGGCTCCTGTTTCAGCCTGTGGTCAGGGAACCCTCCTGGGCTGCTGTCGTGAAGACTATGAAGGAGGGACTGTGGGGAGAGGGGGCCGAGAGCTGGAAATAGCAGGGCACCGCTGGGACCCTTGAGTCGAGGCAGAGGGAGCTGAGAAGGGAGCCACGGGCATGCCAGGCAGAGACCGCAGCACGTGCAGAGGCCCGGAGCCCAGGAGGAGCACGGGGAGCTGCTCCGAGAGCCCGGAACTCCCGTCGTAGCTCTAAGCACACGGGGGAGGCATGTATTTTCTATGTGACTCTGTCTTTCTCTGCCTCTTCCACTTGACAGGGCCTGGATCCATGTTATTGACGGCTGGGTCCCCAGGCCTCTATCATGGGCCTGGCTCAGTGTAGATGCTCAATCCATGTGTGCTGCATACATTCACTGGAGGCAGCTATGGATTAATTAATTCCCCAGCAATTTTTGGTGTGCCATTCAATGTGCAAAGGAAATGGCAGTGAACTCACAGAGTCCCTGCCCTTATGGGTTGACATGCTAGAGAAGAGAAACAGACAACTAAAAAGCAAAATGCAACAAAAGCCTGGTGCCAGGAACTGAGAAGTGCTAGGAAGAAAAACAAAGGCAGGTAAGAAACAGGGAGTGCGGAGCTGTGAGGGGGTGTGCAGAGAGAGGGGGGTGAGGTTAGGCCTCTCTGAGGAGTGTGTGTAAGGTGAGACATGAATGGAGGAGTGGAATGAGAGAGATGAAGTGATTCAGGTAGTGATACGATGTCCTGGGGGGGAAAGTTCAGGGAGAGGCCTGATTTGTGGCATTTGCCCATTTCCGTGGTGTAAATATTTCTACCATAACTGATTTCAAACTACCAATGTGACAACTGGCTTGCAAACTTTCTCAAAGTGACAGATAATGGTGGCTTAGGCTAGGAAGGCAGTGGTGGAGGAGGTGAGAAGTCATTGGATTTGTAGTCTAGTTTGAAGGTAGAGTCAGAAGATCTCCTAACGGATTGGATATGGGGTGTGAGGAAGCAAGATTCAGAGAAGAAGCTGGGATTGCTCCTAACTTGTAGTCCTGCACACCTGGGCGAAGAGCAATGTCCTATTGCTAATGGACAAGATCAAATGTGGGGAAGGGGTGGTGTCAAGGGTTTCATTTTGGACTTGACAGAGCTGAGATGCCTCTAGACATCCAAGGGAAACGGCAGCTGGGCAGCTGGAGAAAGGGGTATGTTGAGTTCAAGGGCGTGCTCAGAGGTGGAGATATGTATTTGGAGATTGGTCACATACGGGTGGAGTTATCTAGTCATGGGGCGTGAGGAGAATGCCCAGGGAGAGTGTGTAGGGAGGGGAGTGATGAGCGGGGAGGTCTGGGCCCTTGGGTTCCCAGTATTCTGCCAGGAGGGGAGGAAGAACTACAAAGGAATGGTATCCCAGCAGGAAGGACCGGGGGTGGTGAGGACACAGGCTTGGGGGTGGGCAAGGAGGCCAGTGAGGAGGAGGCTGGGCAGTGGTCCAGGCCAGGTTCCCGTCAGGGTGCAGGCCTGGAGGGTGGAGGGCAGGGAGTGATGACACTTGGCTGGTTCCCGACTTCCCTGGTCCCCAGGAAATGGTGATGCTTGAGATCGAGGTTATGAACCAGCTCAACCACCGCAATCTGATCCAGCTCTACGCAGCCATCGAGACCCCACATGACATCATCCTGTTCTTGGAGTAGTGAGTGCCCGCAGTAGGGGAGGGCGGGGGGTGCCGCGGGCCCAGAGCAGCCTGTAGAGGGGTCTGTGCACGCAGCATCGAGGGCGGCGAGCTCTTCGAGAGGATCGTGGACGAGGACTACCAGCTGACCGAGGTGGACACCATGGTGTTTGTCAGGCAGATCTGCGACGGGATCCTCTTCATGCATGAGATGCAGGTTCTGCACCTGGACCTCAAGGTACTGGGGCTGGGTCTCCTGGGAGGGTCGGTAGCAGCATCTGGCCACTTGAAATCAGCGGTGCAAGCAGCCACCCCCCATCCTCCTACCCCTTCTTCTCTCCCTCCCTCCATCCTCCCACCTGTAGACTTAAAAAGGGTTTACTGAGCACGTACTAAATCCCAGAAATAAAGAATGAGGCAGAAAACAAAGCGAAAGACTTGGTCCTAGCTCTTAGGAGCTCTAGGATCTAATACTAGATACTTTTGCAGCCCTGTGATCCCCAAGCGCTGTGCCTCCCACAAAGAACTTACTGATAAGTGCTGCAAAAGCACTTACTTCTGTGCTGGGCCCTGAAAGACACTGCAGGTGTTTGTTTATTTAGTCAACAAATACTTGAGGGCCGACTCCACACCAGACAGCGGTCCAGCAGGTGGAGATTCAGCGGTGAACAAAATAGACAAAATTCCAGGAGGGGAGTCAGAAACACAGATCAGTCAGTTTAGCGGCAGTGCAGCAATACGCACACAGTAGGCGCTAACAAAAGTGTTTAATGGAAGACTATTGATATCCCTCTTCCGACCTTGCTCAGTCCTTGTAGATAGCAGGTTGGGGGAAACGATAGATTTTATGATCAACTGGTAGTGTCCTTGTGTTATATGGAGACCCAGAGTGGGGAGGGACTAGCCTTGCAGTAACTTCACTCACATAGGGCTCTGGGAGCCATGGCTGAGCACTGATGGGTGTCTTTGTTCGATACTGAGGGTGGGGAGCAAAGGGGCTGAGAGAAGACCGAAAGCACGCAGTGTGCCTGGCCCCTACCCTGTAGCGTGCTCTGTGGCGGCAGGCAGATTGATACCAAAAGACCAGCGCACTTGTTGGGTGACGGTAGCCAAGTCACTTCTGTGCCTGAGCCTCGGTTTTCTCAGCTGTGAAATGGGGACGGAAAGTGACAGTCTCTGCCTCAGAGCTGCCGGGAGGATTGAGGAGCTAGGCCGGACGTTGTAGGTGTTGTCACCATCCCTAACTGGGAGACAAGAGTAGCCCTTCTAGAGCATGCGAGGGGCAGCTCGAAGCCCTCTGTACCAAGAGGCTTCTTCTGGGGGCCCTGAGCTAGTGTTTTCTCTCTCTGGTCCCTGGAGCTCCACGTACCTGGCGGTGGCCTGCACTAGCCTCTCACCAGGGCACAGAACCACTCCATCCTCAGAACTGCTAGAACCTGTTCTTTCATGGCCTGAGATGAGGGAAAGTGCCGTCTGCACCCACCCAAAAGCCTGGTGCTGCGAGGCCTCCTCCCAATCCCTCTCGGGCTCAGGTCCCACGTCTGAGCTGGAGCAGGCGGGTCTGGGGTCTGGGATGGGCTGCTAACTCTGGCAGCCTGGGCCTCTGGCTGGACCTGGGACTCGGGTGGACTTGAACGGGGAGGGAGGGTGAGCCGGGTCAGAGGCCAACCCGGGCCACCCCTTCTCCTCAGCCAGAGAACATCCTGTGTGTCAACAACACCGGCCATTTGGTGAAGATCATTGACTTCGGCCTGGCACGGAGGTACCACCTGGGGGGGAGGCCAGGGCCAGCCTCTGAGGAGGGCAGAGGGCGAGGGAGAGGTCCAGGGTGCCTGGCCATGGGCTGTGCTCTGAGCATTTGGTCTCACCCCCAGGTATAACCCCAAGGAGAAGATGAAGGTGAATTTTGGGACCCCAGAGTTCCTGTCTCCTGAGGTGGTGAATTACGACCAAATCTCCGACAAGACAGACATGTGGAGTATGGGGGTCATCACCTACATGCTGTGAGCCCCAAGGGAGCGTGGTGTTCCTGGGGTTGGGGCGCCTGTGTGGGCAGCTGAGGCCAACACTGGCCTTGGGGTCCTGGTGAGGTGGTCTCACCTCACTCATTCACTCAGTCAGGCTTTTGTTGGGTGTTGGGAGTGTTAGGGAGAACCAGGAAAGGGGAACTTTGCACCCATTTTACAAATGGAGAAACCAAGGCCCCTAAAGGCGTAGCATCCCAGCCCAGGGCTCTGGACCGCAGATCTCTGATGACCCCGGGTGGGGGCACAGGGGTGGTGGACATTTTTGTGCACTCACCATTCCTCTTCTTTACTGTAACCCTGGGAAGCTGGGATGATTATGCCCATTTTACAGATGAGAAGAGTGAGGCTCAGAGAGGGGAAGTGACTTGCCCAAGGTCACCCAGCCAGATTCAAACTCAGGTCTGTCCCCCGTGAGAGGCTGGGGGTCTTTTCAGCATCTGGTGCTGCCTCCTAGGATCTATCCCCATCCCCCAAACCCTCCAAGGTGACTTAGCATCTCTAGTCTCACCTCGCTGCCCTCCACCATCCCCTCCCTCCAGGCTGAGCGGCCTCTCCCCCTTCCTGGGAGATGATGACACAGAGACCCTAAACAATGTCCTAGCTGCCAACTGGTACTTTGATGAGGAGACCTTCGAGGCTGTGTCAGATGAGGCCAAAGACTTTGTCTCCCACCTCATCGTCAAGGAACAGGGGTGAGGCTCACCACAGGACACGAACCCCACAGTGCGAGCCCAGTGCATGCGTGTGCCGGCTGGGTGGGAACTGGTTGGAAGGCCGGCTCGGCTCCAGTGCCTGTGGGCATGCCACCCACCCTCTCCACGCCGCCCCCTCCCCGCAGGGACCGCATGAGCGCTGCCCAGTGCCTCGCCCACCCCTGGCTCAACAACCTGGCAGAGAAAGCCAAGCGCTGTAATCGACGCCTCAAGTCCCAGATCTTGCTTAAGAAATACCTCATGAAGAGACGCTGGAAGGTACCACTGGGCTGGGGGTGGGTGAAGGGAGGGGCTGCAAGGCGGGAAGGGCTCCTGGCACCAGGTTCGGGGCCCCAGCAGCCCTGCCTGGGCAGGTTCCGCCCACCGGGCCTGGCCCTGTCTGGAAAACAGGGTTGGCTTTTCTCGTTGTCCTGGGCTGGCTCCTGAACTTCCACCCACCCCGTCCACCCTGAGGAGGGGGTGCATCTGGGGCTCAGGGTCAGGACAAGGTCTCTGACCTCATCACAGGCTTCCTTCCTTCCTTTTTCAAATGTTTGTTGAGCTTCTACTACCTCTAGGCACTGGGGATACACAGTGGGTAAGACACAAGGATTTCAGTCTTTGTGGACTTACCGGTGGTGGTGGTGGTGGGTGTCGGGAGATAGGAAACGGGTTAAGGACGGGCTCTGGAAAGAACTCAGGAGAGGAGAGGTCGCACTTCTAAATAGGTGCTCAGGGAGGACTCACTGAGAGGGAGAATGTGAACAAGGACCTGAAGGGGGTGAGGGGTGAGAGTGTCCCAGGCAGACGGAACAGCCAGTGCAAAGGCCCTGAGGTAGAAGCATGGTTGGCGAGTGTGAGGAGCAGGTAGGAAACCAGGACTGATGAAGAGTCAAATGGGTGGGGGAGTGAGCGCAGAGAGGAGCGGGAGGCGGGGTGTGGAGGGGCTCATTGGCCATGGCGAGGGGTTTATCTTTTACTCGGAGCACCTTGACAGAGCGCTAGTCTGGCTGACAAATCTGTGGAAGGAAGGAATCCTGGAGGATGCAGTCATGGCGCCTCCTGTGGCCATTTTGAGCACTGCACCCTCCCTGGCATCTGGCCCTCCTGCAATAAAGGGGACTTTGGGAGACACTCAGCTGCCCCGATGGTGACTGGGACCCCTCTCCACCCGCCCCCAGAAAAACTTCATTGCTGTCAGCGCTGCCAATCGCTTCAAGAAGATCAGCAGCTCAGGGGCACTGATGGCTCTGGGGGTCTGAGCCCCAGAAGCGGCAGAGGCCTGGATGCAGCTCCACGGTGGCCGGGGCTGAGGCCTCACAGCCCAGAAGGCCAGGGCGGAGGGCCAGACCCCAGGGTGGGCTGGGCAGGACAAGGCTGCACCAGGCCGGGAGGCTCGGGGCTCCCCACGCCCCCACACGGTCACCGCTGCCCCGATGAAAGCTGCCTCGGATGTGGCCTGGATCCATCCTGCTAACGCCTCCCCAGACGGGCTCTGGCCCATCGGCCACCGCCCAGATGCCACAGGCCCGTTGCTCCTTCCCTGGCTCCCCCTTTGGAACTGTGGCCTGGTGACCCCTGCTTGGCCCCACCCGGGCACCCCTGGCCTGAGCTTGCTCTCAGCTGAAGTGGGAGGGCTGGGGTCCCAGCGTGTGGGGCTCCCCCGGTTGTGGATGGGAGGCTCTTGGTGGGGCAGGAAGGCAACCAAGTGGAGCCCTGCGGCCAGCTGCCGGGAGACAGAGTCGGCTTTGTGAAAGAGGATCTTCACGCCACGCCTGCCTCCCTACACCCAACAGATAAGGCCCAGCGCACACCATCTGGCCAGCTCCAGCTCCCACCCACCTTCCTTGCCGACCACCAACACACAGGAACTCCGAGTGAGAGAGAGGGCGCCCAGCCCAGGCCTGGCGGAGGGGGCAGGGAGCGGCCTGGGGGACACCGAAGACCACCCCCAAACTTGCCTGAGGGCCTCGCTGGCTCAACCCAGCCACTGTGGGCCCCCACCCTGCCACGTGGGCCTCAGATGGTAGAGCCAGCAGGCCCCGGAGGATGGAGTGCAAAGGCCGTGGGCAGCCCCCAACCTGCTCTCAGCTTGTGCCTTGTAAATAAATGTACAGGTCGGATGTGGCCTCCGTCTCTCTGCATTCATTCAGGTGAAGTCACAGGCGACCCCCATTCACTGAGAGCTGCTGCATGCCCGCCAGTTAGCGACGTGTTGGTTCCCAGTGTCATCGTCGCCGGCGCAGCCTCAGGAGCCACACTGCCCGGTGCATGATCTGGGCCAGTGGCTTCCCTACGTTGTGCCTCAGTTTCCCCATCTGAGAGAGGGAGGTCACAGCACCCGCGAACACTTACTGGGCGATTACTGTGTACCAGGCTCTATCCAAGCACGTGTATGTGTATTAGCTCATTTACTCTTCTCAGAAAGGTGAGGTGGTAGAGATTATTCCTGTTCCTATTACCAAGGGGGACACTGAGGCTCACAGAGGGGAGGAAACTTGAAGAATACTCCACAGGTCAGAGGCTGGGCCTTGACATGAACTCTGTCTCCCAGCTCAGGGTTCTGCTCTGCACCCACCCTGCTTCTCACCAGAGCAAGGCGTCAGCAGAGGGCACAGCCTTCGCTGGGCCTGCAGGGCGGGGGGTCTCCCAGGAGGCCTCGGGAGAGAGCTGTTCTCTGCTGGACCCAACCTGCCCCACCACAGGCCTGCAGTGCAGAGGAGGGGCCCAGCTGCTGGGGGTGGGGTGGCAGGAGAGCTTAACCCTAGAAGGGTGCAGCCTTTCTGGTTGTGAGGACATTGGCCAGCAGTGGGACCGACCTAAGGAGGGCAGCTGGTCCACCTGCTGGAGGCATAGCTCTGGGCCCCAGCAGGAACGGCAGTGACAGCAGTTCCCGTACTCGGCGCATCTTCCGGGTGCCGGACAGCTCTGTGCTCACGATTGCACCCACTGCTCAGGATGGCGCTGCATGGCCGGCGTTGTGTTGTGTCTGTGTCTCAGAAGGGAAAGCCAAGCCTCCTGGAGGATAAGCCACTTGCTCAGGGTCCTATAGCTGGTCAGTGGCAGAGCCAGGATTTGTACCCAGTCTAGGCCCAGAGCCCATGCCCTTAACTGCTGCGCTGCCGGCCCCCTGAGAAGCTTGGACTTGCCCATAGACCGAGACCACGACAGTTCACCCCCTCCCTACCTCCCCTGTCTCTGTGATGAACGCTGGTCCCCTGCCTCTGGGCCTCGGCCGAGCCCACAGTGACCACCCCATGGGTGGGGCCCGGGTCCTCACCGCCACCCCTGCCCTCTTCCCAGCAGTGGGTACAGAGTCCTGCTGTAGCAGGTGCCACACGGAGTGGGTGACTCTGGGGTCTGAGCCTGGTGGGTGGTTAGTCAGGGCTCGGAGGGGCTGGGAGCTTAGCTTGGGCTCTTGGTGGGCGATGAGTTTAAGGGCAGGGCCCCCATGGCTGAGGATCCCTGCTGCCTGCCCACCTGCCACCTGCCAGCTGGGCCAGGCCTGTGGTTTCCTCTGAGTTCTCAGCCTTGCTGGCCCCCACCCAGGCCGCGCTCTGGCCACACAGCGTGATGATGAGGGATGAGTCACTGTTGGGTTGGCGGGAGGAGGAATGAGGTCCAGTGACCGCAGAGATGGAGGGCCTGGGTCCAGCTGTGGGAACCGAGGCCAAAACGAGGCAGGATCCTCAGCAGAGACAGCAACAGCTGGACCGAGAACCCAGGACCCCTGGCTCCCAGCGCAAGCCTCACTCTCCTCCTTCCTAATACGAAACCCTCAGCTCTGCTCTCCTCTGCCACTCCTAGGGCCACGGTGACAATCAAATAGGGGCTGGTGCTCGTTCACTGTATTTCACAGGTTCAGGGAGGGAAAGCGACTGGATCAAGGTCCCATAGCAAGTTGATAGATCCTGGGCCAGAAGCCCACCCAGACGCATGGAACAGGCTGATCGCTGCGTCCGTCCCCATCCCTTCCCCGGAGGACATCTTAGGAAGCTCTCTTTCATTCATTAGGTACCTCCTTTGGGCCTCCCCTGGTGCCTGGAGGCAGGACTATGGATAGGGAAATGGGGATTCAGAGAAATTTTGCTCCTTCCAGGCCACAGAGCACACCCAGGAAAAAGCTGGGGTGGCAGCCCCTAAAATGGGACCGTCTCTGCCTCTCTGGAGGCCTGGCCCCGGCACCCGTCACGGGAGCCCCCAGCCCCAGCAGCCTCAGGGGAAGGTGGGAGCCCCATCCCAGCATCCTCGGGGAAGGTGGGAGCCCCATCCCAGCAGCCTGGGGGAGGTGGGATCCCCCATCCCACCAGCCTCATGGGGGTGGTGGGAGCCCCCATCCCAGCAGCCTGGAGGGGGTGGGAG
>NW_006293953.1:2111401-2118495 GCF_000327345.1 Myotis davidii
GCGGGGAAGGGGGGAGCCCCATCCCAGCAGCCTCGGGGGAGGTGGGAGCCCCCATCCCAGCAGCCTCGGGGGAGGTGGGAGCCCCCATCCCAGCAGCCTCGGGGGGGAGCCCCCATCCCAGAAGCCTCGGGGGGGTGGGAGCCCCCATCCCAGCAGCCTCGGGGGGGGCGGTGGGAGCCCCATCCCAGCAGCCTCAGGGGTGGTGGGAGCCCCCATCCCAGCAGCCTCAGGGGTGGTGGGAGCCCCCATCCCAGCAGCCTCAGGGGTGGTGGGAGCCCCATCCCCAGCAGCCTCGGGGGAGGTGGGATCCCCCATCCCACCAGCCTCATGGGGGTGGTGGGAGCCCCCATCCCAGCAGCCTGGAGGGGGTGGGAGCCCCCATCCCAGCAGCCTCGGGGGGGGCGGTGGGAGCCCCATCCCAGCAGCCTCAGGGGTGGTGGGAGCCCCCATCCCAGCAGCCTCAGGGGTGGTGGGAGCCCCCATCCCAGCAGCCTCAGGGGTGGTGGGAGCCCCATCCCCAGCAGCCTCGGGGGAGGTGGGAGCCCCATCCCAGCAGCCTTGGGGGAGGCGGGAGAAGCCTTTCCCCCTGAGGAGCCACTTTATGGAGGGAATGAACCCTCAGCTGGTTTGGGCCTGCCGGCTGGGGACAGGCCAGGGCCAAAGCTACAAGTCCCGAGTGCTAGGCTATGACTGTCCCCTGCCCCTTGCTTGGGGTGCCCTGCCCGCCATGGTGCCTGGTGTGTGGGCGCCTCCTGCATGGTGCCCAGCACAAGGCTGATGCTGTGACCTTCCCTGCAGGGTGCTCTGTGCCTCACGGGGCCAGAACCACCAGCTTCCTCTGCCCCGTGCCCTGGCCCCCCCTGTGGGCTCGGAAGGGTTAACAGCCTCGGTGGGACCGCGCCTCCTGGCTGGTCCCAGCCCAGAGAGCTGTTCCTCCAAGACCGTTTCCTGCCTCTGGGCCCTGGCCAGGCCCACAGTGACCACCCCATGGGTCTGCGGCTGCATCTGGTTTGGATTACACCGAGGCTGGCGACGCTGCCTTTTCCTGTCTGTGTCCACTGGCCTCAAATTCCACTGGCCACCTTGGCCTCAACAGGGCAGCGGTGGGAAAGGATTCAGCCAGTGGCAGGGCTGCCTCGAGCGTGTGAAGCAGCCAGGGCGGTCCTGCAGGAGGTGCCCGCCTGGACCACGCTCCCACACGTGCAGCTGCCCACCGCCTGTTCCTTCTTGCACTCTAACGGGCGTGCTTTACTGAGCACCGGGCACCGTGCCAAGCGATTCCATGTATGAGCTCATTTCACCCCCACACTACGAGTGGGCATTTTTGTGACCAGCCTTGCACAGATGAGGAAACTGAGGCACACGGGGAGTTGATGGACAAGTCCATGGGCGCCCAGCCAGTACATAGTGGAGTGAGGATGCAAAGCCGGCAGTCAGACTTCCGACACATCCAGTCACCTCACGGCTAATTGCTGAGTCCCTGCTCTGGGCCTGGCCTCAGTCTAGAGCCTGGCGATGAATTAGTCATGGTCCCCACGCTTGGGGAGTTCACAGCCTCTGGGACCCCGGTGGGTAGGAGGCTGGGGATGACAGTGGAGCGGGAAGGATGTGGAAGAAGACACTAACCCCTATTTTCTCTCCAGTAAAAGTGACAGCCAAGCCAAGGGCAAAAAGGACCAGGGTTTTTCCAGATCCAGGGAAGAGGGCGTTCCAGGCAGAGGGGGTCACATGGCCAAAGACTTGGAGCTGAGAGCAAGCTTGTCTGGGAGCGTTTCAGTAAGGCCCTTGCATCTGATGAAGCAGGAGATAAGTCTGGAGGAGTTGGCAGCCTCCAATGCCAGCCTGGATTGGGCAATAGGGAGCCACGGAAGGGTTTTAGGCAAAGAAGGGACATGTCAGATCTGTGGTTCCGAAGGGCCTCTGCAGCCAGGGAGGTCAGTGAGTGGGAGAGGAATTGGAGACAGGGAGACCAGAGAGAGGCTGAGCCATGTCTGCCTGAGGGACTGTGAGAATGGGGAAACAGGAGGCGGGAGACACGGATCTCATACACTTCTCGGGAGACAGGCTGGCGGCAGAGACTGGGTGCCGGTCAGACAGACGGGGTTCCAATCTATTTATTTTCCTTCTCTGAGCCTCAGAGTCCTGTCTGTGAAACGGGGTAATAGTAGCACCTGCATCCCAGCGGAGGGGGGCTTCTCTGAGGAGGGACATTTAACTTGGGCTCTGGATGTGGAGGAGTCCGCCAGTGGGGAGTGAGCATTCCAGGTGGGGGGACAGCGCGTGCGAAGGCCTGGAGGTGAAAAGACACCCACCAGGGAACCACTGCCTTCACTTGGAGCAGGAGGACCAGACTCTCGTTTGTACCCGAGAGACAGGTGCACCGCGGACTGTGGTCAGGAGCAGGGGCCCTGGCCTTTCCGGGGAACACCAGGCAGGATTCTGGCGGACTCTGGCCTGCTTTAGCCTGGAACTGCTTCCCTCAGCCCGACCAGCTGCCTCTCTGCATCACCAGCCAATGACCAGTAGGAACAGGGGGGCAGGCACCTCCAGACCTGCTGGGAGGGAAGTTCTGCCGCGGCGAAGAGGCAGGAGGACTGCGCTGAGGTTACAAGACCTTCCAGGGGGGCTGGCTTATGGTCCAGCTTTATTCTCATGGACTGAATGGTGCACACATGGTGCGGGTTTCCCACATACCAGTCCTGGGAATTGGAATCATTACCCCATTTAACAGATGAAGAACCTGGAGCTCAGAAAGGTGAATCCACACGCTCGAGGTCACACAGCCAGGAGGACGAGATGCCAGAGCCTTGTCTGCATCACAGTCTTTCCTCCCCTGCATCCTCCCACCTCCACAGCAGCGTGGCCTTTCCTTGGGGGTAAATCAGTTTAAGGGGACATGCCCCCAGGGCCCAAATATTTATTTATTGTACTTAACAACTATATTGCAGCTTCCATGTGCTAGAGACTCTATCCCAGCTGTGGGCAAACTACGGCCCGTGGCCGGATCCGGCCCATTTGAAATGAATAAAACTAAAAAAAAAAAAAAGACCGTACCCTTTATGTAATGATGTTTACTTTAACTTTATATTAGTTCACACAAACACTCCATCCATGCTTTTGTTCCGGCCCTCCGGTCCAGTTTAAGAACCCATTGTGGCCCTCGAGTCAAAAAGTTTGCCCACCCCTGCTCTATCCTAAGCACTTTGCAAATATTAGCTCATGTAATCCTCACAACACCCCCATGGGGGTAGGTACTGTTAATGTCCACATCCTATATAATAAAACCCTAATATGCAAATCGACTGAATGGTGGAATGACCAGTCACTATGATGTGCCCTGACCAGCAGGGGGCAGACACTCAGCGCTCCCACAGGGGGAGTGCCACTCAGCCAGAAGCCGGGCTCATGACTGGCAAGCGCAGTGGTGGTGGCGGGAGCCTTTCCCACCTCTGTGGCAGCGCTAAGGAACAGAGAGCTGAGCAGGAAGGAGCAGAGAGCAGGTGGGTGGTAAGGAGTGAGGGGTCCCGGGCTGAGAGAGGGATGTCCACCTGCCGGCTCAGGATCGGGCCTAAGCCGGCAGTCGGACATCCCCTGAGGGGTCCTGGACTGTGAAAGGGTGCAGGTCAGGCTGAGGGACACCCCTTCCCCCAGTGCATGAATTTCATGCACTGGGCCTCTAGTTTTATAGATAAACACAGAAACATACAGAAAGGTAAAGCAACTTGCCCAAGGTCACACAGCTAGGAATTGACAGCTCAGATCTGAACCCAGGCAATTGGGCCCCCAGAGCTCCTGCTCTTAGCCGTTGCACCTACTGCCTCTGGCAGCTTAGCTCTTGGGGAGATGGGAGCCCGTGTGGGGAGGAGATGTTTTGGCTGAGGCCTGCATTCCTGGGTTCTGTACACTCCCAGCAGGCAGACATGCCAGGCTGGCTGCCATGGCCTCCCCCTTCCTTCTTCCTCATCACTTGGTGGCGTCTGAGCCCCCGCCCTCCAAGGGAGAAGGTCTCCCCACCCCTGGCCCAGGGGCTGCCTGGAGTGTGGGAAGGAGTGCGAACTCTGGGCAATGGAATGCCAGAAACCAGGGAAGGAAACGTGGGCGGGCGGGAGAGCAGGAGGGGAGATAAGATGTGGAGGGCGGAGGAGCTGCTGAGGAAGGCCCGGCCCTGTGGGTGGGGTGGCCGCCTTGGGGGCAGGGAGAGCAGAGACCAACGAACCAGCAGGTGAAGAACTTCCTGACAGCCCTTTGGAGCTGCCAAAGGGTGTGGGGTGCCTCTGAAGTCAGGGGCTCCCTTTTCCTGGAACCCCATGTGGTATGCTCTACTTGGTGCAGAGAGGATTCAGAAATTGAGCGGGAGACGCCCTTTCAACTCTGATATTCCAAGAATCGGAGCTGCTGTGATTAAACACTCTGGGACATCCTGAAATACCACTGGTTTTACCGTTTTCGGTTTGGACTTAGCAAGGTGACTCAGGACCCTTTCTGCCCTACCCTTCGAGGAGGAGTGGGGGCTGTGACCTCCTCCTGGTTCAGACAAGTCCGCAGTGGAGAGGGTCCTTGAAGCAGTCAGATGGGATGGCCCTTATCCCGAAACAGCTGACGCAGCAGAGGGGAGCCATGGGTGGGCACAGAAGGCCCTGCTGCGTGGCCTGGGAATGTCACTTCCCTTCTCTGGCGGGTCTCGTCATCTATGCTGAGGCGCACTCTCTGGTCCGCCCAGCGTGGGCATTCTGAATCTCTGCTAAGAACTGTCTCCCCCCAGGTGGGGGTGGCCGGGCAGGAGCCGGAGGGTGTCTGTTGGTCATGGAAAGAATGTGAGGGCAGAAGGCCCAGTGGGTGGGGTCCCCAGGCTGGGCAGCAAGCAGAGGGCAACGTGAGATCATGATGTCTGGGCTTCTGGGCCAGCACCTCGGGGATGAGAGCCCCTCCAGGTCACACCCTCCTCTGGGACACGGACTCAAAAAGTCAGGCTGCTTCCCTGCTTCCCCCACCCCCTGGGGCAAAGGGAATGAAATCAGGGCCAGAGAGGTGGGCACTGGTCCAGTCTTACACAGAGAGTCCAAGGCAGGCACTGAGCCCAGGGCCCTGCTGGGGACTGGGCCTGAAGGGGGCCTGTCTTCACTTCTTGGCTATGTTGGGAGCCAGAGAGGGACGTGGAGAGGGGGCTCATGCCCAGAGCTGAGTCTGTGCTCCTGGGTGTGGGTGTCCCCAGGGCAAAGGAGGGGGGATGCAGCATTCTTCTCCCCAAGCCCCCACCCTCAGTTCAGAAGCCAAACCTCCTCAGGGGAGGGCTGGGCAGGATGCAGAGGCCGGGGCTCCCTGAGGCAGGCCAGCCTCCCCATCCTCCTACGAGCTCAGGACTCAGGCTGGGAAGGAACTGGGGTCACCAGGTCTCCAGAGGAATGCACCACAGGGAACAGTGCCTGGCCGAGGCCTCCTTCCCTGAATCTGCTTGTCCTTGTCCTGTAACTGTCTCTGTGCATCACACACACACACACACACACACACACACACACTCTGAGACACACTGACCCACACAGGCACACACCACCTACGACCCACACAAGAGCCTCCTGCCCCTGTCCTCATCCATGTCCCCACACACAGGACCTTTCTCTCCTCCCCTTTCAGACCTGAGCTGCCCGAATGGGACAGCTCGACCCTCTCTCCTTCTCCCCATTGCTCGATGGGTTCCAGGCTGGGGTCCAGCAGACATGGAAGGGAGGGCCCCCACAGCTGGCCAGGCACTCACTCAAGCCCTTCCGGCCTCAGTTCGCCCCCACCCCTGCAGGACCCCTTTCCCCCCTGGCCCTGGAGTCTGTGGGAACCAGACAGTTGGGGCTGTCCAGCCGGGCTCGCTTCCTCCCAAGCCCCAGGGGACCTGCTGAGGGAGGAGGGAGCGCAGAGACTGAAGGCCGTGTGGCTGCCTGCCCAGGAAGCGTCTCTGCAGGGGCCTGGGCTGCCCGCCCGAGGAAGGGGTCTCCAGCCCCCTGGGTGTCACCTTGGGGGCTGTAAGACCCTCCAGACCACTACACCAAAGACGGGAAAGGGGGTTCCTCCGTGTCCTGGCCCTTCTCTCCCTACACCCGTGATCCAGATGGGGAAACTGAGGCTCTGGAAGGAAGCCTCAGCCACTCTGACATGAGGGAGTGTGGGGACAGTCCTTCCTCTGATGGGGGCACAATACACCCATTTCTCCTGCTTCCCAAGGGGGCAGCCAGAGAAGGCCAAAGGCCAGGGCTCTGTCTCTTCTGGGCCGTACCTGGGGCAGCCGCTCCCCGCCCCCCACAAGAGAAGTCACCAGGAGAGCTCAGAGAGCTGGGACCCAGGAGCCCCTCTTCTGGCAGGAAATCCAGAGGGGGGACTGGTGCCTGCCTCTGAGCCTTGAGACGGATAAGCGGTGCCCTTTTACCACTGGCATTTGGACCCTGCTGCCCTCCAGCCCCGGGAGCTCCGTCCCGGACACCACCAGCTCTGCATCTCCCCAGCGTGGCACCCTGCGTCCTCTCACGCTGCAGGCCAGGCCTGGGGGGGACACAGACCCAGTTTCCATTTCCTCTCTGCCACTCCGGTGCCATCTGGAGTCGAAGCTAGGACCCCAAACTCTCCAAGCCTGCGACTCCTCCATGTCAGATGAGGATGTCACCCCATACCACACAGGATTGGCGAGAGGATAGCTGCTGGGATGGAGTAGATGTCACGAAAGGTCACAGTGATCCTGACCCATCGTGATGGGGGCAGCTGAGTCAGAGTTTGGGATTGGAGAGCCAGTCCCTCAGGCCAGGCCAGCCTCACTCCCTGCCTGCTGTCTCTCATGGTTGCCTCCCTCCTCTCTCTACCCCATTCCCTGCTCCCCCTTCCTCTGCCTGCCTGGGAAACTCCCCGAGAAAGTCCCCAGCAGGAGAAGTCCTCATGTGGAGTGTTTCCACCCGGGCCTCTCACCTGCCACAGAAGCCCACCCCACAGCCACCCACAGACCAGGCCTCCCGGCCCTTAGCCCCCAACCATCCAGCAAGCTGACCCTCATCATCACACTGGCTTTATTGGCTGAGAGCCACAGAGGACACCTCACGGGGGCTCTGCTTCCCCCACCC
>NW_006293953.1:2119194-2119486 GCF_000327345.1 Myotis davidii
TGTCGTGACAGTCGGGGTCCAGCGTCCAGTAGCTGCCCTTGCCTGGCTTGCGGTCGTCACGGGGCACCTTGACAAAGCACTCGTTGAGTGACAGGTTGTGGCGAATGCTGTTCTGCCAGCCGGGCCGGTTGTGGCGGTAGAAGGCGAAGCGGCCCATGATGTAGCGATAGATGCCGCTGAGCGTGGCCCGCTGCCCCGGCGAGCTCTGGATGGCCATGGCGATCAGGGCTATGTAGCTGTAGGGGGGCTTGGTGGGCTCGGCTGCAGGGGCCAGGGGCCCGGGTGGGGGCTG
>NW_006293953.1:2120038-2121585 GCF_000327345.1 Myotis davidii
CCTGGTGCCTGCCTCTGAGCCTTGAGACGGATAAGCGGTGCCCTTTTACCACTGGCATTTGGACCCTGCTGCCCTCCAGCCCCGGGAGCTCCGTCCCGGACACCACCAGCTCTGCATCTCCCCAGCGTGGCACCCTGCGTCCTCTCACGCTGCAGGCCAGGCCTGGGGGGGACACAGACCCAGTTTCCATTTCCTCTCTGCCACTCCGGTGCCATCTGGAGTCGAAGCTAGGACCCCAAACTCTCCAAGCCTGCGACTCCTCCATGTCAGATGAGGATGTCACCCCATACCACACAGGATTGGCGAGAGGATAGCTGCTGGGATGGAGTAGATGTCACGAAAGGTCACAGTGATCCTGACCCATCGTGATGGGGGCAGCTGAGTCAGAGGTTGGGGTTGGAGAGCCAGTCCCTCAGGCCAGGCCAGCCTCCCTCCCTGCCTGCTGTCTCTCATGGTTGGCCTCCCTCCCTCTCTACCCCATTCCCTGCTCCCCCTTCCTCTGCCTGCCTGGGAAACTCCCCGAGAAAGTCCCCAGCAGGAGAAGTCCTCATGTGGAGTGTTTCCACCCGGGCCTCTCACCTGCCACAGAAGCCCACCCACAGCCACCCACACAGACCAGGCCTCCCGGCCCTTAGCCCCCAACCATCCAGCAAGCTGACCCTCATCATCACACTGGCTTTATTGGCTGAGAGCCACAGAGGACACCTCACGGGGGCTCTGCTTCCCCTCCCCCCAGTCTGTCCGGAGGTCCTGGGGGCGGATTGAGTGTTCACATTCCCATCTTGGCTTCCTGTCGCAGTTGTCAGCCCTGGGTCCTTTGAGAGCTCCCCGATCCTACAGCCAGGCTCAGCCTGGAGGGTGGAGTGGCAGGGACTGCCCAAGGCCAGGCCGGCTTCACTCAAAGAAGAACATTCCTGGTGTCCGGTATAGGCAGGGGGTCAGCCCCAACGGGAAGCCAGAGCCTCCCTGGACAGGGAAGCTGCCTGCAGCCCAGGGCTCCTTGGGGTCGGCTGTCAGGGGCAGCGGGGCCCGCAGTGAAGCGGGAGGGGTGGGAGGCGCCGGGGAGGGCGCTGCTGAGGCCAAGAGGTGCTCCAGGCCAGGGTCGGTGCCCATGCAAAAATTCAGGGCCTGCAGCCGGCACTGGTAACTGCTCCCAAGGCCCGCCTCGGGGGTCAGGATGGGTGTAGGGGCCTTGCTAAAACCCTCAGCCTCCGAGAAGCTGGCAGGAAAGCCAAAGGCCGGGCACGAGGAAGATGAGGTGCCCATGGGGAGCTCCCCTGAGCCCACAGGCTTGGGTGTGGGCATCTCTTTGGGCTCCGCAGATGGCCGGGGCCTGACCTCGGTGGTGGCCGGGCACATGCTGGCTGGCAAGGTCCCCACCAGTCCCCCAAAGGTTAGGCTTTTGGGCTCTGGCAGCTCCGGCAGGAACGGGCACTGCCTGCCCGTCGTGGTATCGGGGACTCCCGGGTCCTCCTGGCTGGTGGCTCTGAGGGGCCCTCGGCGTGCCTTTGCCGGGCCCGTGGTGGCCTCGGCACCTGCTCGCCGGG
>NW_006293953.1:2121789-2125547 GCF_000327345.1 Myotis davidii
AGGACCACGGGAGCCAGGCACCGCGTCCAGGGCTGGTGTCCGGCACAGCCCGCCCAGGCTGGTTAAAAGGCCCACTGGCCCGGCCTCCCAGCCTGGAAAGGCAAAAGGGGGTGGGCCCGCCAGGCTGCCCTCCCTTCTTCCCTCACCCCCTCCTCCAAGGCCCAAGAGGGCGGGCAGGAGGCCTGGACTGGGAAGTTTTGAGCAGCTGCCAGGGGTAAGAAGTTGGGAAGGAAGGGACCGAGTGAGACCCTCAGCCCACATGTGCTGTGTGGTGGTGGCTGGGAGGAGGGGGGGGGCGGGGATGATGTGAAACAGAGGGAGACAGAGACAGAAATAAAAAGAGATAGAGGCAGAGATGTAAAGAGACAGAGACAGACAAAGAGAGGTAGAGATATAGCAAGAGACAGAAGCACACAGAGAGATAGAGGCAGAGACATAAAGAGACAAAGATAAGACAAAAATACACACACGTGCACACATACACGCACAGAAAAACAATCACTGAAATAGAGAAAGAAACCTACAGAGAGAGAGAGAAAAAGGAGGCTACAGAGAGACACACACAAGACACAAGAGAGGGAGGGGTAGAGAGACAGGGAGAGACAGCCATCCCTGGTGAGAGGGGAGAAGTTAGAACCTAGTGCTGAGCTAGGGAACTGGGAGTCTCCGTGTGAAAAGCCACCAGGGCGTCTCCAGTCCCCGCCTCCAGCTCCCCTTTCCTCCTCTCCTCCTCCCAGGCCGTGGTCTTCTCCCCACAATGCAGAGCCCTCGAGGCCACACTGTTTATTCCCTAATCTCCTCTCAGGGTGGATGTGGATGTGGGGTGGGGCACCTGGGATGGTGATGAGAGCCAGCCAAGCCCCGTCGGCTGAGCCCTGGCGCCCTCTAGTGGTGCAGGGAGGACAGATATTGGGCAGAGATCTGCCCTCTCCCTTGAGGTGTCCCAATCAAGTCCCTGACCCTGGCTGAGCCTCAGTTTCCCATCTCTAAAGTGGAGCTGGTGACGCTTCATCGGTTCGGGCTGCGGTGAGGAGGCAACAGGCTCCCTTACACAGTATCCAGCACCCTCTGCGAGCCTAGCACAGAGTAGGACATGGTTGAGGGCTGTCACTCTGAACTGAGCTCCCCACCAGCTGCAGCCTTGGGCCAGGGGTACAAAAAAAGCCCAGCACAGACACTCAGGCCTTCTGGAAGACAGGCAGCCTCCTCCATGCTCTCTGAACCACAAGTAACCAAGTCAGAGGGCACCTACTGTGTGCCACTTTCCGTGCCAGGTCCATTCACCTCCCTTCTCCACATTTACTTCTCAGACCAACCCTGCTCAGAGGCCTTCAGAGCTGCTTTTGGATAGATGAGGACTCTGAGGCTTAGAGAAGTGCAGTGGTTAAGGTCACACAGCTAGGGGATGAAAAGGCTAGGATTTCAACCTAGGTCCTAGGATTCTGTAACTCCTTACATCACCTCTCCTGTGAGGGCTCCACTGGAAAACAGGCTGTGAACCCCAATAGAGTAGGGGCCATGCTGCTTTGCTCTATCCCAGTGCCCATCATTGGCCTGGAACAGGTGTTCAACCAACATTTGTTGAATGAATTTAAAACCAGTGATCTGATTGACTTCTGTCCTTTGTTGAATCATAGTCGCCCCCCCCCATAAAATGACTTTTAAAAAATATATATATATTCTTATTTGTTTCAGAGAGGAAGGGAGAGGGAGAGGGAGAGGGAGAGGGGAAGGAGGAGAGAGAGAGAGAGAAACATCAATGATGAGAGAGAATCATTGATCGGCTGCTTCCTGCACACCCCACACTGGGGATCGAGTCCACAGCCTGAGCATGTGCCTTGACCAGGAATCAAACTGTGACCTCCTGGTTCACAGGTCCACACTCAACCACTGAGCCACGCCATCCGGGCAACATGTGACTTATTAATGTATCACCGAAAGAGATTTATTATGACGCCATCTGTAAAAGCAGCCCTAACAAGTCGGAAATCAGAAAAGGGGCAGAAAACAGTGACTTACTGACAAAGCAGGGTCAGCTGCCCTCATGGTTGAGGGGCTCCCCCCAATCTCAGGAATTTCCTACAACATACAGTTTGTAGAGTTTGGGGCTCGGGGAGGGGCTGGACTCCTCCTAGTTCCCACTTCGGCTTCTGCCTCGGGGCTCTGCTTGGGGGACTGACTCAGTTTCTCCAAAGAAAGTGTCTCCTGGTGCTGGCGGTCTAGTGGTTAGCATCCAGAGTCCCAGGGTCAGGCCAAGTCCTTTGTTTTGGGGACCCCCCTCCCCTCACCCCAAACCCAGGTAGGAGGAAGAGTCTGGAAACTCAGAGCCCCTTCGAGGTAAATGCAGCTTTAAGTAAAGCTTATCATGGACCCATCGCAGGTAAGGTCTGCTTTAGATGAACTGTTACAGGCGTGTTGGGCTCGCAACAAAGAAACGAAGTCTTATTTCTTCTGCTCTAATTGCTGTTTCTGGAATCTCAGGTCCAGTTCGGTTTCCGCCTGACACCCCGGGCCAGCTGTGAGGCCATCCACTGCACACTGCGCTCCAGGGCTGCACCTCCGCAGCTCAGAGGCTGAAGCCCGTGCTCGGTGGGGGTGGGGGGCGGCCCAAGTCCACTGGCTCCGTTTGGGCAGAGCTGGGTGGGCTCTGCATCCCGTGGGGCTGACTTTAGAAGGTGTGAGGAGGAAGTGGCTGCTCAGGGCTGGCTCAGTGCGTCATCAGTGAGCGATGCCATCAGGGGTGTGGGGACGGGGGCCTCGCCCCCGGGCATTGTGGTTGTGGTGCTTCGTGTGCAGGAGGAGCGCTCGGGCAAAAACCGGCTCCACCTGCAGGGGTGGGAGGTGAGGCAATGAGCCGACGTTCTGCATTACCCACCGTCTATGTTCCCCTGGGAAGTCACAGCCCTAATGATGGCCCCTTCCCCACACACATTTTACATGCAGGGTCATACCGATCAGAGGGTCACAGAGCAGGTCAGGGGCAGAGCTGGGACTAGAGGGAGCAGGGAGGGGCAGTTAGGAGGGGCCTGGAGGGTGTGGGGACTGGAGTGGGGAGGTGACTCACGTGGGCCATGATGAGCCGCTCCTGGGGCTGGTCCGGGGGGCCCGGGTACTCCTCGCCAAAGCACAGACGGATCTGGTACTCGGGCTCTGGGCGACCGTCCTGCAGGTGGGCCCGCAGTTCTACGGGCACTGAGACTGTAGGGGCTGGGCCAAGATGGGACATCCCACCTGGCACCCACCTTGTGCTCATATCCCATGCCCATGTCCTGTGAGCCCACATCCCCACTGTGTACACCCATGCCCTCTGCCCACTTCCACATCTATGCCTACATCGTGCCCACTTCCAGTGCTCACGCCCGATGTCTTGTGCCCCTGCGCTCACTGCTCTGCCTTTATGCCCATCCATGCCCATTGCACTCCCCTAGCCTATCTTGTGCCCAGTGCCCCTGTTGCCCACCCTATGCCTAGTGCCCTGCCCTATGATGACACACCTGCCCACGCCTCTGCGTATGCCCCACACCCAATGCCCCCAGCCTGTTCCCGCCTCTATCTCCCAGATGTTTACATCGATAACTGTGCCCAGCTCTCCTGATGGCCATATTTGTTCCCACTCCCGGTGCTTCTGTGCCATGTCCTTTGTTTCGATGTCCACCCCAGGCCCAGCCTCCTGAAGCCCATGGCCCTGCCCCCACACCTCGTGTGCCCACTCTCCTCTGCCCACATCCCTCTGCCCACCCGTGTGTCCAGCCGCCCCG
>NW_006293953.1:2125722-2128635 GCF_000327345.1 Myotis davidii
GGTGGCTTCCAGCACCAGCTCCGCCCCATAGAACAGCCGCACGTGCAGCCAGCAATCTGCGGGGAGGGGCCAGGAGGCGCGCCAGGTGAGGGTGGCGCCGGCTCCCACCTACCCCCCTGTCACCCCTCAACAGGGCGGGGCCCTGGGGCGCTCCCACCCTCCACCTCAGGAAGTTTGGGCGGTCCCTCTGAGAAGTGATAGCAATCATTGTAGCAGTGGCGGTGGTGGCAAACAATCGCAGCTTCCAGTATAAACGAAATGGTGGCTGAGCTACAGAAGCAGTCCGGGACTCTCGGTACAGTGGGGGCATCTATCACACTGAGGCCCTCCAGCCCCAACGCGGGGATTTTAGGAGCTTCTTCCCAGCAAGTACATGAATGCCGGTGGAATTAACCACAAAGCAGCAGCCGCCCCTGTGAGGAGCCAGCAGTGGCTCAGTGGTTAGGGCTGTGGGCTCTGCAGCCAGGCCCTGGGCTTCCAATCTCTCACTGGCACTTAGGAGCTGTTAGGAACGTTCCCAGGCCACCAGGTGTGTGACCCTGGGCGAGGTCCTTAACCTCTGGCTTCTCTCTCTCAGGACTGTGGGGAGAGCTTAGAAGCATGCCTGGAAGAGACGAAGCCCTCAGCAAAAGCTGGCTGTCGTCAGTGGGAGTCTGGGCTGGGTGCTTTGGGTGGGAGACAGAGGCAAACTGGCCCCAGCCCGACCTGCACAGCGGTCAGAAGGGAGAGCCTTTCGATTCCTTACCGGGGTTGCTGAAGTCCTCAGAGGGCAAAGGGCTCCAGAAGTGTGAGGGGTCCTGAGCCTGGTACCCTGGGGATGGAGGGAACCCACTCAGGCACCTCCTCACCCTTGGATCAAGGTCCTGGAGGAGGCCAGGGAGGATGCAGGTGGGTGAGGAAGCCCAGTACTTACTGTGGTCAGCCAGAGGGCCCAGGAGCAAGGCAGCCGGTGCCAATGAGCCCTGCCGGGCCAGCCTGGGGGGCTGCTCCCTGTCCTCATCCTCGGTGGCTAATCCGGAGCCAGCCTGAGCACCAGGAGAGAAGGTAGTGAGGTGGGAGAGGAGCTCCCAGACTGTCTGCCCTGGGGCAGAGGGAGGTCTGGCTGAAGGCCACCTGGGGTTTACAGGAATTGGAGGTTTCAGGGCTTAAGACCTTTCCCCCATAGAGGTAAAAAGAGAGTTGATGGGGTTGTTGGAGGTGATGGGGTCAGAGATGAAGCTCACTATGATAGGAGGAAAAGTGCTAGGAGTGAATGGGGGAACTGAAGTGATAGAGATAGTGGGACAGTGATGGAGTGGATGCTGATAGGAGCACTAGAGAAAGTGGAATGGATTAGACTGATGCGGGGGATGGGGACAGAGCAATGAACCACTGATGATGGGAGAGCTGATGGGGTGGAGATGGTAGGGGTGATACAGTGATGGAGATGGAGATGATGGGGTGAGAGAGCTACAGGTGATGACAGTGAAGGGAATTCAGTGGTAGAACTGGATCTCATGGGGTGACTGGGGTCAGAGGAATGGACCCACTGATGAATAGGGGTCAGGGAGGAAGCTTGGAGAAAATAGCGTTGATGCAGACAGTGATGGAGCTAAAGATGACGGAGGTGATGGGAACAGTGAGGGAGCTGAAGATGACGGAGGTGATGGGAACAGTGATGGAGCTGAAGATGACGGAGGTGATGGGAACAGTGAGGGAGCCACAGATGATGGAGGCGACGTGAATAGAATGATGCAGTGGAAAGTGATGGAAGAGGTGAAGTAGAGCTGATGGGAAGAGTGGGCATGGAGGGGGTGAGAGCATGTGTTAGAGACCATAGAGAGGGTGGTTTGGGTAAAAGGTGACAGCTGGCAAGGCTGTAGGGCTGCAGGGGACACACTGACCTGGTCTGTCCTGCAGGCGGACTCCATCACTTCTCTAAGGGGCTCCTGCTGGCTCTGGAGAACGCCCTTCTCTTCAAAGGAAGCATGAGCCCTGGAAACTAGATGGAGTAAGAGGTAGACTATTGTTTCCTGGGCCCCAAGGGGACCCCCCTCAACTGAGATGATCCCAGACAAGAGTACCCCAGCTCACTGCCTAATCTCAGGCAAGACCCACCTCTCTCTGGGCCTAAATTTCCTCCTTTTCAAATGGGGAGATTAACTGGTTGGTCTAAGGGTCCTTCTCTGTTTACCTGCCCATGAGTTTAAGCTCAATAAGCCCACCATTTCCCATTTTATGATGTGCAAAATGAGGTTCTTATTGCCCAGAGAGCCATTCTTGGCCACTACCTCCAGGGGCAAGATGTTACCTGGGCCATGGGCACTGTCCGAGACAATCTGGTAGACCCTGTAGGGGTTGGAGATGTCCAGCTGGCTGCGCTCACGCACCTCACGGAAGTCCACACTCTTGTTGAGAGCACAGCGAAGCCGTGTCTTCCAGGTAGAGGGGTCCTCCTTGTCAGTGCCCTCCAGGTGCTTGCCCTTGTGTATGGCCCAGGCCTGGGGATGAGCAAGGGTATTTGGGCAGGAGTATCCTGGGGTGGGGGGACTGGTGTTACAAAAAGGAATGAAGGTCTCCCTTGTCCCTTGCCTCCCACCCTTCTCTCTCTCCCTCTGATCCTTTGCCCCTTCACCTCTCCATCCTTTCCTTTCTTCTTTCCGCCCTCCCTCCATCTAGCCCATATTCCTTGAGCTCCTACTATGTGTCAGGTCCGAGTTAGGAACTGAATGGGAAACAAGACAGACATGGTCCCTGCTCTCAAAGAGCTCCAGTCTGATGGGAAAAGACAGCTGAAAACAGCTCAGTGGTAATAGCTATATTCCAGATTATGGATTGTGATACATAAAAAATAAATAGGATGACAGGATATAAAAGAATGTGGTGAGTTGCTACCTGGAGAACCACAAAATTAAATCTTACCCTTTTTCCACA
>NW_006293953.1:2128727-2131088 GCF_000327345.1 Myotis davidii
ACAAAATTAAATCTTAACCTATTGCCACATACAAAGAGTGGACTCCAGAAGATAAACAAACCAAAAGTAAGAGGTAAACTTATAAAATTAATAGAAGTTAACGTAGGAGAAAACCTTCTAGGAGCAGAGAATGCTTGTAAACAAAACTTCAAAGGCATGAACCATAAGGCAAAACAAATTGACCATGGCTGAAATTAGCAAGGGGCTAAATCTGGAACATACAAAAAACTTCTACAAATCAACAAGAATGAATGATTTCCAGAAAAAGGAAACTATAAGCCCATGAACATATGAGTATTTAAATGCATTAGTGTTAGAGAAATGCAAATAAACATAGAGATATCACTTGTAAGCTGACAAAATTTAGCCAGTTGGATAATGTCAGGAGTTGATTGAGACGTGGGCAGAGTTGATGGGCGTGGAATGGGTGCAGAGCTTCTACATGGTCATCTGGCATGCCTAGTTAAATTAAGTAGAAATATACCCTGTGAGTAGAAATTCCAATTGAAAAGGAGTTCTCACAGAGGCTCTTGAAGGGCCCAAGGATATCCACTGCAGGAATACTGTGGTGCTATGTCCATCCCTGGGAAAGTGTGTGTGTGTAATGGATAGCCACTATAGAGTCTAGGCAGCATCTAGAAGCATTTTCATCAAGTGATCAATAACTTTGTTTTGTGTGTATTTCCACAGGATACCTTATCTATATACCGGTATATAAAACCCTAATATGCAAATAGAGTGAACAAAGGAATAACCGAAAAACAGGTCGCTATGACATGCACTGACCACCAGGGAGCGCTCACAGAACATGGTGGGCATCGGCCGGCTATGGCAGAATGGTGGAGCAGGTGAGTGGGGACGACGGACTAAGGCAGGGCGCCACTGTCATCGGGGCGAGCCTCTGGTGGTTAATGAAAATTCTTTGTTCCTGCACCGCAGTCCCGCCCGGCACCAGCCTGATCACCCCAAAGGGCTTCTCCACCTCCCCCTGCTCCTGAGGAGCAATCGGGGAGGCACCCAGAGTCCAGTGATGGAGCAGCTCCAGATCGCCCCTGAGGGATTCTCCACCTCCAAATGCTGGGGTTGCAGGGTCGATCCCCAGTAGAGGGCGTGCAGGAGGCAGCTGATCCATGTATTGTCTCACTTTGATGTTTCTCTTCTTCTTCTCCTTCTCCTCCACTTCCTCCTCCTCCTCCTCCTCCTCCTCCTCCTCCTCCTCCTCCTCCTCCTCCTCCTCCTCCTCCTCCTCCTCCTCCTCCTCCTCCTCCTCCTCCTCCTCCTCCTCCTCCTTCTTCTTCTCTCTCTCTCTCTCTCTCTCGTCTCTTTAAAAATCAATAAAAATATTTTTTAAAAAGAGTACAAAAATATTTAAAATGTGGCAGTAAATAGACTAAAAAAGGGTATTTATTTATCGCATGAGAGCAGAAACAAGAAGGCAGACCTGTTCGACCTCAGCTGGGAATGTGCACGCCCAGTGACTTAGATTGTTCCCTTGTCTGCAGGTGTCTGTAAGCGGCCACAGCACTGCCTGGGTGGTGATTTGGGGGTTACAGATTTCAGTGAGTGAATTTGCGAACATGAAATCCACAAATAACGTATGTGGTGGGAGAAAGGTGGAGAGGAACAAGGAACAGACAGGCTGAAGCTGGATCATGAATGTCCTCAAAGGCCAAGCTGTATCCCCTGGGCTTTGGGCACCAGGAAGGTGTGAAGCCCGGGAGTCACATGTGTGTGTGTCAGTGGTGGGGTGAGGGATGTTCAAAGCAGCCAGAAGGATGGGGCGGGCCAGCCTGCAGATCTCTCTCCTCTGAACAGCAGCAATAAGGCCATGCAAACACTTATTTAATACTTACTGAGCACTCACTGTGCGCCAGGCTCTGTGCTCAGTGTCACCAGGCACTTACAATTCATAGGAAAGTGGTTTCAGTGGGGGAAGCAGAGGGAATCAGGGATGAATTGGGAGAAGCTCTGAGTTAGACTTAATACATGCATTAAATGAACGCATCCGGGAAGACTCTTGAGGAAGAAGCGTTTAAGCTGAGCCCGACGACAGTTGGCAGGTGAACATGAAGATGAAGGTGCTCTAGCAGACGGAACAACAGGTGCCGAGGTCCAATGGTGAGAGAGCCATGAAGCATTTGGAAACAGAAAGAACTCTTAGGCTGGGTCTCCAGTTGGGGAGGGGCGGGAGTGGAGAGAGATGAGGTCAGGGACAAGCAGTTCCTCCAGGGCTTTGAGGCCACGATAAAGAGTTGAGACTACCACAAGGGCAATGCAGAGCTATGGATGGATTCTGAGTAGGGGAGTAGCAAGGCGAGATTTACATTTAGAAAGATTCCTCTGGAGGACTGAGGGGAGAGC
>NW_006293953.1:2131242-2135103 GCF_000327345.1 Myotis davidii
GACCAGGGAGTTCAATGCGGTCACAGCAGATGTCCTGGTGAGAGATTGTAGAATGGGTCCAAGTCGATGGATGGAAGAAGCTTCTGTGGGAAGAGCCAGCAGGCCTTGGTAGTGGAGGAGAATGAGATTGGAAGGGAGGAAGGAAGCCAGGGCTCAGGTCCCTGGCTCTGGGGTCTGGGTGGCAATGTGTGCACTATTCCATGTCGAGAAACGGATGCTGGTAGGGGCAAGCTGACGAGCGTGGTGTTGAGGATATGCTGAGTTTGAGAGGTCTGGGGACTATGAGACCAGCAGGCTTGGGCCCCATGCTGAGGCTGTGGAAGGGGAGAATGGGACATGCAGAGGAAGGTCCAGGAGTGGATGCTGACAGCCCCAAAATAGGAGAGGAGGGGTTGGCGGCTGAGAAGCAGGGGCCATGAAGGTAGAACAATGGAGGGCAGGGTGTGTGTGTGAGGGGAGGCAGAGATTCTGGAAACCAAGTGAGTCTGTTTCAAGGAGGAGGGAGGGTGCCCCAGATCCAGGACACCCCCTCACCCCCTCCACCAGGGGTCAAAGAAGATGACAGTGATGGCATCCTTAGATTTGGCGCCTAAAAACATTAGCAGGAGGGACAGAAGCCAGAAGGGGCAGAGGAGGGGGAGAAGGAATTGGGGGGCTATGAGTGAGGGAGCTGGTGGCCAGGAGACTCTTCCCAGGAGACGGGGAGACCAGAGGATCGGGAGCTAGAGACAGTGCGGTGTTTGGGGTGCTGGTGGCCTGATATGTGGCTGGTTGGTTGGTACAGAAAAGAGTCTGGACCTTAACCGTTATGGGAAGTTCGGAGTTCGGAGGAAGTGAATGATGACTGAAGAAAGGGAGGCAGCCCTGGAGGGGTAGGCCCCTGGGAAGGGCTGGTGCTGGGCAGCAGGAAAATGTCCCCAAGCGGGGGGAGTTCCCATCCATGGCCCTAATTTCACGCAGTGGAGAGGGAGGAGAGGCCTCTGTGAGACGCAGGGTCGGTGGGGTCATGCAGCCACGGGGCTTCTGTTTTAAGGGGGAGTCTGAGGGTCTCCATCCGTGGAGAACGCTAGAGACGATCGAGGCAAAGGGCCAGGCCGAGCTCGTCCACAGCCCTCCCGCCAGCCCCCGCCCCTTACCCTGAAGAGCGCCGCGTCCTGCTGCGCCTGGTACCCCTGCTTGGCCGCGTGCTTCCAGGGGATGCGGAAGAGGGTCTTGCCCTCGTCCTCCCAGCACAACCCCGGGTAGCTCCCGCTCTCGACCTGCAACACCAGCCAGTCCCGGAGCCGCAGGGGCCCCCCGGACCCCGCCGCCTGTCGTCCGCCGTCGGGGACCTTCCCTTCTTCCCTCCGCCAGGGGTCGCCGGCCATCGGGGATGCAGGGCTGGGGGTCAGCTCTGGGCGACAGCGGGGGCCACCTGGGTGGTGCGTGGAGGCAGCGAAAGCGAAAGTCTGGCAGGGCAGGTTTCACTTTCCTTTCTGTCCCTTCTCCCGGGAGGCCCTTTGCATTGGTCCCTCCCCGTGTAGCCTGACCCAGAGGGCGTGGGGCCTCCTGCACAGGTCAGCTGAAGGGGCCAGGGACGCCAAGACCCATTGGAGGCAAGGCGTGGGACAGCCAGGGCTCTGCCCGTGCCCAGGGGTGGTGTGTGTGTGTGGAGGTGGGGGGCGCATAACGTCCCTGGCCCCTCGGCTGCACCTGCTTTCTGCTCTTCCCAGCCAGCTGGCCAGACAGTGGTGGGCCCCTTTGCAGAACTGGCCCGTAGAGGCTGGAAAGGTCGTGCTTCTCAAACTAAGTCCACCCGGACTTGTAGAATGTGATTCTGATCCAGTGGGTCCATGGGCCACACGTGGGCAGCGATTTCCTTAAACCTTGGGAGTCCCCCTTTATGGATGCTCACCGGTGCGGCCTGTGAGAGCGGTTTCTGCAGTGACCTGGGTTGGTGCTTGAGGTAGTGCGTGAGATCAGTGTAATTACCTCCTTTACTGTGAAGAAGACTGAAGCTGAGAGGGGAGAGCCCTATAACACGGTCTCACGGCTAATGGGTGGGGGAGCCAGGATCCAAACCTGTGTCTCTCTATCCTGAGAGCTCTGGAGCCGAAACAACAGCTACCCCAGAGTCTAGGGGTTCCTGGTGGGGTCTGTGATCCCCCCGAGTGTCTCTGCATTTTTCTAGTTTGTTCTGTCATTAAATTGTCACCTGGGGCTTGTGACCTAAAAGAGGTCAAGTAGCTCGGACGGCTCCCCCCCTTGCTGTGTACATGGGGAAACTGAGGCTCCAAGAGAGAAGCCCCCCCTCTGCAGTGAGTGTGCAGAGCTGGGCCCAGCCACCTTAGCCAGAGGCTGGTAGCACTGTCCTTCATGTGACCCTGTGAGAGGGGCCTTCATGCTCCCCACCCTCTGTCCCCATATTCCAGCAGCCACCCAGTTGGGACACTTCTAGCCATATCAGGATTCAAACTCGGGCCTGGAGCGCTCCTATGGGGCATAAAGCATTTCACATGATTAAATACAAAATTATTTAAATAATACAAAATAATTGCACCAAAGCAGAGGCCGTTGGTGTGTCAAACAATCCCTTCATTTGCCTAAGTGGCTGAGTTATAGGAATTAGGAGGGTGGGGTCCCTAGCCAGACTGCCTGGATTCAAATCATGGTCCCACCACTTGCAAGCTGGTGACCTTGGACACCAAGGGTTCCCTCGTAGGGTTGCTTGAGGATTAAACGAGATACAGGTAAAATGTTTAACACATTGCCTGGCCCATCGCGAGTCAATATGTGACTGGTACTATTATTGTTGTTGAGTCACAGTGTGGTGAAAGTAATGATGGAAGCAGGGGGAGCATCGTGAAGGACCTGCAACATCAGATCGAGGTGTTTGTTTTGTCCTATGATAATGGGGGGCCATAGAGGTTTTAAGTAGGGGAAGATACTGATATAAATAGAATGGTGTTTTTAACCCAGTGGATAGTGACCCCCCCCCACCCCCATTAGCCAGGACTACCGCAGGCTCCCTGCACTCTGCTGAGCCCAGCCGTTTTGCTTTCACACAGGATCCTACCTCAGGGCCTTTTCACTCACTGTCCTCTCTACCTAGAATGCTTCTCCCCAGAGAGAACAGTTCACTCCCTGACTTATGTTCCTTTAGCTTATCTATCTGGCGTCTTTCCCACCGGAATATCAGCAACAGGAGGGCACAGTTCTTGGTGCACAGTGAGAGCCCCATGCCAGTGGCTATATTATTGTAGCGATTTCAGAGCCCTCTCAACTCTGGGTTAATTTTAGTTGCGGAAAAGGCAGCTCCAGTGACCCCTGCTCATCCTTGAAGTCAGTTTGCTGCTTTATTGGGCTGCCTGGCCTTTAAACTCTAGGTGGGCAGGGTCACTCCCACCAGCCGGGGTGGATGCTCCGCCCCAGTAACCACCGAAACCAGAAAGAGCCGCTTCTCAGCAGCCCTCCCGCCGGCCGCCCCCCCTCTGGCCGCTGTCCTCCGCGAGCTGCCCGCCCGCCCCGGGATTAGGTGAACTCGGTGTGTAAATGTCAGGCCGCGGGAGGCATTTACCAGCGAGTATCTGTGAACAGGGAAGGGGAGGGGGTCGGCGGGGAAGAGGGGGCTCAGGGAGGAGAGTGGGGAGGGGAAGGGGATTCAAAGAGGAGGGAGACCGAGGCTCGGGGAGAAGTGGGGGGAGAGTGTCAGAGAAGCAGTCAGAATTAGCCCAGAGGACTGCAGTTTAACTCCCAGCCCCCTACCCCCCCACCCCCCCCGTTTCCGCAGGCTCCTGGCCCGGGGCAGTCCTGCCGCCCCACCTCTGCTCAGTAACGGGGAGGCACTCAGAAAGGCCGCTTCGGTGTCTCTTTAATACCCTG
>NW_006293953.1:2135301-2142989 GCF_000327345.1 Myotis davidii
GGAGCCCTGCCGGCAGCCCCTGCACAGCGGCAGCAGCGAGCGCATCTCCTCCTCGTCGCGGAACGGGCTCTCTCCGAAGCGCTCCTCCAGCTGCCGGCGAAGCTGGGGTGGGGATGTAGGGGTTCGGTCGGTGCCAGGCAGTGGGCCCGGCCCCCTCCCCAACCCTGGGGCGAGCTCTGCACACCTCGCTAGGCCCCTCCCCTTCCCGAATGTCCTCTTAGCCCCCCTTCTGCGTTTCCATGCCCCTTACTGAGCCCCTCCCTCCCCCTGAACCCACTTTGCTTTGGGACACTCCGGCTTCCAGACCTGCCAGCGTGACCCTCCCCCCGCACAGCAACTCCACTCACACGGGGCCTCTTCTGTGCCTGCCTCTTCCCTAAAGCCTTGCAGATAAGCCTCTGGATGCCAGCCTGCCACCTGCTGGGAGCCTTCCTGCACTTGCTGCTTCTCTCTCTCTGTCTCTCTTCCCCGGTTGTCCCCCAAGCCTCAGTCCCTGATATCTCCATGTGCCATCTGCCCACTGGGCAGAAAAGGGAGTGCTCTGGCCTCATCAGGGATGCAGGGGGGAGTAGGTGGACATTTCTCTCCAAAGGGGCCCACACGCTCAAATGCCCTTCAGGTTCCAGGCAGGTAGAGCAGGTAGATCTGGGACCTGATCAAATGGGAGGGTCCAGAGTCTGGCCCAAAGGCATTCAAATTCTCAATGAAAAAGAAAACATCTATAGTATCCAAACAAAATACACCCAGGGGCTATATTAGCTCCAGGGCCATGAGTTTGAGGCCCTAGAAAAATCTGCCAGGTCTGAAGCAGAGGCTAAATTCTTTTTTTGTGTATTTTTTTTTGTTTGTTTTTGTTAATCCTCACCCGAGGATATTTTTTCCTTTGATTCCTAGAGAGAGTGGAAGGGAAGGGGGGAAGAGAGGGAGAGAGAGAGAGAAACATCGATGTGAGAGACACACATCGATTGGTTGCCTACCACATTCTCATCAAACCTACAACCCAGGTAACATGCCCTTGACCAGTAACCGGGCCCATGACCCTTCAATCCATGGGCTGGTGTTCTAACCACTGAGCAATGCTGCCAGGGTTCAATTCTTTCCAAGCAATGCTCAGCTCAAGTGGGAAGAGCCTCCCACCCTGCCCCAGCCCCTGCCCCAGTCCCTACCTTCCGGGAAGTACCCCAGCCAAACTCTTCAAGCTGCTGCCTAAAGCCTGGGTTGGGGTTAGCAATGGGCCGGGTGGACTTGATGGCTTCGAGCACTTCCCGCCAGCCTAGTCCCGTCACAGTCATCACATACGCTGTCACGATGGTGGTGCTTCGAGAGATGCCTGCAAAGCTGATTACCCAACCCCAAGCTTCAGGGAAGGCCCAGTCTTCTCTGTGGCCCCCAGACACCCCATCCCCACTTCCACTCTCCCACCTTGCCTCCTGAGCTCCAACCACAGGGAACCTACCAGGACCTATCTTCCCACCTCCAGGCCTTTGCCCATTCTGTTCCCTCGGCCTGGAGCATCCCCAGGTATTCCTCCCCATTAAAGTCCTGAGTGAAACATCATTTCATTCGTTCATTCAACAAACATTTACTGATCATCTGTTATTTTTCAGATACTGGGGATCCCGTGGGAAGTAAAACAGAGATGGTCTCTGTCATTCTGATACTTATAATCTGGTTGGGGGAGACAGACACTAAGCAGGGAAACAGTTCCGGGTGGTGACAATGAAGATGAGTCCGGGGGGCCAGGAGATGGTATAGGAAGAGACATTAATCTAGTGGGGGGATGGGGAGGATGAAGGAAGCTGTTCCCAGGGAAGTGACACCAAGCTGAGTCCTGAACAGTATGTAGGAAAGACCATGAGGTGGGACCTGGTGGGTTTGAAAAACAGGGAGATGGCCAGTGCACTTTGAGCAGGGGAAGGAGGGAGAGGGGCTGAGAGACAAGGCTGGAGGTAGCTGTTCCTGCGGCTGGGGCTCCAGCGTAGGGTTCGTGCTCAGTGAGAAGTTATGAAATGAGTGACATATACTGGGCTAGGGGCTCCTGGGAAGCCTTGGGGGTCCCGTCTCCCAGCCTGGGGTTCTCCACTACCCTGCACTACTATGGCCTCAAACGCCTGGAGGGGAGGGAGCCAGAACTATTGGCGGGTATTTGGTTACCTGCATGACCTCACCTGTCCCTCCCAAGAGCCCACCGTGTCAGCATTCTTTTCCCCATTTTACAGATGAGGAAATTGAGTCTCAGGGAGAAACAGCTATTTGGCCTTGGCCTCACAGCTGGTGAAGGACAGAGCCCTGACCTGAGCCCCCTTGCAGCTTCTATCAGCTGAACGGTGGATTGTCAGCCACTGTGACAAGTGGACAAGATCTGCCACACGTTCCTCCTTCCCCACTGGATGAGTGTGTGTCTGGGGTAGAGGACAGCCACCTACTTCCTTTCTCCCCACTCCCCCCTTAACTCACCAGTGCACAAGGCAGTTCCCCCCGTTGAGGCGGCAGCAGTGGATGAAGTTGATACATTCTTTGAAGTGCTTTTTGCTAGAGAAGAAAGCGATAGGGAGGGAGCACTGAGGGGGTGTCTCCCAGTTGTCCCCCTCCCCATTTATGGGATGGCAAGAGACAAAGAGCCTGGGGGTCCCTAGGTCAGCTTGTGCGTGCAGTGAGTAGGGGCCAATGCTGTCATTTGAGGTGGTGATGTGTGTGAAACAATAAAGAGAGGCGGTGGTCGTGGCAGGTCCCACTACAGAGGCCGGAGAACCTCCCAATGTGTCCTGGGCACCCTATTTCCACAGGGGAGGGGGCATCTTGATTTTTCAAGGAAATGGGTGGGAGGAGACACAGGGGGCCCCCTGCTCTGGGGGTCTGCAATCAAAGCATCGGGGACAGCGATGGTCTACAATGGGGCTGACAGTAAGATTCCAGAGGGGCAGGGTGCCTTGTCGGGGCCCCTCCCAGGCTGGAGGCACGGCTGCTAACATGAACAAAAATCCTGGGTTCTGAGCCCCCATTATACTCCAGGCCTCGTCCTGGATCCTCCGCCCCTGCCGCCTGATCTTGGAAAGCCTCCTTGATGCTGATCACACCCCCACTGTCCCTCTCAGAGAAGGGAAGTGACTTGTCCAAGGTCACACGGCAAGTAAATGGCAAAGCCTGGCCAGAATCCAGATATCTTAACTCCAAGGCCAGGAACCAGCTGAGCCTGACCTTGGCAGACCCGCTGGTGCAGCTGACCTTGCGGGACGGGGGACTTTCTCCAACTCACAGCAGCGGAGACTCAGCGCCGGAGGTTAATGGTCTCGGTCAGGGGCACAGACCAAGGCGCGGCTGAGACAGAGTCCAACTTGGGGCTGGGTGACCATCGGCGCTGGGGTCCTAGGGCAGCTTCCTGGTCTGAGTCCTCTCTTGTCCCCCTCACACCACTTCCCTTCCTCCCTCCCACCACCAGCGGAGGCAGCTGTCTGTCCATCTGTCGGTCCATCCCAGGGAACTTACATGGGTACCTCAGGGTTGTCGGCTACTGGGATGCGAAGGTAGGTTATGCCCTGAAAGTACAAAACACACACAGTCAGTGGGAGGGGGCTTGCTTGCACCCTCTTACCCCAGCCTGGGCCCCGCAAGCACCTCCTGACCCCAGACCAGTTCCTGCCCCTCTCTGGGCCACAGTTGTCCTGTCTGTTCAAAGAGGACCTCCCCGCTCTGACCATCTGTGATTCTAGAACCTTCTAAGAACTTGATAAAAAGGATCCAGGGGCCTTTCTTTTAGCCAGGAAAGGGCCACTTAGAGTGACTCCCCTCCAAATGAGGATTACAGGATTACATAGTAAGAAGGGCACCGCAGATTGTATTTTCTTGAAAAGAAACAAAAATTATGAAAGTGAGTTTACACTTCATGAATTGTAGTTATAAAATTTGTGCTAATTATTAAAATAATCAAGGAGTGAATTGTCACTAGTTTTTCCAACAAACTTGTTCCAACATCCCTCACTTCGTGCTTCACCTTCACACAAGTTCATAAAGATGATTTTTGCCCACATTCCAAGAACCTCATCACCTTTCTCAAGGACCTGTCTTAATCACTTGATATTCAAATGGTTCTTTTCGGGTGCCTGGCCCACCAATGGCCAGTGGCTAAGGGGCCCCAGCCAGATCTTCATTTGTTAGAGGCTTCATGTGAGAGCCCAGCCTTTCTCTAACTCACTTTCACCAAGGTCACTCAATCCTGCATCTTTTGCAAGGCTTGCAATTTCATTTGCAACACATTTGGCCTTGCATTTTCAGGGCATAATCAACCTCTGACTGGCAAATTCACTGATGGATGGAGCAGGAGAGCCGCTTGGGAGAAGAAGGGAGGGCTGTTGGAGCAGGGATTCATTTTACAAGCAGTCATTTCATTAGTAAATATATTCATGACTTCACAACCTTCCCCACTCAATCTAGTGACTGCGTACTCTAAGTACTTCAAAACAAGCCTGCACTATAAAGCAAAATCAGACTCCATTGACCTGAAAATTTCTTCTTTGAAGGACACTGAGGATCATAGATTATTGGATGTTGCTCTCAGAAATAATCAAATCAGACACACGGGGAAACGAAGGCCCAGAGAGGGGAAGGATCCTGCCTAAGGTCACACAGCAAATCTGTGACAGAACCTGGTCTGAATCTCAGATCTTCAGAGCCCTTTCCCACCCCCAGTTCTTTACCTCCATGGGTGACTGAGACTAACAGATAAGGAGGAAGGGTCTCTGTTCATGCGATGAGGATGATTAACTTTGTATTACACCAGCTGTAAATTGTTAAGCACCTATTGTGTGGCTTGCAACAATTCAGTGAGGTCAATATTCTCATAAAACCCTCTTTACAGATCAGGCAACTGAGGTTCAGAGCGGCAACATCCTGTACCCACGGTTACAGAGTGTAAGTGAAGGTGTGACCTCAGGCCTCCTGACTTCAGCACATGTGGTCGGATTGCCTGCTTTCCTCCTCTGGGTCAAAACACCCTCACCTCCTTTTCCCCAGGACTCGATAATACCAGCACCAACTGCTCCTGTGGGAGCCATGCTTTACAATGTGCAAGGCATCCTCACCATCCCATAGCCCATTTGCCCCCCTCACAACAGCCCCCTGGGGCAGATAGAGCTGAGGGATCAGAGGCCCAGGGAGGCAAAGCCACAGCACAGAGCTGTGGTCCCAAAACAAAGCATAGAGCCCAGAACCATCCATCTGGGGTCATCTATTCAGTTGGGCAATGGGAAGCCATGTGGGGGCCTTGTTATGGCTCAGTGGAGGCACCTGGAGCCAGATGGCCTGTGTTCAAATTCTAGCTCCTTAACTTCCTGCATGTGTGAATTTAGGCAAATTACTTTACCTCAGTTGGCAACCAGGGATGCTAATGTAAAAGAGGCCAATTTTCAACCAAATGAGATACATGGGTCAGGAAGGCAGTAAAGGACTGGCACATAGTAGGTACATGATAAATGGGCACGGGGGGCAGGGGGGTGGGCGGGTCTGAAGACCCTCCCTGATCTATGTGCAGCCCTGGGATAGGGGTAAGGAGTACCTGTATCAGAGGCTGAGGTGACTCATGAATGGAGATGATGTGAGTGATCTTATTTCGGCCCAGCTGATCCGGGTCTTTGGCATCTGAAAGAAACAGGAATCTTGAGCCGGTCTGGTAGGTGTGACTATGTGTTCCTGTGGCCAAGTGAGAGGCGACTCCCTGCCCAACTCTCCTTCTCACCTCACCCTCTCCAGCTTGGCGGACCCTCGGCCTGGTCCCGGCCCCTAGGCCACCTCCTACGCCTAGCATAACCAGTCCTGCCACACCCCTAGGCTTCAGTCTTGTCTCTGGGGTACCCCCCAAGTAATAGCCCGGCATCTCCCCCGCCTTCCCTGTGCTATTCTTTCCATCGCAAACACCCTTTCCTGGCATACCCTTGACCCAGTAATTCTACTTCTAGGAATCTTGTCTACAAAAGGGTTTGTTCACATGAAGTTTTGTGTGCAGAGGACGATGTTCTCTGCAGTGCTGCTTATAACAGTAAAAACATCAGAAATAGTTAGAAGTGGGAACAATCTAAATGTCCATCAAAGGGAGCTGGATAAAATATGGTATATTCACACTTGACTACTATGTAGATCTTTATGTGCTGATGTGCAAGGATGTCCATAATATATTATTAAATGGGAAATACAGGTGACAGAACAACATGCAGAATAAGTTTCCATTTTTGTTTTAAATCTAGTATCTGTATCGACAAAGAGATGAAAAATGACCTGGGGGCAGGCCCCACCTCCTGGGCTATCAGAGGTCATTTCTAGGGGCTGGATTGCCAGTATATACAGACCTTTTATAATCAAAGTATATGACACAGATCGCCTCTGTCTCCATTTGTCCGCATCCTCACCCAACACATTTACTGAGTGCTCACCAAGCGCAGTCTTGGCTTCTGCCCTCACGGGAATTCGGGCCTTATTTAGCCAAATACTCAGAAAGCAACGTGCATGTGCTGCTGAGGTGGCTCCAGGGAGGAAGGGATCAGGGCTTATGAGAGGGGGCACCTGAGCCCTTGGGGGACAGGGTGATGGGGAAGGCCCTATCCCAGTTCAGATGCCCCTCCCTCTCAGAAGCTTTCCCTGACTCTGCAGATGGAAGTGACTTTGCTCACCATGGGCCCCCCAAACCCGGGACCAGCCTGTCTCTTAGCACAGGCCCGGGGCAGGCAGAGTGCCAAGGCCTTGGGGCAGAGTGGGCAGTGCTGACCAGTGGAGTTTCTGAGGTAGAGTCCAGTCTCCAGGACTGCTCCTCCTCTGAGGAGGTTGGGGGGCCGGGGTGGGGGGAAGGGTCTCTAGCTTCCCAGCTAGAAGCAAACCTGCAAACAGACCTCACCCCAGCACCTATAGAGATGCTGGTCTGGTGCTGGGGGAGAGGCTAGGCTCCGAGCGGCTGCAGACTTGCCCAGCGCCCAGCATTCTGAGCCCTTTGCCCTGAGACACTTCCCCACCCGTGTACCTACCCCTCCGTCCTCGTGAGCTCTTCCCCCTCCCAGCCTGGCATCACTTCCCGGCCCCCAGCCCCATTCCTGAGCGCTTCCAAGGTGCGTGGGCCAGAGCGTGCATGACAGACGTGGGCCTGGGACAGGCAGAGTGCCATGGCCCGGGGCAGTGGGCAGTGCTCACCAATGAAGTTTCCGAGGTAGAGTCCAGGAAGTACCTGCAGGAGGGACAGGCAGGGTGAGCCGGCAGGGTCAGCGGGGAAGGGGAGCCTGCCCTTCCCACCCCTGCAGCTGGAGGCCGCAGCCGCTCTCCATCCCAGGAAGGCTGTCTGAACCTCAGGACAGAGGGGCCCTGTCCCTCTGGGGGCCTGGACCCTGTGAGAGGGGTTGGGGAGGCACCAGGGGGCACAAGGCAGGCTGCCTTGGGTGAGGGTGGGAGGAAAGCGGAGGGAGGGCACGAAGGCCAGGGGAGAGGGAAGGGGGAGGTGGACTTGCCAGGGAGGGAGTAGGAAGGCAGGAACAGGAGGAGGCAGAGAGTCCCGAGTCAGAGGAGAGAGAGAGAGAGAGAGAGAGAGAGAGAGAGAGAGAGTCTAGGAGTGGCTCCCTGACACAGAGAAACAGTCACAGAAACAGGCAGATACAGAGACACACGAGGAGACAGAGACAGGAGAGAGAGATACAGCCCCGGAGAGACACACGGCG
>NW_006293953.1:2143010-2147098 GCF_000327345.1 Myotis davidii
CAACAGCAGTGCCTCCCACTTTGGGCACTAACATCTGTTGTTGGTCTTTTACTCCATGAGCTTCACCTGTTCCTGCCTTACTCAGAGCATGGAGGTCAGTATATGATTTCTGTGCAATAGTACGCCATGGCAAAGTTCTACAGCTCTTAGTCAATGGATTGCTTTCATCCTAGCATTTGTTTTACACTACAACACAAAAACGTGACTATTTGTTTCGCATGCAAATATGTCAAATGCTTATTTCTAATCACTCATGCATATCTGACTATGGGCAATTAAATTAGAAAAATCCTTTGCACTCCCCCCACCCTGGCACCGGCAGGCTCGGCCGGTGGGGGCGAAGGAGCCCGCACCAGGGGCTTGGAGACCCAGCTCCCCGCTCCCCTCTGCCCCGACTTCCCAGCGGGCCCCGGGGCACAGCGCTCTGCTCCTTTGGCCTTGGGTTTCTAGCAGAAAAGTGATGGGGCTGGCCTTGGATTGCTAGGGGTCCTGTGTTCTTCGGATCCTGTTTGAGATGAGAGAAGTGGGCGATTCCTTCCAACTGTAACCCCCTGTCCCGCCACACTCCCCAGGCAGGCATCCTAACAGCCAGCCCTCCTCCTCCTGCCCCACTCACAACCATCTGTTCTCCCATCCTTCGGCTCATTCATTCACTGATTCATCCTCCCATCCATTCATTCATCCTCCCATTGAACCTCCCATCTCTTCATCCCAACTACTTTGACCTGTATGTGGATGGTGCCATTTGGGTCAGTTTTGCTGGGACCGGGCACGTCTGTCCCTGGCCCCCGCCCCCCCCTCCCCCCCCAGAAGTCAGAGGTGAAGGGAGGTGAGGGGAGGGTTGCAGTCACCTGGTCCAGCAGAGTAAAAGGAGACGGGCAACAAGATGTAGTTGGAGGCAAGAGTCCTGGAAAGTGGTTCTGGAGACCAAGGTTCCAGGCCCTATTCCCCTCTGACCTGCTGGGTGACCCTGGGCAAGCCCCTGGGATCCCAGCTGCCCTATCTGTGTGCTCAGTGTGCTGCGGGGAGCCCTTCTGCGACTAGGACCAAAGCTGGAGAGTATACAGTGATGGAGACCAGACACCTCTGTGCAACTGAAATAGAAGCAGCAGAGCCAGCCGTCCTCCCCCATCTATAGTAGCAGGTGACTATGCCAGGAATGTCAGTACAGATAAGGACTGAGGACTGGCAGAACCTGTTGGAAATGCAATGACTGGAGAAAAAGAAAACCTTTGCTTTTGTGTTTCTTTATTCCTCAAATCCACAGCATACCTGGGGCTGCCTGTCTCGGTGTTCTCTGAGCCCATTGTTCTCATAAAAACCAAATTATTCAACAAATACTCACCGAGGACCTACTACATGGTGGGTACTGGGAACACGTAGGTAGAAAAGGGAAGCAGTTCCTATCTGCATTGGCTAGCAGTCTAGAACAGCGCTGCCCAATAGAAATAGAGCATGAGTCACATGTGTACCTTAACATGTTTTCGCAGCCACATTAAAAATGTAGGAAGAAACAGATTGTTAATGATGTTTTAACCCAGTATAGCCCAAGTATTATTATTTCAACATGTAGTCAGTATTTTAAAATTATTAATGACACGTTTTACATCTTTTTATGGTAGGACGTCTTTAAAATTCAGTGTGTATTTTACACTTCAAGCACATCCCAGTTCAAACCAGGCACATGTCAGTTGCTTCACAGCCATATCTGTCTGCTAACTACAGACTGGACACCTCAGGTCTAGGAGGGTGTCCGAGCAAAATAAGCAAGGAGACAAATAAAGCTTTTACAAGTGGTCACAATTTTCTATGAAGGAAACAAAAGCGAAAAAGAACCTCTCTAAATAGGTGACATTAAAGTTGAGACCTGGCGTAGAAGAAGGACCCAGCTATTTAAAAATTAGAAAGAGGTGTGTGTGTGTTTGTGTGTGTGGGGGGAGAGTAGAGAGATTTCCAGCAGGAAAAAACAGCAAGGGGGGTGGGGGGGCAGCCAGCATTGCTCAGTGGTTGAGCATTGACCTTTGAGCCAGGAGGTCACGGTGGATTCCCAGTCAGGGCACATGCCAGGTTGTGGCCTCAATCACCAGTGGGGGAGGGGATGCAGGATGCAGCCCATCAATGATTTTCTCTCATCATTATTGTTTCTCCCTTCCTTTCTGAAATCAATTAAAAAATGTTTTTAAAAAGAACAGCATGGGCAAAGGCTCTGAGGTGGGAAAAGGTTGGCCTTTGGAAAGAGCCGGTGGAACTGGAGGGGAGGAAGCCAGAGGGAGGTGGTAAGAATTAGGCTGAGAGGAGAGAAGGGGGGAGTGTGCAGGATCATGTGTGGCCATAATTGAGGGTTTAGGGTTTTCTTTTTGGTATGATGGAAAGCCAATGGGAAGATGTAACTGGGGAAGCCATGTCACCTGGTTTACATCTTAAGTCCATCACTTTGGCTCCTCTCTGGAGTGTGGATTAGAGAGCAAAGCAGAGAGGCCAGGGAGGAGGTTACTGTGTCTGCTCGGGCAAGAGATGATGGTTTTCCCACCTTGAAAATCACCACCTGTGCCACAGAAGTGAAAGCAGGTTATTCATTCATTCAACAAGTACTTACCGGATGCTGGATTATAGGTGAAAAATTGTACCTAAGATGTGCTGATACCTGACTTGAGTTCCCAGAATGCCCTACCCATGGATGACATAAAGAACTGCTGCTAAGTGGGCCTGAAGACTAGTCCCTCACCATGGCCCTGGCCTTAGCAGCTCTGTGAACCTGGGCAGGCAACCCAATTCCCCCCGGCCTGTTTCCTCATCCATAAAGGCGAAATTATAACAGTCTTTTGAACTCCTACTTGGTTGTTGGGAAAATAATCAAGTCACCTGTACAAAAGAACTCTCTGTTGGGTTAAAAGATCTGGAAAAACAAACACCCAGATATACTTATTAGATTGAACACATTTAATAACTATTAACTGTTTATCTGTTGAAAGTGTTAAGTTGTTGCAAAGCCCAATTTGCTGTCAATAAGTCATGAAGTGACTGTTTTATAAAGCCAATAACAAAAAGATACTAAAATGCAGGCCTCATCTTATCATGTTCTTGCTAAGAACCCTTCAGTGGCACATGATGGTAGGAAAAATAATGGATCCCCAAAAATGTCCCTGCTCTAATTCCTAGAAACTGTGACTGTGTGATGTTACATGGGAAGGGAGAATTAAGGCTGCAGATGGAATTGAGGTTGCTAATCAACCGACCATGGGATGGAAAGGTTATCCTGGACTATTTGGGTGGGCCCAATGTAGTTACAAGGGTCCTTATAACTGAAAGGGGGAGGCAGGGGAGTAAGAGTCAGAGGGTATGCGATGAAAGGAGCAGAGGAATGGTATGATTGCTGGCTTTGAAGATAGAAGGGGCCATGAGCCAAGAAATGCAGGTGGAAAAGCAAGGAAACGGATTCTCTCCAAAGCCTTCAGAAGGAACCCAGCCCTGCCGCCACCTTAAGTTTAGTTTAGAGAGGCGCATTTCAGACTTCTGGCCTCAGCACTGTAAACTAATACATTTTTATTGTTTTAAGTCACCTTGTCTGTGGTAATTACAGCAGCAGTAGGAACTTAATACACTCACCAATACCCCTAGGAAAAAGTCCAACCTGCTTAGCATAGCACACACGGCCTTGTGGAATCTGGCTGATGTCACTGTGACCTTGAGCAAAGTTCTTAATTTCTATGGGCCTGTTTCCTCACCTGTAAAATGGGAAGGGAAAAATCCCTCTAGGTCTGTGATGAGATGAAATGAGAGGACACATTTAAGGTGCCTGCTGGAGACGCTGGCACAGCAGTATAATTATCATGGAGCAACTGACAGGGAGTTAGGAGGCCTGGGATCTATGCCCCTGTTAGGGCTCTGTTTCCACATCTGTAGAAACGGAGACGAACACACACAGGTTTAGCATCTTCATCTCTCCCCTCTTCTCTACTCTTTCCTGGCCATTGATCTGCTTTTCCTTCCTCAAACAGGCTTCACTCCTGTGACTTCTGATTTTGCACAGGCTAGTCCCTCTGCCTGGAATGCTCTTCCCGTTCCTTCACCAGGCTAACTTCCATTCC
>NW_006293953.1:2147120-2148485 GCF_000327345.1 Myotis davidii
CACTGTTAAGTGTTTCCAGAGCATCCTGAACTTCCTCTATGGTAGTACTGATTTTCTGTCATTACTATGGCTTGTGTGTTTTTCGTTTGGAAAAAACAAAACACAAAAACAAAAACAAACAAATCCAGATAAGAATACTTTGGCCTATTTTCTCCAAGTGTGTTGTTTCAATAAAACAAAACATTGCAAGTAAACTTGAAGTAGTTGACGTTCCCTTTCCTCTCTCCTCTTTTCCAGAGGCAGCCACTATTATGAATGTGGAGTGTAGTTTATCAGTCCACGTTTTAATTTTTTTAATACCTATATACCCATAAATATATAGAATATGCTTTTATATGTGTTTATAATGAATACAAGTTGCAACCTTTAAAATATTTATCATTCTACAACCTTCTTTTATTCACTCAAAAATAGGTCTGGAGCCCTAATCGGGTTAGCTCAGTGGATAGAGCGTCAGCCCTTGGACTGAAAGGTCCCAGGTTCGATTCCGGGCAAGGGCACTGAAGGGTTCTTAGCAAGAAAATGATAAAATGAGGCCTGCATTTTAGTATATGGTTGCGGGCACATCCCAAGCAGGAGTGTGTAGGAGGCAGCTGATTGCTGTTTCTAACTCTCTATCCCTCTCCCTTCCTCTCTGTAAAAAATCAATAAAATATATTTTAAAAAATAGGTCTGGAGGATATTTTTTTATTGATATAACCTGAATCTTTCATTTTTATCACTATGTAATATTTTTTTATTAGAATATACCCCATTTTATTCATCTATCACCCTAGTAATGGACATTTAGCTTCTATTAATTTTCCACTATGATAAAGAATGTTGCAAAGAACATATTTATACATATGACGTATGGACAAGTGTGAGAATTTCTTTAGAAAATGTCAACCTGCACTTTTGTGGCAAAAAATGATAGGTAGTCCATGGGTTGTATAGCTGTATTTGGAGAGCTAACAGCCAGTAGCATAGAGTTGGTGCTTAAGTACTGAAATCAATGTGTGTGCATTTTCAACTTTACAAAATATTGCCAAATTGCCTTCCAAAGTGTGAGTGTACCAGCAGCATATAAAGGTTCCCATTTCCCAATATGCTCACAAACACTTGGCATTGATATGTGTTTTTATTTTTATATAGCTGGTCATAAAATCATATCTTATAATTGTTTATATTTACATATCTCAATTTGCTTATTAGCTATTTAAATTTATTCTGCTGAAACTTCTTTATTCATATCCTTTACCCATTTTTTTTTTTTTTGCAGGTTGGGGGGAATCTTTCTTTATTTTGACTTTTTATTTTTTTAAATTAAATCTTTATTGTTCATATTATTACAGTTGTTCCTCCCCCCCCCCCCCCCACCCCCCA
>NW_006293953.1:2148555-2183646 GCF_000327345.1 Myotis davidii
TTTGGTTTGACAAGAGCTCTCAAAATCCCTGGTTGGATTTGGGAAAATACACATTTTTATGTTGATATTGAATATCCCATCCATGTACATGGTATATCCTATCCATGTACATGGTATATCCCTCCATTTATTCAGGCCTTCTTTAATGTCCTTCAATGCTTTGCAGTTTTCTCTATGAGAATACAAAGTCCACAAGGGCAGATGCTAGTTGATTTTGTTCACTGCTGTATCCTCAGAGTCAAGAATGGGAGATAACATAGAGTAGATGCTTAATAAGAATTTGTTGTTTAATGAAATATCTTGCATACATTTTGTTAGACATATTCCTACCTAACATATTTTTGTTGCTATACAAATTTAAAAAATAGTTCCTCATCAGCTATGATAGGTATATAGATCCCCGGGTAGTGGGTGGGGGACAGGGGGGAAGGACAGGGAGCCAGTACAGAATGCATTGATAATAAGTTGCCACTTCAGGTTATATGCAGGGGAGAACGAAGGTCGGATTTGTGTTTGAAAGAGCTCTTTGGCCGCAGTGCAGAGAACGAAACTGGAATGGGTAGGGCAATAGAGGTCACTAGTAGACCGGCCAGGTAGGCGGCTACTGCAGGCGTTGAGGTGAGCTCTGGCATAGAGTCGGTGCTCAGGAATTACAGACGAGAGAGCAGAAGTGACTGGCAGCGTTATCAACTGATCAACTAACTGACCAGAGGACTTAGTGAGGGCCGGAGTAAGGAAACAGAATCATTGCATTTTCCAAAAGCTGACAACTTTTCAGACTCAGCGCTCTCAGGTCAAGCGGAGTTCAGCTGGAACAGGCTCTGGGCCGTGAATGCCCGCGGCAGACTCTGACCGGGAGTGTCCTACGGCTTCGGAGGCGTGGGGCTGGGAGAAAATTTTGCGGGAGTCGGGGGTCTGGGCCACAGGGGCGTGCAATGACTTTCCGCCTCTCGGATCCGCCGACCCCTCCAGAAGGCGTGCTCTTGGCTCATCCAATCAGAGCGGCGGATCCAGGCACCCCCCCCCTCCGTCGCCTTGGCAACAGGACGCAAAGGCTCCTGCCCGGTGAGGTGGCGGTTTGAATCGGGCCCTGAGGAATCGCGTCATGTCACGACCGAAGGTAGGAGTGCAGCAGGACCGTGGTGCTTTCATCGTCCCTAAAGAGAGGGAGGGAGGGATTAAAAATGTAGGATCCTCGCGGAAGGATCCCGATGGAATGAGCAAAAATTATAAATTCAGAGAAAAGACCACAAGTCCCGGCATGCCGCGCGCCATCGGAGCCTCTGCGCAAGTCCACCGAACCAGACTGGCTGGCGGGAAATTTACAAAACTGTAGGACTCGAACTGTGCTCAGCGATTTCTGTGACTCGGGGGAAGCTCAGAATTTCGGATTTCCTGATTTGGAAAAGCTCTTAGAGATTTGTTCGCCCCATCTCCCGCTTGCCTGCCCATTCATCCATTCATAACCCACTCATCCATCCATCCATCCATCCATCCATCCATCCATCCATCCATCCATCGGATCACAGCGCTGGCCAATGGGGACACAAGGTGAAGTCCTGATCTCTAGGAGTGCATAGGCCATCTCCCCCATTTTAAGTGAGAAAAGAGAGACCCAAAGAAATGAAATAAGTTACTCTAGACCAGTGATGGCGAACCTTTTGAGCTCGGCGTGTCAGCATTTTGAAAAACCCTAACTTAACTCTGGTGCCGTGTCATATATAGAAATTTTTTGATATTTGCAACCATAGTAAAACAAAGATTTATATTTTTGATATTTATTTTATATATTTACATGCCATTTAACAAAGAAAAATCAACCAAGAAAGTGAGTTCGCATGTCACCTCTGACACGTGTGTCATAGGTTCGCCATCACTGCTCTAGAATCTAGCACTTCCTACCCCAATCTGCTTCTTCTTATCCCGTGTTCCGTCTCTTATGAATGGCAACTCCTTTCCTTAATTCCTTTTCACAACTAAAAATGAGTAATTACATTGGACCTCCCCCAGGTAATCCCAAATAATCCAGTATAATCAATATTTTAAAGTCAGTTGGTTAGCAACCTTCACTCCTTAATCTGCAACCTTAATTTGCTTTGCTATAGAATGCAACATATTAACAATAGCATCACAAAATCAAATACCTATGAAAAATTCAAAATGTTCAAGACATACACTAAAAGCTAGAAAACATTGTGGAAAGAAATTAATGAAGATTTAAATTTATGGAGAGACTGACCATATTCATGGATTGGAAGACTCAATACTTTATGATGTCATTTCTTCCCAAAACAACAGCTAGGAATGCCAGTACACAGTAGGTGCTCATATCTACCATCAGTCATACCAGGGCTGCGGGCCAAGCTGTATGGTAGAAGCAGAATAATACCCACCACCCTTTGAGAATTTGAAAGGTCTATTTTGGGTGGAAGAAATTAACTGTTCTCTGAGTCTTTGATCCAGGCCCCTCCTGAATCATGGATCTAATAAAACATTCAAGGCTGGAGTAGTAGAAGGTCTTCTCACAGAGATGGCTGAGCTCAGCCCTCAAAACTTGGGTTCAGGATAGACCTTTGGAGCATTGAAAACTAGGTATTCACTCTACTGGTCATGCCTGTGGAGAAAGTCTACAGTGAGGTGGGCCTTGGGTGTTTGGAGATTCATTCCAAGGACCAAGTTGCTGGCCACATGGTGATCAATGAGAACTTGGCCAGATGACCTTACTGTCGCAGGATCTGGACAGTGTTGAATCTGATGGTTTGAGGATGTAAATATTTGCAGTAAGTGGAACTGGGAAGGCAAGGTGGACATGCAAAACTAGTTGTATCACTTTTCCTTTCTTGTTGCAGAATCAAAACTACAAGGGCTATGGATTGTCAAAGGGAAAAGAACGGTGAGTGGTCCAACCCAATTTAATAAACACAGAAATAATTTCCTTCCTTCCTTCCCCCGCCTCCTTCTTAACTTCAATAAGCATAATGATGATGATGATAATAAACAAACAATTATTGAGCATTTACCATGTGGTAGGCCCTGGGCTAGTCACTTCACCTGAATTATCCCATTGAATCCTTACCACAATCCTTGAAGTAAATGCTTACTATTTTTTTTTAATTTTTTTAAAATATATTTTTTTTTATTGATTTTTACAGAGAGGAAGGGAGAGAGAGACAGAGAGTTAGAAACATCGATGAGAGAGAAACATCGATCAGCCGCCTCCTACACATCTCCTTCTGGGGATGTGCCTGCAACCCAGGTACATGCCCTTGATCGGAATCGAACCTGGGACCCTTCAGTCCGCAGGCCAACGCTCTATCCACTGAGCCAAACCGGTTTCGGCAATACTTACTATTATGACCACTTTATAGATGGGGATCTGAAGCTTAGAGAAGTTATGTAACTCGCTCAAGGCCATAGGATTAGTTAGTAGCAGAGTTTGTTGGACTCCAGGTCCCATGTTATATGTAACTACGCCTTCCCTCCTCCTTTAACAACCACGAGAAGTTGACTTGATAACTCGAATGTCAACTCCGCCCTGATCTTCTGCTTCGCTCTGCATCAGTAACCTGGTGCAGAACGCAGCCCCTCTTCAGACTTCCTAAATAGAATCCATTTGCACAAAGCAGGAGTGAGCAATGTAGACTTTGCTGAAGATTTGTGTGGGGAGTTAGAAGAGGTAGTTTACTTTGTACACACCGTGGCAAATACTTTAGATATTTCCATTCTTTATTTCATTATATATTTTTGTTCTCTCTCAAGTCCCTCCTGGCTCTACCACCATCGAGTCGTCTTCTCTCATGCAGCAGCCATCTTTGCTTCTTTCTCTCCATACTAACGCTATCCTATCAATTTCAAATCTCTCAGTTTCTTATGCAGAGCGATTCAGCTCTGTTCTAGTTCCTGGCCCTATATTTATACACCCACTCCTACCCCCGCAAAACAAAGAGCACTTCAGTTAACAGGATCCACCCACATATTTTATTAGGGCAGATATCAATTAGAAATGTGTTTAGCTACAAGTAACAGGAAACTCAACTAATAGCAGCTTTAAAATATTGTATTTTTTTTCCACATAACATAAAATCTGGAGGGCTGGGGCAGTAGTTCAACAATGTCAGAGCTAGTGTCTCTGTGATTGTCTTGATCTTTTCCGTATGGACACCAAGTGGCTGCTACAGCTCCAGCCTTCATGTCATGATCAAGATGGGAAGAAGTGGGGAGGGAAGACACAATACCTCCCCCCATCCCTCCCTCTTCTCTTTCTCTCTCTCTCTCTCACACACACATCAAAACATTAAAAAAAAAACACAAAAAACAATAACCCACAAATCTTCCTAGGAACCCACCCTCCTTATCAGCCTTATATATTTAATTTATTGACCAGAACTGTGTGACATGGACACCCCTAGCTGCATGAGTGGCTAAGAATACAAGTTACATAGTGGCATTACACTGTGAATATCACACATCCTGCTTTTGTAACCCAAAATCATATTTTCAGTATTTATCATATTTGTGCATGTAGGTCTGATACATTTAACTACTCCATAGGTCCCATTGTTTACCACAAGTTATTTATCTACTTCCTGTTAAAAGGCATATAGGTTGTGTCTTAGTATTGGTTTCCTCCAGACGCAACCCTGAGCCAAGGATTCGAGGACAAGTCGTTTATCTGGAAGGTGATTTCAGTAAGCACTGGCAGGGAAGTGAGTCAGCTAAAGGAAGGAAACCAATAAAAGGTACATTATTGACAGGTTATTGCTGTGGGTAAGTAGGGCTCAATCCCACTGGGACTCCTAGGAGATAGCATAGAACACGCTGCAGACTTCACCCAACTAAATGATGAGCGAGCTGGAGGACTTACCCATCAACTCCAGCCATCATTGGTTACATGCTATTGGGGGAGGGCAGTTAACTCCCTGGTACTTTAGTTCTGCTCCAAGAACTAGCAGAGCAGACTCTGGAGAGCCAGGAAAAGCCCCGCAGCAAAGAGCTACAGGTGCTGGGAGTGGAACGCCCTCTGACTGGCATGCGCAGGAATGTGAATGTCCGAGGGATAAGGGTGGGCCACCAACAGTATATGCTGCAGGTTCGTTCCATACAAAATACTAACAATTACTAAGGAACACCCTTGTACATATATTGCTTAGAACATATGTAGGGTGTCTAGGGCAGGGGTCCTCAAACTTTTTAAACAGGGGGCCAGTTCACTGTCCCTCAGACCGTTGGAGGGACGGACTATAGTTTTTTAAAAAAAAACTATGAACAAATTCCTATGCACACTGCACATATCTCATTTTGAAGTAAAAAAACAAAACGGGAACAAATATAATATTTGTATTTGCATGTGGCCCGCGGGCCACAGTTTGAAGACCCCTGATCTAGGGTACAGAGCTAAGATGGAATGCTGGGTGCAGAGTCAGTGCATGGTTAGCTGTACTAAATACTGCCTCGTGGTTCTCCAAAGTGCCTTTGACCGGCAGGGGAGGAATTTCCATTTTAGTGCATTGTTGCCAGAACTCGGACTTTGAGATTTTTGCCAGTCTAATGTGTATGAAATGGTATTTGATGGCTTTAATATGCCAAATTGCTCTCCAAAGGTTCATCCAATTTACACTCCCATCAGCACTGTACGGTAATTACCATTTCTCCACACTCTTACGAACACTTGGTATTTGTCAGTTTAAACATTTTGTTTTTACCTCTGGGAGCTAGGAGGCAAAATAAAACAAAACAAAAATAAACCACGCAGAAAATTCACCACCCTGCTGTCCTGTGGGTCCTAAAGTCCCTAGCTGGTCTACCTTCTTCTATTCATCTTACACAGTCTTCTTCTGTGTGTTTGTTTTTATCTAGTGTCCTGGGGTTTTAGTTGAACTTAGAGAAGGAATAGGGAACATCACCTCTCCTCCATCTTTCAGGATGAGTGCCAGAACAGGGGATCTGCAAATACGTATCATTAGTTATAAGGGTTACGCATGGCACATAGTAGGCACTGAATAAAATGGTTGCTATTATTTTTCAATGATTCAAATTGCTATAATGTTCAATTTGATTATTTTAAGTGTTGCGTGTTATATGCTAAATTCTGAAATCCAGTCATTCCACTTTTTGGCATTTCCAGGTGTGCACCTTGGCCTTTCTTCCCCTTTTGCCCTATCCCTGGACCATCCTAGGGAAATAGTTGATCCTCAGCAAGGGTCCTGTTGCCTTGTCTTGCAGAGAGCAGAGAGCATCAGTCCGGTTCAAGACCACTCTTATGAATACTCTTATGGATGTCCTTCGCCACAGGCCAGGATGGGTGGAAGTAAAGGAGTAAGATTCCCCCACCCCAACCTCATCCCTCCTTCCCTTTGTCTCACGGGTCCTTGTCGCCCTTTGTTTTTCTCCCAGTTCCTCTGGGTGGCTATTGGGACTCATCCCAATTCGTGTGTGACAGGGGCCAACATTTATTTAGCACCCACATGGGTCAGGCACATTATTGGTGCTATCTTTGTCTTATTTAAGCCTTATAAGCATCCAGAAACATCTGATTAAGCCAGTTGCTTAAGGTCACAGAGTACATAAGTGGGATTCAAACCCAGCTTGGTTATTCCACAGCTCCATGTCATGGGGCTCCAGCCTTACATCCACATTCCAAGAGCTGTAAATCGGCAAGACAAGACATGCCCTGCCCTTAAATATGCCGTGTTCCAGCAGTGTCCTGTGGCTCTCTGTAAGACAAGGAGCGCAGCCATCACAGACCTGCTGGTGGGAATTTTGTGATGACAGGTCCCGGTCAAGGGCTACTCTCCCCTGGCCACGTACTACTTCTGTGACCTTGAACAAATTACTTAACAAATGACCTAAGCCTACATTTTTTTCCTTCTATCCTGAGCCCTGAGGATACTGAGATGAATACGCTTACAATGCCTGGCACATAATAGGTGCTAATATTAGCTTCTAGGGTTAGGGTTTGGATGCATGTAGCAGAGACCCAAAGTAAAAGACGCTTTGACACACTGGAAGTTTACTTACCTCTCCCACTGAAGTCCAGAGGTAGGACGTTCAGAGATGGTGTGGAAATGTGGGGTCCATATGCGTCTGGCTTTCCACTCCGCCATCCCTTGAATGAGGCCCTTCTCCTCCACGGTCTCAGGTGGAGCTCCAGCCTTACATCCACATTCCAAGAGCCGTAGGTCAGAAGGAGGCAAGAAAAGACATGCCCTGCCCTTAAAGGACACAACCCAGAAGTCCCATTTCACTGGCTGAACCTTAGCCATGTGGCCACACCTAGCTGCAAGGGAATCTGGAAAATGTAGAACGGTAAATGCTGGGATTCTACTACTATAGAAAAAAGGGAGGACAACCAGCTACCCTGTCACGGTGCTCCATACATATCTGTTGCATAACAATAGTTCAGCACTTCACATGCACAACCTCTCTGAATTATCCAGCAAACCTTCCAGGTAGGTGCTATTATTATCCCCATGTTACTGACGAGAAAACTGGACACAAAAGAGTAAAAAAATGTCATGTTTGAGGTCACTCTGCTTGTATGGGCTTGTGCTAGGATTTGTACTCGGTCTGTCTGCAGAGTCCCAGGCTCATCTCTGCGCTATTCTAGCAGCCTCGCAGTGAACGAAGGAACAAATGAGCCAAAGCATGGATCCATGACTCCCACTGCCTGGTGCAACGGAGGATGGGGGAGGGCCTTGGGATGAATTAGAGGAAGGTGAGGTGACTGGCACATGAAGGTGTTGTACAGGAAGGGGCTCTCTCCTGGTTTGCTCTGTGGGCTCAGGCTGTCCACTACCCCTCCTCAGCCTTGCTCCGTGGTTTGAGGGTTTGTCTGGTGCTAATGGTGTGGGAGTCCATGAAGCAGGTTGCTTCACGACTGATCCTAAATTGCCTCAGGGTCCTCAAATCGGGAAGGGCCAGAGGCCGGGGCCATCACACCAGACATGGCTCTATGGATGTGAGGCCTCACCCTTTTGGACCTAAACTGAGGTCTAGTATCTCCAGATAGAATGAGGTCTCAGTTGAGACCATTGGCCCGTCAGGTGTTTGGAATAGATGTGGCCAGAGCTGTCTCTTCCCTTGCTTCCCACCAAGAAAGATGGCGTGATACCTAGAACTGCAACAACGTCTTGTGACCCTTGGGTGATGAGCATGAGGACAACATGTGGTGGATGGCAGAATGGGAAGGTAGAAGGAGCCTGAATCTCGGCTGCCCTTGTTGAGCAGTTTCATGTCTTTGTGGGTGATGTAAGAGCAACTTGGCTGTGATGATCATGAAGATGATGTACAGATGAATGGACTTTCAGAATTAGAAAAGAACCCCAAATCCGCACCATCGCCTACAAAGCACTGCTTAATTGGGCCCTGCCCTACTCTTCAGCATCATCCGTGACCTCTATCCCTCTACTCTGGCCTTTCACATTCTTGAACCTGCTCTTTCCAACCTCAGGGCCTCGTTTCCTGCCCTTCCCTCCTCCTTACCTTTAAGACCTCAGTCAAATTATCACTTCCACATGGTGGCCTCCACCCAACATAGGTCCCTCAGCTACCCTGCCTCATGGCCTCCTACTGGATTGCTCTTGGCATATTTCACAATTCCTCATTGTAGAGTTATTTTTTTTTGTTGTTTCTTTGTTTATTCTTAATTTTCACTGTGGTATTATATGCACCACCTGGCCAGTAGTTTTGGTTCCTCCTATGTCTTATACCCAATGGTGCACCCAACATCATCTCTAACACGAAGATAACCTCAACACATATGTGTTGGATGAATGAATGAATAATGCATTATTTAGTCATTCATCCATTATTTATTCATTCATCCAAAAAAAAAAGTTGGTGGAAAAGCAAGTTGTAAAAGGAAATAGTCAGGAGTGGTTCTAACCACAGAGCTTGTTCTCAGAAGCTCTGCAACTAATTGGCTGTATGAACTTGGGTGAGTTCCTTCACATCTTTCTGCCTCAGCTTTCTCATCTGTAAAATGGGCTTAATAATAGAACCTAACACTTAGGATTGCTATGAGGGTCAATGAGTTAATATTTGTAAAGTGTTTAGAACAGTGTCAAGCACATGGTAAGCAATAAGTATTAGCTATTAGAAATTTTTAAAACATGCCAAACAGTGTCATATGCTGTAGATGAATACACACATATGTACATAGTAAAGCTTTAAAAACAGTCATAGAAATGATACACACCATATTCAGGCTAGTAGCTTCCTTTGGGGCAGGAAAGATGATACATGGGACTTCAGTCATATCTCATTTTTTACTTAAATATTTAGAAGTAATCATGGAGGCATTATTTTATTTCACATCTTTTTCAAGCACCTCCACCCCAGCTCTGGTACCAGATTTCATAGTTTAGTCTGGTTTCTGTCCCTCTCCCTGTCATGGTGGTGAAGAAGAAGGTCGGAGTTTGGAGTCAGGCAGGCCTGGGTGTGAATCCTGATGCTATGTCCTGGGTGAGCAAGCCCCACCTTGTCCTAGGGCTCCAGGTGTGATCCTAGTCTCTTCCAGAGCTGCTGCTCTGCGGATTGAGTAAGAAGAGGGCCTTTTGAACTCAAAGGGCCTTGCAAATGTCACCTAAGTCCACTGCTTGGTAATGTGAGCATGGGGGTGGCACCCCCAGGATGCTACCAAGACCCAGGCAGGTAACATGATCGGGTGAGGTTGGCCGGTTGTCATAGGCCATAGGGAGTGGTGGGGGCTGTTTTCTGGAGGGTGTGCCTGTCTGACATGGATAATTATAGTGGGGATAATTATAGAATAGCAGTCTGGCCAATATGTGCCAGGAAGTAATATCTGGGCTCACTGGAAACCACCAGCCTGGATTTGGGTAGGGATGTTTCTCTGGTTGTCATTCTAGCCTAACTAACCAACCAGGGTGTGGTCAGCAGCGGCCCACAGCCACCTCCTTGAGACTCCTAATAGACACACTGCTGCTGACCCCTTAGCTGTAGCTCCCTCGCCCCCAGACTCCCAGCAGTGCTGAGGCCCTCAGGTCATGACCTTTGTCCCACCCCACTCCCAGCGAAGGGGAGTGGGATTTCTACTGGTGTGACGTCAGCTGGCTCCGGGAGAACTTCGACCACACCTATATGGATGAACACGTGCGGATCAGTCACTTCCGAAACCACTACGAGGTGAGCTGGGCAGGCTGAGGGACTGGGCCGGTCAAGGCCTGTCACTGGTTGTAGCAATGAGCAGGAGCTAGTTTGGGGTTACACGGACCAGAGTGAAAGGTGTCAGGGACTTCGGGGTGCACGCCAGGTGGGCAATGTGCACTGGATATATGATGAGCTAACCAGTGAGAGGGAGTAAGGATCTAAGACCTGAGGAACAGGCCGTCTTGGGGTGGGGTCGGAGGTCACCGGCTGGGTGACGTTTCAGCAGTAGAGATGTGAGGGTCCGGTTGGATTGGGGTGCAAGGACCAAAGGTGCAGGATGCTTGCGCGTGTATGGTGATCTCAGGGCGGAGACAAGTTGAACAGTTTGGAGTCTAGAGACAGGAGGGAGGTCCAGGAGGGACCAGACCACAAAGATGGAGAACCCAGCGGTGGGAAATTTTAGAAGGTTTGTACAGCTTAGCGGTTAGAAGCAGGCCCTTCGAGGTTAGACAGACCTGGATCAAAGCCTGGCTGTGCTGCCTGTTAGCGGCATAGCTCTGGGCAACTGACTAAACCTTTCTGAGCCTCCCCTTCCTCACCTGTGAAGTGGGGAGACTGATAGGAGCGCAGGCTAGAGTTACGCTTCGTCAAAGTTACTGTTACTTTGTGGGCCAGACAATGGAGGCGGTGGGGCAGTTGGGATGGGCAGGGTTGGAGGTGGAGTGGGGCTAAGGGCCTGCCCATCCATCCCCCTGCTCAGCTGACCCGCAAGAACTACATGGTGAAGAACCTGAAGCGGTTCCGGAAACAGCTGGAGCGCGAGGCAGGAAAGCTGGAGGCAGCCAAGTGCGACTTCTTCCCCAAAACCTTTGAGATGCCGTGCGAGTACCACCTGTTTGTGGAGGAGTTTCGTAAAAACCCAGGAATCACCTGGATCATGAAACCTGTGAGTGCCCAGGGCCAAGGACTGGGGGGAGGGGTGTCCCAGGCAGCAGAGCAGGGACCCTTCAGGGCGCACCTCAGGACAGAACCCTGCCTGGTAATTAGCCTTAGATGCACCGCCTGCCTCCCCTGAAGGTCAACTTCATCTCCTCCTCTCTGCAGCGTGTGGACCCAGCAGTTAGAAATGCCAGTACACAGCAGGTGCTCAATAAGTGTTTGGCAGGGGAACACGTGGTCCTCAGGGCACCAGGGCAGGGATCCAGGGTCTTGCTGGAGCTCAGATCCCTGCCTCTCTTCCTGACTAAAGGAAAACAGAGGCGGGGTACGGGAAGTGCGTTCTTGCGCTGCCCAGGTCTCATGGTCCTTGGGAGGAGGTCCCACCAGCCCCACTGCGAAGGTGAGGAGCCTCAACCTACTTATTCAAGCTTTTCAAATGCCCAGAGAGCGAAGTCTGAGCCGGATCTGCCCAGGCTCCTGATCCTCTCCCCGGCGGGGCTGCGGGAAGGCTGGCCGCCCCGCCTGAGAGGCGGAGGGAGGAGGGCGGGAAGCTGAGCACAAGGGCTTGGGCAGGTGAACGCTGTAACCCACCTGCGGGTCCAGCGCCCAGCAGGCATTATCCTCCCACAAATGGTAGTTTGTGCTAATTGGGAACGAGCACTTGCGTATTAACCCCTTCCCCAACAATTTTTTTGTTAAAAACGTTTCTTTTTCAGACTAATTTTTTTATTTTGGTTCTATATAGTATTTTTGATGCTGGTTATGAAAACAGTTTGTAATTATTTTTTCTTCCCATTTTTGTGGTTAAGAATAGTATTTCCTCAGAAAGTTTCTAGATGAAATTATTTAGAATGGTACGTATGTAGCTGGTTGTTGAAGGTAAAGTTTTAGACGAGTATACTCGTCGACGACTGAAAAAAGAACATTTTGTGAAAACGTGTATACACGTTTCTGCCGGGGAAGGGGTTAAGTTGATTCCTTTTCCCAGCCCACGGCCTTCACGGCTGTAATTAAGAGGAGGGATCGTGTGTGTGTGTGTGTGTGTGTGTGTGTGTGTGTGTGTGTGTGTGTGTTTGCGCGTGCGCACACCCACTTGCTCTCCCTCCTCGGTAGCTGAGGCACCCTGTCTCGGGTGTAAGCTGAGTGGCACGTGCTTCTGGTCAGACTAGCCTGGGTTCTAACCCTGTATCTGCCACTTATGAGCGCTATGACCCTGAGCAGTCGCTCAACCCCTCTCAGTCCATTTCCTCGTGGGTAAAATGGGATTAATGAGCTTGCCATTGCTGCTGGTCCCTGAACAACACTTTGAGTCATGAGACTGTTCAGCTCAGACTTGAGAGTGAGTGGGAATTTTCTGGAGAGAGCTTAGTAAAGCCCGCACCCCCACGGAGTCTGATTCCGTAGACTCGGTGTGGGACAGAGCTTGGCTGTCACTCCCAGGGAATGTAAGAACAAACCCCTGGATTTGGAATTTAAAAGTCCAGTCTAGAGTTAAAGTGCACACATCCAAACTATTTCCATCGGAGCATTCTCCCCGGCCACCTCGCAGGCCCTCTGGGCTGGCAAGACCCAGACGGTGGGGACCACCTTGCTCCTCCGGCCGCCCTGGTGTGGCTGGGAGGCAGGTGCCGGGCTGTCAGGGCCCAGGCCTGTCTGTCAGCCCCTCTCTGGCTGCAGGGCTGGTTGGCACTTCATTCAGGGCCATGAGTCTGGGCCACCTGGGCTGTTCTCAGCTTGGGGGCCTCTTTCCAAACTGCAGGACAGGAAGAACCACATTGTATCTTCTGTTTTATGAACCGGACCTTGTCACCCTTTTTCACTGATATCTCCTAAGAGTCGGGATGCTTTGGGCATCAAATAACAGAGGACCCAGCTAACAGAAGCTCAAATAAGAGGGCAGGGGTTCTGGACTGTTCTCATGCCTTGGGCCTCCAGCATCTGGTGCAACGCGTGGACCCCGGCACAGGGTAGTATTTCGGAAAGCATCCACAGAGGATATTTGATTATAAAAGAAAGCAACTATATTGAAAACAGTTATCAGACTGCTAGACTGGGTCCTCTGAGAAACAGATGCCAAGACAAGATTCAACATGCCAGAGTTTTGCCTGTGAAAGGGGAGGGGGGGAGTGGGAGGCTCAGAGAGCTGTCAGACCCCAGTGAGGGAGGAAGGTTGAGGGAGAGGGGGCTCCTACCTTGCCACAGCCTAAGGAAAGTTCCACAAGGTTGAGGGGAGGCCCCTGTCTCCCAGGAGGGGCCAGCCTTTGGGACCCTACAGTCCTCAGGGGTTGCCTGGACCCTGAGTGAGGCCTGGCAAGCACAGGGTGGACTTCCGCCGCCGCCGGGCTCTCCATCAGTCCCTCTCCTGCAGGCAGAGGCCTGCGAGTGCATTCTGACGGCCACCACACAAACTATTAGAATATTCTTTATGCTATAGTAATATATGGGCTTTTAGTGAACAATTAAAGAGAGCCTAGCAGCAGGCCCAATAGTTACCATAATCTCAGAGTCATCATGAGCATAAACAATGTTTGAGATACCGCAATGATAGTGCGATGTGCAATACTAACTGACTTCTTTTGAGAGCAGCATCGCAGATATGCCAATACTGCTATGATTCAGTAGACTCGGTGGGGGACAGAGCGTGGCTGTCACGCTCAGGGAACATCCGAACACACCCTTGGGTTGTGATGACAGGTTGACTCCAGGATGGTTAGCTGAGCAGCTGGACATCGCCCTCAATCCTCATCCCAGTGGCTGGCTGCTCCTCTCAGCCACAGCATGGCTGCCGCAGCTCTGGCTTCACCTCCTCACACCTTCACTCGCCACAGTAATGAAGGAACACTCTAGCCTCGTGTCCCTTTTGAAAAGGACACACACTTTCCAGAAGTCCGTGCAGCAGACTCCCTCTGGCATCCAGCTGGCCCATGTCTGAACCAACGGCAGGGGCGTAGGACCACCGTGAGGGCTCAGACCTCCCGGAGGGAAGGGCCACCATGAGGAGGTGATCCAAATGGGGCTCTGTCGGCAGGGGAAAAGGGAGTGGTTGCCGGGGAGACCACCGGCCACACCTGCAGCACCAGATAAATGCCACACAATGAATGCCACATGATGAATGGCCCCCTCGGGCCAGTCAGAGGGCAGCAGGGGGCGGAGGGCTGTGAGTGGCCACAGGTGGCGCAAAATCAAAGTATGGTTCATTCTAATAATCCATATATTGTTTTCCAATCAATAACATGCCTTTTTATAGGAATACTTTCCTCCCAAATTATCAAGTAAGAGCGGTACTGCCCGAAGTCGCACCACGTTCGCTGTGTACTCCGGCCTTTTGCAGGAGGTGCCTGAGCGCCGGCCTTGTGAAGTACAGATTTAACTACCCTGCATCTGTCACTTGAATAGAGTGCTTGGCCTCTCTGTTCCTTGGTTTCTTAACTGCAAAATGGGGATGATAAGATGCTCCATATACTAGTAGGTTTTTCTTTTAAAGCTTTAAGGAGGTAACGTGTGTAAATCCTGGCACAGAGGAAACACCTGAGGAGTATTAGCTGCTGGTCTGACCGTTGTTATGAACCGTTTCCCTAAAGTTAGTGTCTGGTTCTACTGCTGCAGCCCCAAACGCAGTGGCTTAAAACAACATTGTGTCTTATGTAGCTCATGAGCCTCCAGTTTGGGCAGCGCTCCACAGCAAAGGCTCATGGCTGCTCCGATACCTGCCTGCCCCTGCATTGTACGGAGAGCCCCGCAGTGGCCAGCGGGGCCATGCTCAGAGAACAGAGAGAAATGAGAGTTTTCCCTCCAGCATGAAGGCCTTTGTGCTGGAGGAACAAATGACATGGGGGGGCCTGCTCAGCGGCTGAAGATAACTAAAGGACCCAGGAATCAGAGTCGTCCTCGGAGGTCCTAGAGGCCAGAGCCAGGCAGGCAAAATTTAGCTCAAAACACGTTCGACTGGGAAAACTTCACGAGGTTATTGCTAGAGCATAATGCCCAGCACACAGTAGACACCTACTATGTACCTTTCGGATGACTGCCTAATAGAGCTACTCTGCAACAAATGGGCTGTGTTTCGACGTAGGGGGAGTGAGCGCCCTGGCTCTGTGGAGGTGCAAGGCCGGCAGGTGCCCACGGTAGAGGATGTCACAGGAGGAAGGAATGCCTCTGGTGCTGACTTAGAGATTCTCCCTGCCCCTTGACTCTGTGAAGCTATGAATTATCCATGCTGGCATTCGGCGAAGGCAGACTGATTTCAGTATTCGCCGAAGGAAAACCTAATTAGGAAGGCAAATTGATTTCCAAAAAAAGAATTGGATGATATGTTCCCAGGACTGTTAGAAATGGGTTTTTAATCATCGGCTCTTTTGTATTATTCATGCAGTTGATGCCTTTGTGAGCTAAGCTGGCCTCTCCCTTCCCCTCTGCTTCTCCCTCCTTCCAGGCGTAGCACCTTCTCTGTTCCATTTCCTTCAGGGCTGGGCCGGGCCATTCCTCTGGGGAGAGCAGGAGGCCCATGAGGGAGATGGAGACAGAAATGCTGGGCAGGGGCCCCGGCATAGGGGTACACAAGGGACCACAAAGAGCGGAATGCTGACCTTTCTGCATCTACCCCCACCTCAGGTAGCCCGGTCCCAGGGGAAGGGCATCTTCCTATTCCGGAGGCTGAAGGACATCATGGACTGGAGGAAGGTGAGCTTGCCTCTCCCCCTTCCTCCCTAAACCCTCTGTGCTCACTGGGACAAGGAGCCTCTCTTTCCCACCCTGAAAACTTGAAGGACTGGCAGAGAAGTTGTGCCCATGGGGTCTTCCCATGGTAAGTCTCTGGAACCAGATTGCCTGGGTTCAAATGCTGATCCTGCCTCACAATAGCTGTGTGACCTTGGACAAGTTACTACACCTCTCTGTGCCCAACTAAATGAGGGATAGGTAGTAACAACACCTGCTGAGAATGCAGTGAGTTAATATGCCTAAAACCTGAGAACATTGCATTACCAGGACCTACGGCTCACCCAGCTGGGGGGGAGTTTGGTTAACTGCCCCTCGGTCCTAGTTCCCTCTTCCCCCATCATGTCCCAAGACATGATTCAGTAGAAATCCTTGTTTCAATCTTGCCTCCACTACTCAGAAGCTCTGTGGTCTTGGGAAAATTGCTGAACCCCTCTGAATCTTAGTGATGGTGATAGTGCAGGATGGGTGAGAAGAGCAAGGTGATCAAACTCCTACACATCAGCACCTGCTGCACTAGCAGGCTCACAGCAGGCACTCAATAAATGAATTTCCTCCCTCTACCGTGTGTCCTGAGTCCTTCCATGAGACTATGAGGGCACTGCTGGGAAGAAGCTCGCCAGCTTGGAGGCCCAGCAGGCCCGGGGTGCTGTCCATCCCCCTGGCAGCCACGTGAGTACATATGTGGGGTGTCCGGGTTCCAAGAAGGGAAGGCCTGGCCGCCTCTGTCTTGAAATAACTCGGGCCACCCTTGGGACCAGAATCCCTGGGTTTCCGGGCTCCCTGCCACTGGTCTGTTCTGTGACCTCACCAAGTATGTGCGGCTTGCCTTTGGGCCTCAGTGTTCTCACCCAGTTACTCTGCAGGGAACAGTGTGAGTGGCAAGGGCTGTGCAGGCTGAGGTGCTGCGCACGTGTGTGTGTGTGTGTGTGATCATCACTGTCTTCAGAGGAGGGAGAGGAATGTCCCTGGGGCCTGTGTGGTGCTCTAGGCAGCACTGACCAATGGAACTTTCTACAGGGGGAATGGTGTACACCCGTGCTTCCCGATGTGGTGACCACTACCATGTGTTGACTTTGGCAAAAAATGTGGCTAGTGCGACTGAAGGACTGGGTTTCTAATCTGTTTCCTTTTTTATTGTGGCAAAATACACATAAAACTTACCATTTTAACCATATTTAAGTTTACAGTTTTGTGACGTTAATTCCCCTTACATTGTTGTGCAACCATCATTTTTTTGAAAAAAAAAATATATATGTGTATGTATAAATATTAGGCCCAGCACCACCAACCATCTGCTGAATGTTTTCATCTTGCCCAACTGACACTGTACCCATTAAACAGTAACTCTCCATTTCCTCCCTCTGGCCAGCCCATGGAGGCCACCTTTCTACTTCCTGTCTATATGAATTTGATTCATCTAGGTACCTCGTTCAAGTGGAACCATACCATATTTGTCCTTTTGTGTCTGGGTTCTTTCACTTAGCATGTTCTCTTCAAGATCGTCCTTGCTGTAATATGTAAATTCACTTTCTTTTAACCAGTTTAAATGTACATAGCCACATGTGGCCAGTGGCTGCCCTATTGGGTTAACTGCCAGATTCTGGACCCAGTCTGTGTGGGTCCACTTCCCAGCAGCACCACCGACCAGCATGTCACCTTGGGCAAATCACTCCCCCTCTCTGTGTTTCAGTCTCTCATCTGTAAAATGGGGGTAACATTAGAATTTCCCTGATAGGGTTGATATACCCCAAGTAGAGTGCCTAAGACAGTGCCTAGTACAGAGGATATGCTCAATAAATGTTTATTATTATTACTATAACTAGGACTCAAAAAGTTCGGATGATCAGAAAGAAGAAATTCCTGTGGAGAACTATGTAGCGCAGCGTTATATCGAAAACCCCTATCTGATAGGAGGTGAGATGACTGTCTCTACTCCCTGCTCTTCCACTGCATGGTCACTCAGTCAGTCAACAAGCCTTGACTAGCAGCCTACCTACCGAGGGCTTGGCCTGGCACCAGGCGTGACTTGATGCAAAGATGGAGATCTGTCCTGCACTCTCCCGCCTCCTAGCTGTTGCCTATGCCGTTCCTCTGCCTGGCATGCTTTTCCCACCCGCTCTGTGGTTCACTAAAATCCCCCTCATTTTTCAAGAACCAACTCATTCATGCGTTTATCCAACAGATATCTATAAAGAACCTACTCAGTGCCAGCCACTGTCCTGAGTGCTGGCTGCCCCAGATGAGCAGACAGCATTAAACCAGAAACAAACCAATAAGCGAGTGCCACGGAGTGGGGCGCTGGGACAGAGAGGGAGGGAGGGCCTCTCTGAGGAGGTGACAGGTGAGCTGAAACCTGAATGACAACTAGGAGTCACCCGTGGGTAGATTTGGAGGGAGAGGCAACTGCAGGGGCCTAGGGCCCAAGGTGAGTCTGTCCATGGTTGTGGGTTTCATGAAGCCAGATGGCCTGGGTTCAAATCCTGACCTTGCCACTGACAGCTGTATGACCTTGGGCAAAGTTATTTCACTTTGTTCACTTTGCCTGAACACCCTCTTTTCCTGTTTTTAAATAGCAGCATCATTGAGATCTATTCCCACACCACACAATGCACCCAGCAGGCGCGTACAACCCAGTGGATTTGATTATGTTCACACACCCTGGTCCCCTCCCATAAAGCCTTTGCAGATTCCCCCAGGGCGTCTGCACATCAGCTTTTCCCACACGGGGTCTGTAAAATGCAGGCATGTCAGGCTGTGTGTGAGGAGGGGCGTGACTCTGGAGGGTCTCGTCGTCTGAGAGGGCCAGGTGCTGGAGGGGCATTAAATACTGTTCATCCACTTGCCTCTGCTCAGCTCCTTGGATACTGTTCTTCTCCAGGGCAGCCGTGGGGTCTCTTCTCCTCCCTCCCCTTTCCACCCCAGTGCCCCCACCCTCTCTCCGTGCTTCCCCCAGCTTTTGGTGGAGACCTTGCCTCCACACCCCAAGTCCTGAGCATCCCTTCCTGGGCATCCCCCAGCTGCTGAAACCCCACACGCCTAAAATCCAGCCCTGTCCTCCCACATCATCTGGTTCACTCTCCAGCCCTCCCGTCTAGGGGTACAGCCTCAGCCTCCCCTTGTTGCTAAGCCAGAAGTCAGAGACCGTTCTGGGTTTGTCCCTCTTTCCCCCTCCACGTCCGGTTCTTCACCAAGCTCCCAGCTCTTGAATCTGTCTGGCCACCTGCATCCCTGTCCTGCCACCGTCCTCTCTCCCGGACAACTGTGCTGGCCTCCTCCCTGGTCCCTACTGCTGCCCTGGTCCCCTCTGCTCCCCTCTAACACAGGAGCCAGAGGCATTGGACACCCTTCAGCGGCTTTACACAGCAGGGGAGTGGGTGGTTGAAACAAAATCCAAAAATTGCACATGACCTGGCCCCTGCTGACCCGCCTCCCTCCACTCTGCTCTTGGACCAAGGTCTTTGACCTCCCTGGGCCTCTGGTCATGCAGCTTCTCCTGCCTGGGGGAGGGGGGCACCTTGTACTTCCTGTTTTTTTTTATTGGGATTCATATCAGTGGGTCCACTGCCACATCCCCCAAACCTAGCACAGTGCCTGGCAATCAGTGTTTGCTGCATGAATTATTTCCTTGCCTCACAGGCCGCAAGTTTGACCTGCGTGTCTACGTGCTGGTGATGTCGGTGAGTAACTAAGACAGGTGCCCTCCTCCAGTGGTGGGTAAGGGGCAGCTGGACTCAGAGACGGGGAGCAAAAGCCATTCTGGGGGCACCTGTGTGAGCTTGTCTGACTTTGTCTGCCTAGAAGGGTGCAGGGGGACCTCTGAGGGTGGGTGGGGCTTGTTAATGGATCTAAGTTGTACCATCTTAGACGCCCCTGCATCTGGATTTGCCCTCCACATGTCCTTTTTTATTCATTCTGTCATTCATGGTAACCACAACTAACATTTATTGAGAATCTACTAAGTCCCAGGCCCTGATATTTAGCATGTTGTATCTTCTCCAGTCCTCTGCTAGCCAGGGAGGTAGGTTCTATTATTCATTTTACGGATGAGGAAACTGATAAAGAGGGGTTAAATGACTTGCTCAGGATCACGCAGCTGGTAAGAGAGAGCTGGGATTAGAATCCAGTCAGCCTAGTTCCAGAACTTAGTCTCTTAATCAAGGAGTTGCTATGCTCCCTGCACCCATTCATTCATTAAAAAAAAAAATCTTGTTTTTATTGATTTCAGAGAGAGGCAGGAAGAGGGAGAGAGAGAAATAGAAACACCATTGATGAGAGAAAATCATCGATCAGCTGCCTCCTGCACACCACCTACTGGGGATCAAGCCTGAAATCCAAGGATGTACTCTGACCTAGAATTGAACCATGACCTCCTGGTTCATGGGTCATGCTCAACCACTGAGCCACACTGGCCAGGCCATTCATTCATTCATTCATTCAACAAACATTTAAACCTCATGGTGCACTACTCTATATTGGGTATGAGGAGATAAGCTCACCCACTGTCCAATGGGAGCTATGGACACACCCTGAGGTGGGGGTGTCACACTTGGGGGTGAGCAGAGAAGCCCATTGATTTTGTTTTCTTCTGCATCTTGCCCCTGCCCCACCCCAGAGAAAGAGGGGGGTAGAATCAGAGGAAGCTGATATTGAAGCAGATTCTTGAAGGGTGATGTGGGAAAGAAGGAACGACCCGCCAGGTGGAGGGAACAGCAGGTACAGAAGCTAGTGAGTGGGAAAGTACACGTATTTATTCCCCTCCCTTTTGTCTTCCTCCGGCCCCACCTGTCACAGTACATCCCGCTGCGGGCCTGGCTGTACCGTGATGGCTTCGCCCGCTTCTCCAACACCCGCTTCACACTCAGCAGCATTGACGACCAGTGTATCCTGGGACCCGCCTCCCCACCCCCATGCGCCCTTCCCTTCCTGTCCTTTGGGGTCCGGCGAGAGCTCGTCCATTCCACAGGTGTGTGCTGAGCGCCTGCTGAATGCCACGTTCTGGTTCTGGTCTGGGCACAGGAGAGCTTCCAGTCTTGTGGGGGCGGGAGGTCCCCAGTGATCTGCTCCGTTCAACTCATCCCACACAGTCTGCTTGATGGTCCTGTTGGTGGTGTGCCTGCCATTCACCTGGATTGGTACTCATCGGATCTCATTCACATCTATTAGTATTCATAGGATCGGACACTCTGAGCCCCTTTGGAGAGCGTTTGCATTCTTTCACGTCCTTTTCTTCAGTGCCTCGTCACTGGCTCACTCATTCACTCAAACACAATGCCATTTTCACCCACCTCATTGGTAGGGACCAAAGACTTGATGGGACTCTGTGTTGGCAAGGTTGGGAGGATATATACGCTATTAGTGCCAGTGTACATTGGTGCCCTATGAGGAGGCAATCCGGGAAATGTCTACCGAAAGACAAATGCACATACCTTCTGACCCAGCGATTCTCCTTCTGGCTCTTTCTCCCACAGGTACACTCACAATGTAGGAAAATGGAAGTTTAAAGGTCAGTCACTGTACAACCTTGTTTGTGAGAGTGAAAGAATAGGAAACAACTAGAGGAATGGTTCATTTACACAATGGAATACTAGGTAGCTGTTAAAAAGGAATAGGGGAAATGCTTTATGTGCTGCTATGAAATAATCTCCAAGCTGTATCATTAATTGGGGGGAACTAGTATAGCTCTCTGAGAAGTGTACGCTCCCCTCATGTTAAAAATACTGCGATGCTGTCATCTGTGCATAGACATCTCTGAGAGGAGGCACAAAAATCTGGAACCAGAAGTTGCCTTCGGGAGGAGAAATGGGTGGGTGTGCAGGAGCTATTTCCTAATACACATCCTTATACCTTTTGACTTTTGAATCATGTGAATCTATTATCTGGTTAAAAGATCAACAACAACAAAATGTTTTTAGGCCCGGCCGGTGTGGCTCAGTGCTTGAGCATCAACCTATGAACCAGTGAGGGCACATGTTCAATTCCCTGTGAGGGCACATGTCCAGTTTGTAGGCGTGATCCCCATGGGAGATAGGAGGCAGTCCATCAGTGATTCTCTCTCATCATTGATGTTCTCTCCCTTCCTCTGGGAAATCAATAAAAATATTTTTTAAGTGTTTTTAAGATTTTTAGACCCGAGCATCAGATAAAAAGGGGTAAACAATGCAGGAATATTCAGAGATAAATCAGCAGGATTGGAGTGCCTGCATATGGGAGAGACGGGAATGGAGGGTGAGGCTGCTGAGCTTCCGATTTGGGTGAGCCAGCTAATGCTTTTAGCCGATTCACAGCTCGCGGCCTTCATTTCGTCATTCAATTAAGAGTCTGTCCAAGGTAATGCATTTGCCTTGCCTGCATGTTAGGGTGGGAGTAGGCCCTCCTGAGAATTTTTTATAATTTTTTTTTTCTGTTTTACCAACTTCAACATTTCCTGTATGTGTTCTTGTTGTTGTTTTTTTGTAAATCTAACAAGCATTTATCAGAGGCAAGCCATCAAATTTATTTTAGTTTCATTTTCATTTTCCACGTTGTTTTCATTTTGTTTTGTTTTTAATTAAAATTAAATGATGCAGGTAATGTACTTGGAATGGTGCCAAGGCCAGAGTGGCTACTGAGGACAAGGAGGGGTACGCTCTCCCCTTTCAGAGTGTTTGCAGATCTCCAGCCATTGTGGGCCCTTATCAAACAAACCAACGCCCAGCACTAGTTTCTATTGAATGCAGCTTTGCTGTTTTCCCAGTGAGTGACTGTATGTCATTTTTCATCCCTTCTAATTGTTTTTAACTCTTAATATTGAAAGATTTAAAAAATATTTTAAAACTGTAGAAAAGACTATAACAGAAATCCATGCATCTACCATCAGATCGAACAGATATTAATATTTTGCCACATTTGCTTCAGATATTACACACCAACTTTTAAAATAATAAACCAACTTTGAATCACAAAACATTGATATATTTTTACCCTGACTTTTATAATTGTGCATACAAATATAGTTTGATATATATTGTTTATACATAAACTAGTCAATATATATATACATATATGCACACAAAATACAAAAATATTCACCTCAACACTGCAAGAGTAAAAAGTAGAAACAGCCTGGCTGGTGTGGCTCAGTGGTTGAGCGTCGACCTATGAATCAGGAGGTCAGGGTTCGATTTTTTTATTGATTTCAGAGAGGAAGGGAGAGGGAGAGAGAGATATATAAACATCAATGATCAGAGAGAATCATTGATTGGCTGCCTCCTGCATGCCACACTCACTGGGGATCAAGCCTGCAACCCGGGCATATGTCCTGACCAGGAATCGAACCTGGTTTGATTGACCTCCTGATTCATAGTTGATGCTCAACCACTGAGCAACATTGGACAAGCTAAACATCTTTTCATGTGCTTGTTGGTCATTTGTAAATCTTTGGGAAAATGTCTACTTGAAGTCTTAGACCTCTTTTAAATTGGATTAGTTGTCTCTTTAATTGTTGAGCTGTAAGAGTTCTTTACCTATTTTTTAATACTACTGCTTAGATACATGACTTACAAATATCCTTTTCAATTTGTGGGTTGTCCTTTATTTTTAAGGACTTTTTTTTAATTAGCATTTTTAGGTTCACAGCAAAACTGAGAGGAAGCAGTGGTTCTCAACCTGTGGATCGCAAAATACATCCTGCATATCAGATATTTACATTACGATTCATAACAGTAGCAACATTACAGTTATGAAGTAGCAACGAAAATAATTTTATGGTTGGGTCACAACATGAGGAACTGTATTAAGGGTCGCGGCATTAGGAAGGTTGAGAACCACTGGTAGAGCTTTCCCACATACTCTGCCTCCATACACACACATAGTCTCCCCTGTTATCAACATTCCCCATTAATTAGTTACAATTGATAAACCCACATTCACACATCATCACCCAAAGTCCATAATTTACATTAAGGCTGTACCTCCTATGGGTTTGGACAAATGCATAATGACGTGTATTCATCATTGTTGCATCATGCAGAGTATTTTCACTGCCCTAAAAGTCCTGTGCTCCACCTTTTCACTTGCTGGATAATGTTCTTTGAAGCACAAAATTTTTTTGTTTTGGGGTGTGTGTGTGTGTTTTAATTCTCACTCGAAAATATTTTTTACACTGATCTTTAGAGAAAAAGTGGGAGGGAGGAAGGGGAGAGAGAGAAAGAGAGAGAGAGGGGAACATCAAAGTGAGAGAGACATATAGACTGGTTGCTTCCCACATGTGTTCTGACTGAGGGCTGGGGATCAAACCTGCAACAGAGGTACGTGCCCTTGACCAGGAATCAAATCCTCGACCCTTTGGTCTGCAGGTTGGTGCTCTAACCACTGAGCAACCAGCCATAGCTGAAGCACAAAAGGGTTTAATACTGATGAAGTTCAACTTATCTACTCTTTCTTTTGTCACTCATGCTTTTGATGTCACATCTAAGGAGCCCTGGCTAACCCAAGGTCATTGCTGATTTCTATATTTTATTCTAAGAGAGTTAAAGTTTTGGCTCTTATATTTAGGTCCAAGATACATTTGGAGTTAATTTTTGTCTATAGTATGAGGAAGGGGTCCAACCTTATTCTCTTGCATGTGCATATTCAGGTGTCCTGGCCCATTTAGTGCTTGCCCCCACTGAACTGCCCTGGCACACTTTTCCAAAGTCAGTTGACCATAAACCTAAGAGCTCTTTTTATTATTTAGTGGTTTGTTATGTGCTTATTCTTTTGAAATTAAGATAGAAGAACTCTCAGACAAATGTGAAAAAAAAGTTTTTGGATATCTCTAAAGAAGACATTCTAGAACAATGGTGCTAACGAGGATGCCCGCCTTCCTCTGCGCTTCATGCAGCAAACGGGGAGCAACACATGTTGTAGGGGAATTACACTTGGGTTAGTTCCCTAGGGCCTCTACCTCCCAGTAAGTCCTGGAGAAAGTTACACCTTATGGTCATTTCATGAGGTGAAATGACGTGGGGGGGGGTGTTGGTGGAGGGGTGTTCTGAACGGCTGTCCCTTACCCAGCCTCTCTGAGCTTCACGTTCTCTTCTTTGAGATGGGAATAATTTGAAGAACAAATGAGATGATTTGCGTGAAATGCTCTGTAAGCTGCCAAGTGTCGTCGATGTTACTGGTGGTCACCATGGTGATGATAGCAAAAGGCAGACTCTCAGAGCTGGGACCTCTGAGGCCATCTTGACCTCACCCCAAAGCTGGATCACTTTTTCAATATTCCTACAAAGTGGCCACCCAGCCCGAACCCCTCTGGTGACAGAGAGCTCAGAATAGCCCGAGACGGCTGTTCTATATTTAGTCTCTCTATATGTTAGAAAATGTTCTCCTCTTGAGTTGAAAAATCATAATATAATAACAGCTATACCAGGCACTATAAGAGGTGCTTCTATAGACTGTTATCTGTCTGTTTCAAATACTTCTGTGAGGCCAACCTACTATTAGGTACTCCCATTAAATATGTAGGAACATAGACTCGGAGGAGCTAAGTGACTTGCTCAGGGGCTCAGAGCCAGTAACAATGCAGGCAGGATTTGAACCCAGGCCCACCGGCCTTTAAAGCCCACACGTGACCTCTGGGCTGTTTTTGTGGCCTTCCCCATCAGTTCCCAAGGAAGGGTCTTAATTTGGCCCCTAGGGGCTACATGGAGCAGGACTCACTCTTCTTGTCCACACTGATCCTTGACCACCAACCTCTGCCAGATGTGCACCTCACCAATGTCGCCGTGCAAAAGACGTCCCCTGACTACCACCCAAAGAAGGTGAGCAAGCGGGGCTCCTGCCCTCGGGCACAGCCTCTGGGGCGGCCGGGGCGGTGGGTCAGAGTGCCGGAGAGCCCAGCACAGGCTTGTCTTGGGCTCAGAGTTCACAGTGCAGTCGGGCCCACCCTTCCCATTTGCAGGGCCCAGGGCAAGAGTACAAATGGAGGCCCATGCATAGTGTCTAGATATTTATAAGTTATAAGCCAAACTAACATACCCTCTAACAAAACAACATACCCTCCTGACTGGACAGATATGCTTCTATTTATCCATCATCATCTATCTACCTGTCGACCTTCTACCTAATAACCTACAAGGCCAGTTTCAAACTTAGAACTCTATGACTTCTAAGAGTTAAGAGCCAGAACAGGAGTGCACAGGGAGAGTTGGCCCCCGGCTCATACCCGCACAGTGGGGGCCTCCTGCATACCCCCCGACCCTACTACAAGCAGCAGCTGATCATTCTGTGGGCCTTGGGATGCACATATGGTCAGTGCAATCTGTCTTCAGGGAAGCAGGCCCAGGGAGAGGCCTGCACAGGGCATTTGGGCAAGGACTTCCAGGGTTGTGAGTCTAGCTAGCCCATGGTCGGCAAACTGTGGCTTGCGAGCCACATGCGGCTCTTTGGCCCCTTGAGTGTGGCTCTTCCACAGAATACCACAAAATACCACGTGCGGGCGTGCACGTACAGTGCGATTGAAACTTTGTGGCCCATGTGCAGAAGTAGGTTTTTTGTGGAAGAGCCATACTCAAGGGGCCAAAGTGCCTCATGTGGCTCGCGAGCCGCGGTTTGCTGAGCTGCAGTTTGCCGACCACTGGCCTAGGCTATGCTCTAGGAAGAGAGGCACATACCCTCTGGCTGGACACATCCCCTTGGGCTTGCAGAGTCTTTGTCCCAAAAGGAAAGAACACTTGGGGTTCTCCTGGTCACAGGACTCAGGGATGGGCTCCTCTTGTCCAAGCCTGAGGGCCATGTTGATGGCGATTGTTGGAAGGTCCCGGCAGCCCAGGTCCCGGTTAACTAAGGCTCCCTCTCCCAACCCGGGTGCACGGGCCCCAGGGCTGCAAATGGATGCTCCAGCGCTTCCGACAGTACCTGGCGTCCAAGCACGGGCCAGAAGCAGTGGAATCGCTCTTCAGTGACATGGACAACATCTTCATCAAGAGCCTGCAGAGTGTGCAGAAGGTGATCATCAGTGACAAGCACTGCTTTGAGCTGTACGGCTATGACATTCTCATAGACCAGGACCTCAAGCCGTAAGTGGATGGGCCAGTGGCCCTGGAGAGCCAGGGGGCACATTTTCCACCCAGACTACCTGGGTTTGACCTCAGCTCTGCCACTTCCTCGTTAGGCACACTTTCTGTTGCCTCAGTTTGCCCATCTGTAAGATGGTTGCTGTGCCTATAGCATTGTTATGAGGAATAAATGAAGTAGAGAGCACTGAGCCTCATGCCTGGCACTCAGAGGCCTTTCCTGAATATATGCTGAGTCAGGGATCCTCATCTGGTACCAGCAAGAAAATTACCTTCTGTAAGCCCTGGTGCTTTCCAGATGCAAAGTGCCTTATAAGGGAGTATTGTCACCATGTCGATCCCTGTCAAGAATTTGGTGCATTCCCTCAGTGTCCATGAGGTTGAGCTGATGAGTAGAACAAACTGAGGTGGCAGGGACCCCAGCAATGGCCCTCATGCAATACCATTGGGTGGTTCTGGCAGCTTGAGGTCACCCATTAAGTCAAGGGCAGAGTCAGGCCCAAGGTCATAGTTCCTGGGCTGAGCTGCTCCACGCCAGTAGTGCAGCTCCTGGGCCCAGCACCTCCTGAGGGTCACTGTATGGTGTTGAGGTGCTTTCTGAGCCAGGAGTAGGAGTCAAGATCTAAATCGAGCCCATGTTCAGAGAAACGGTCCAGTACCAGTGGGTCTCTCTCCTTTGCCCCTGGGGTAAGATGAGGCTGGGGCATCAGAGTAGATGCTGACAGGGGAAACAAACTTGGAGGAGGCAGCAGATAGTGGAAAGTGGGGCCTGAGGCTCCCACTGACCTGCTGGGTGAGCCCTTCCCTTTCTGTGCCCAGGTTCCTGGCTGTAAACGACTGGGTTGCACAAAACAAGAGGTTGTAAACTGGAGGCCATTGGGTTGCTTTTGGCCTGCAGCCACCTGGAGTTTGGCCTTCAGAATATTTTTGTTTGTTTGTTTCTTTTTCATTGAAATTCAGTGACAATCTCTAAACACTGGGAGATGGTCACACAAAAGTCTGGATTTTTGTCTTTTCTGGAAAACATAAAACAGTCATGTAATCCTGGGCTCATGCTCCTACAGGGCAACACTCCTCTGGAGCTGGTCACAGCCAGCCCTGTAGACATGGAATGCTCTTTCCAGTTCACCAAGCCCAGCCCCTGTGGGGTATCAATTGTTTTCAAAAAGTTTTAGACAATTGGAGAGAGTGACTCTGGGTGAATTGAGGGTGAGGCCCAGGCACCCCATCTAGCCTCTCAGTGAAGTTCCAGGAGCTCCAGGGACCAGGTAACCCTAAGACTCTCCCCTCTTTTCCCTCCCCAGATGGCTCCTGGAGGTCAATGCGTCCCCATCGCTGACAGCCAGCAGCCAGGAGGACTATGAGCTCAAGACCTGCCTCCTGGAAGACACCCTGCACATCGTGGACATGGAAGCCAGGTGGGGGAGGGCAGCCTTTCAGGCACCCCGCACATGACAATCGGGGCTCCCACCCAAGAAGAGATAGAACCCAGAACCTTGGACTTGAACGGCCCTCAGAGATACTCTAGCCTGCCCCGCTATTTTATAGATGGAGACTGAGATGTCCACACAGGGTTGGAGCCTGGTCCAAGGACCCAGCCCTTTGGGGTCAGAACAGGGCCAACCACAGCTTTCTGAGATTTGGTCCGGCAGGATTTCCTCGACACTTCCTGACTGTGGGACCCTGGACCAGTCACTTCACCTCTCTGAGCTTGTTTGCTCATGTGTCTACCTCTCAGGATTGTTAGATCAATTTACCAAGATAACTTATTGTCAAGTGCCTAGCTACAGTAAGTGCTCAGTAAGTGACTATATGTTGTTACAACAATGTGTACGTAAGGAAAATTCAGGGCCTGACTTCAGTCAGTGTTGGTTGGTCTGTCTTCTCCCTTCCATTCCTCCCTCCCTCTATCTCTCTATCCTTCCATTCCTCCCTCCCTCCCTCTCCCTGTTCCTCATTCCATCTCATCTCTTTCTTCTTTATTAGTTTTTTTCTCAATTATTCCAGCAAGAGTTTGAGGGCTGACTCTTATTGCTCATGAGTGGGGTTTGGGTCACATGCCCTCTCTGAACCAAGCATTATGACTCTGATTAACCAGGCCTAGGTCTTGTGCCCACTTCCCAGGGGATGGGGTCAACCTCACCTGAGCCATGTAATTGAGAGAGGGAGGATGGTTCTCAAAGGAAAAACCGGAGGCACTCTTAGGCTAAAAGAAGGTAAAATGGATGCTAAGCAGGGGGAACCTCAGGTGTCCACTATATCTGCCATCATTTAGTCACTCAACAAACATTTGAGCCTCACGTGTGTCAGGCCCTGTGCCACACATTGAGGACACAGTAAAGGATAGAACAGACCCAGTTCCTACCTTCCTGGAATTTGTGGTCTGGGGGAGACAGCAGAGTTTAAACTAGAATGCAGAAGTACTGAGGGCAAGTGTTTAAGCCAAGGGACAAAAGTGGGGGACAGCCCCTCTGAGACCTGTGTGGGCACCTAGGAAACAGCCAGTGAATGGTGGGCAAAGGAAGGGAATCTGACAGTGTGGGGACCAGCAGGCTGCAGGGATGAATCAGGGACCTGGCCAGGGTCTTTGGGTCCTACCAGGTGCACCTTCTTTAACCCTTTGTGTCTCCTGCCTGTCCAGGCTCACAGGAAGGGAGAAGCGAGTGGGAGGCTTTGACCTCATGTGGAATGATGGCCCCGTCAGCAGAGAAGAGGGGGTTCCCGACTTGTCAGAAATGGGGAACTTTGTGACCAACACACACCTTGGTATGTGGGGCCCTGTGGGAAGTGGGCACCAGGGATGTGTCATGGGAGGTTCCAGGTAGTCTAAGACGGGCAGCTCGGCACAGCTGTATGACCTGGACCAAGGCCTAACCTCTTTGTTCCTCACCTGTGAAATGGAGAGTAAATAGTTTCTATCTCCATATATGCCTACAACGCTGCCTGGCACATAGTGAGAGATGTTATTAATCTGCCAGGAGGTAGATTTCAAAAGGTTTAGGAAAGCAAACAATGACAAACAACCCCCCTCCCATGATAGATTAAAGAGAAATTAAGGATTTCAGGGCTTGACTTTAAAACCTGGTGTTTAAAAAATGAGAATTTTTGCCTGTCCGGTGTGGCTCAGTTGGTTGAGCTTCGTCCCATGCACCAGGAGGCCCTGGTTCTATTCCCAGTCAGGGCACATGCCAGGGCTGCAAGCTCAATCCCCAGTAAGGGGCGTGCAGGAGACAGTCAATCCAAGTAGGGGGTATGCAGGAGGCAGTCAATCGATGTTTCTATTTCTCTCTCCTTCTCCCTTCTTCTCTCTGAAATAAAATAAATACATTAAAAAAACATTAAAAAATGAAAATTATTCACACTTATTGTAGAATATTTGAAAACTAAAGAAGGAAATAAAAAATCCTCCAGACATAACCATCTTTAACTATCTGGTATGCTTCCTTCCAGTTTTTAAAAAATGCATATATTCATATTTTTCCCTTTTACAGATTTGGCATAGGACTGGAGTTCTGAGTCCCACTTTTCCATGTAGCATTTTTCACATCATTCAACAATGTTAATAAGAGCCTATCTTTTGGAAACACTTATTTGCCAGGTCTAGACTAAATATTTTACATATGTTATCTCATTTCATTTTTAGGCAGCTTTTATTATCATTTTACGGATAAGGAAACGATTTCCAGATGTCACACGACTTGCTTAAGGTCTCGGTTATAAGTGGTGAGCCAGGGCCTGAACTCCAGTCTGTCTGACTCCTAGACCGGAATGCTTGACGGCTAGGCTCTCCTGTCCCTTAGCACAGTTAAAAACAAAGTTCCCAAAATATTGGGAACTACAAAATATTCTTGCTTACATAGATGCCAAATTTGCTAAACCAATTTCTTGTAATTGAGCACAGGGCATGATTTCAATTTTTCACTTTTATAAACAATGGCATGATGGACATCCTTCCACATAAAGCTCAACTGAAAAATCTGGCTGTTTCTTTGGGACAGATTTCGAGAAATATAATTACTGGGTCAAAGGGCTAGACTTCTTACAGCCAGATTGCTTTCCGGAGAGAGCTCTGAATTCAAACAAACAAAAAAACTTTACCAGCGTGTGCATTCCACTGCTCACTGGTGAGCTTTCAGATTTTTAATTTGCATTTCTTCTTTTGTTAGCTGTCCATACTCAATCTATTTTTCAATGGGCTGTTTACATTTTTTTAAATGGATAAAGGCCTTGGATATTAATATGTTAAATTACACCTCTCTGTCAAGCTTATTGTAAACATTTTACTGAGTTGTAATTTGCTTTTTTAAATGCTCTCTGTGGCATCTTTTTATTTTTTATGAAAAGGTTTTGGTACGATTTAGGATTGGGCTTGGCTGCAAGCAACAAAAACGCCACTAATAGTCAGCCAGAGAGGCACTGATTTGTCTTGAGCCACAGGAAGTCTTGGGGTTAGCTGTACAGGGCTGGCACATGGCGGCATGATGCTCTTACCTCTTTTTGCTGTGCCACACTTCGTAGGTTGCCTTGGTGCTCGTGCTTGCCGCCTCAGGTTGCTCAGGTTGCAAGATGGCTGCTCCAATTCCAGACGCTATGTCCTTGTCCCAGGCAGAAAGAAACAGGGAGGCCCAAGGACCAAAGCCTTTCCTTCAGGCTTTGATTGTTTATCCCAAAAGGGATGCCCTCCCAGGGGCCTCTGCTGACATCGATCAGAGCTGGCTCACATGGCCACCCATGATGCCAGGAAGCCTGGATGTCAAGTAGTTTGCCTTGAGGAAGGCAGGGGAGAGGAAGTTTGTGAATGGCTTTTCCACAGCAGATCCCTAGTGTCTGCCAAATTGCGTGTTTGGAGGATGACTACATAATGCTTTCAAGCTGTGGATACAACCACCTGGAAATCTTGTTTAAATGAAGATTATGATTCAGTAGGTCTGGAGTGAGGCCTAAAATTCTGCATATCTGACACGTTCCCAGGTGATGCTCTCTATTAGTTAACTGTTACTGTGTAACAAACCTCCCCCAAACCTCACAGCTTAAAACGGCTATCTGATTTGCTATTCATTCTTCAGGTGTCACCTAGAGTCACTCATAGGGCTCCAGGCACCTGGCGAGGCACTGAGATTTGATAGCCTAGGATAGCTTCATCAACATGTGTGGTGGTTGATAATGATTGTCAGCTGGGCCTCTCTGCCTAGGTGGTCATTTATCTTCCAGCGGTGCTGCCTGGCTTCTTCACATGGCAGTCCTAGGGTTCCAAGAAGGCGAGGAAGATGTAGTGAAACCTCCTGACACCCAGGCTTGGGCTTAGAAGTCCGAATGTACCATTCCTCCACAATCCATTAGTTAAAGCTAGTCCAGCCCAGATTCACGGGGCAAGGAAATAGACTCCACCTCTTGGGAAGAGCAGCAGTCACCTGTAGAGAGAGGTTGCATGTAGGAAAGGGAGGGGTTGTTGCAGCTCTCCTTGCTAACAATCCGTCTCAGATATCGATGCTGCTGTTTTCTGGATCCTGTTTGAGTAGCAAAGATTCAGGACACCTTGGCTTCTCCGTTTTGGCTGCATCACATGGGGTTGGGTAAGGGAAGAAAGCTAGCACTTAACCTATTAGGTACTAGGCACTGTGGAATCACATGGGAGCTTTAAAAAAGACCAATGCCTGATAAAGATACAGTTGGTCTGGACATCAGTATTTTTTTAATCTCCCCGATGACCCTAAAGCACAGCCTAGATTGAGAGCCACTGCTTGAGAAATCTCTAGATAATTCCCAAGTATCCAGTGGAGGGTGGGCATATGGTGGTGAACACCAGAGGAGCTGGCCGGGAGTGGGAAGAGGATTGATGAAATGCATTATGGATATGTTGAGGGATCTCCTGGTGAAAACATCAGCAGATGACTCAGAGATGAGTCTAGAACTCCAAGAAGAGATTTGCATTGGACACAAATATTTGGGAGTTATGAATGAGCCCTTGCAGTTAAAGCTGAGGTTCCATGGAGCCCTGGGGATGTATGTAGTGGGCTCTTAGCTTTGAAGCCTTGACGACCAGTGAGCACCTAGGTGTTAGGAATGGTGTTTTGGGGTGCTAAGAAAGATGGGTGTCTCCTCCAGGTCAGTAGTTGTGGCCATGTGGACTCATCATTCAACCAGCATTTGTGAGTGCCATCAATATGCCTGGCACAAGATTCAGTGATCATGGAATTGCTTCAAGGACCAGCTCTGAGAGCAAACAGGAAGTGGTAACACCGTGAATGTGCCAGGAGAGGAGGTGTCGCCAATGTTCATGGTGGCCTCTCACCACGGACTACCTGGGACACACATGAGAGTAGGGGTGACTCTGTGGGAAATATTTGTCCCTTAGCCATCTGTGCGTGACACATGGGGTTGGGTAAGGGAAGAAAGCTAGCATCTATTAGGTGCTAGGCTCTGTGCTAGCTTTAATGCTTTTCACTGAGTGAAACCAGAAGGAAAGCAATGTGGGGTAGTGGTTAAGAACTTGACCTCTAGCCTGGGTTCAAAACCCAGACCTGCTATTTATTGTGTGATTTGGAGCAAATAACTTGGCATGTCTGAACCTCAGTTTTTTTCTTCTACACATCATTCTGGTGAGATCTCAACAAGTTAACCCACATTCAGCACCCGAAGCAGCCCCTGAGGTAAGTCCCCAGTGAATGTTACCTTCCTTTGCTGATCCTTACACTCATCCCATAAAGCAAGTATTTGGTTTCCAGGTGAGAAAACTGATGCACGAAGAGGAAAATTACCTGCTTGAGGGCCACAGCAGTTGAGGCTGCAAACCATAAGCCACCCATAGCTGCATGGCTGCTGCCTCCTCCTCCCAACAGGTGGCAGAAGCACAGGCTGCTCCACTCCCCACCCCCTTTTCCTCCAGACAGGACCTCCCAGCCAACACTCCACTTCCCTTCCAGGTTGCATCAATGACCGAAAAAAACAGCTGAGGCAGCTGTTCCGCTCCCTTCAAGGCCAGAAGAAAACTTCCAGCTAATACCCAGCCGCTGAGAGGCAAGCGTCCCGGGAGGTGCCTTGCCATCCAGTCCTCTCCCCACTCCATGGCCAGCACAGCAGCACCTCAGAGCACATGCCTCCCTCCCTCTGGATGGGCCACAGCTGCTGCTTGCTGCTTGGGCCGGGTCTCCTGGATTCCCCCACCGACCCCTGGGCATCTTTGCACCAGGAGACAGCCAATCCTCTGGACTGGATGGGCTTTAACCTTGACAGATTGGCTTAGCGAATAGGCCCAAAGAGTAAAAACTCAGCAAATTCGGCTCTCCAGAGAGGTCACATCTAATAAATGAGCACAGGCCTTACTCGAAGTTACTGGGCACCAGGCTTGGCTCAGGGAACGCCATGGGCTGCAGCGGTGTCCTCCTGGCTTCACCCTTTGATGTCTTCCAGGAGGTTCGGGTTGTAAGAGTCCTCCAAGAGCAAAGGATTCATGGGCTCCGGAACTGGTCTTAAGCTATGTTCGCAAAGCAAGCAATTATAGATTGTGTTTATTGGGAGTCTGGAGGACTGGACCCTGCACATCTCCTCTTCCTTACAACACCCTGACCTTGCATGTCAGGGGAACCCATGGCGCTCCCCTGACTCTGTGAAAGTCAGCAGGCCAAAGCGTCCCCATTGCTCAGATGGACATGGGTCAGGAAGGCAGAGCTGCTTAGTAAGGGTCCGTGCAAAGGGGCACTTGGCTGAGTCATCTGGGTGACAGGTGCCTCTCTGGGCCTTCCTACTTGAGGTTGGGAGCTGAGCTTTTTAAACTAGAAAGCCTTGTGCCGCAGGCAAGGAGCTAGCATTCCCACATTCCTACGCCTCCTCTGAGTGTCATAGGAATTACAAGTGGGCTGGTGAGCTAACAGCTGCATGGGGGACCCATTAGGGGATCCCCGGCAGCTCCCTCTACCACTCTTCCTGCTTCAGGACAGTTCTTTCAGCTACAAATAACAGAATGTGACTGCCCAGGGATGGGAAGGGCTTTTGGAAGTGAATACTGTCAAGTCCAAGAAATGAAGCAGTTAGCTTTGGGAAGGCCAGAAACCAGCCTCTCTGGGCCTCCTCCTTCATCCCTGTGACTGAGGCGAGCCCAGACAGCCCCAGGCATGTCCTTTCCAGTAGGATCCAGTCAGCTCTTTTGTGTCCTAGCATCTACTTTGCCAGACAGGTAGGGGCAATGTTTAGAGGAAATTGTGAGCAAGGCAGTCCTACCAGATAGTGTCTAGCAAAGTGAATGCTGCTACTCCCTACTTTTTAAATTTATATTTTAAAATACACAATATAA
>NW_006293953.1:2183704-2187840 GCF_000327345.1 Myotis davidii
TCCCTTCCACCCCAAATATGCAGTTTGTTTTGAGGGAACCAAATAATTGGTGATTGCATACAAATCACCAGCTTACCAGACACCTGTCCTGCCCCCTCGCTTTTCTCACTTAACCTTGGAGCTTGTTCCAAATCAGTGCTCAAAGCTTCCTTATTCTGGATTATAACTGTGTAGTATCCCACTACCTGGAGCCATCAATTCCTTTAATCTACTGTGGACATGTAGTTTATTTCCATTTAGTTTCCAACTCCATCTCCCTACTCTTTGAGCCAGTATGGAAAACACACAAATTTCTACTAAAAAAAGAACTCAGAAGGATGCAACATCGCACTTCTGAGCCAAATTTGACTTAGGTATTTTGTTTGGCCAACACCAAGGTTTTAAACATTTTTCTGAATTAGTCAACAATATTTAAAAGACAGAAAATTCAACTTAAAAATCCGAATTGCTAGTTCCTCTTGAAAAAAACATAAGATCTGGACATAGCAGCCTATGTTCCAATGAAACTATCGGCAGCAGCTGAGTGGAGCAGGGGGCACGGCAGTGTTCCTGTCTAAGCCTATCATTCCAGGAGGAACCACTGCCCTTCATGGGCGGTATCCTAAAGGCGGTGGTATGCCTTCAATTAAGGACCAAATGAGGTAACGAACAGAAGCGCTATCCATTCATTAGGTGCCTTTATTGAGCCTCAGTGAACAGAAAGATGCCGTGTTGCCCTCACAGCACATTCACATTAAGACCCGAGACCACTGACGATAAGGGAACTCGGAGAGCAGCGCTGGCCCTGGCCCTGCTTTCGGAGGCGGTGGAGGGGCGGCCTGAACGCATGAAGCACGTGAAGAGGCAGTCCCCCTCACCCATCTCTGGTGCAGGACTCTGCAAGGCCTTCCTGACGAAAGAGCAGCTGTGGGGGGTTGATAAGCAGCACCTACGCTGGGCTCCATCTGGAAGCAAGCAGGAAAAATGGGCCAAAATGGAGCGAGTGGGGAGAAATGGTATGTCTGCTCCACAGATAGTTGTGGTGAACCACGAAGCACCAAGATCCTGTCCTTCATTCAGAAACCACCTGTGAGCTTCCTGCTGTATTCCAATTCTGTTACACATGCTGCTTAAATGTCTCCCTTTCTGAGAGGAATGCTGGAATGAAGCTCCCACTCTTCCCCTTCGTCCCTGCCCAGGGCCCATTGAAACAGCAGGCCACTGTTGAGAAGTGTCTGTTGCAGTCATTCTCATACCCACACAGGCGCTGCCCCCGCCCACCCACGGTGGCTGCTAGGCCTATCAATGGGTCTTGTGTCCATTCAGCCCACTGGTCAGGCCCACAGGCACTGGCAGGCTGAGGGTTCCCTCCGCTTTCACAGAGCAGTCAAGCGCTACAGATAAAGAGGCTGCAAACAGGAGCCATGGCCAGGTTGCTGATGCCTGTGCCCTTGCAGGGTAGATCCTGTCCTTGCAGGTTTCAAAGCTGGAGAGTTCTGGGTCCTACATGATCCTAGGGCGATGCTGGTTTCAGGCCCCTTATCTTGGTTCTTGAATTTCATCCTTTCAAGATGACCTTGAGAGCTTTAAGTTCATCCTGGTTGAGGGGGGTCAGGTTAAAACCCTTCAGCTCCGGTTTGCCTAAGGAGAGAAGACAATCCATCAGTGCATTCAGGCCTCCTGTTGTCCAACCTCCTGGCCCCGGCGTCAGGCCTGGGAAAGGAGCTCACACTGCATTCATACTGCCAGACACCTGGCTGTGAGGTCTGACAGGGAAGGGCCTCAAATCTACAATATACTGAACAATGAACATTGACACCCACTACTGAGTCTCAAGAACCTGCAGAATTACGACTCTGCTGGCCAGAAACCTCCACATTTCTGCCATACCTATGCCAGATGTGGGTGGTAAGGTTTACCTAGGAATTTAGCTTCTGAGTCAGAGCTGTCCTGGTCGCCACACCAAGCCCTGGCATAAAATGTAAGATAGCTCAGGCCATTCCTGAACTTGGAAAGAATTTGTGATAGAAGACCCCACAAACTTCCTTGTCAATTCAATCTCGGGATGGCTAGAGACAGCCACTGTCCCCTGCCCCCTGCCCCCAGCTTCAGTGCCACTCACATGCTGCCCAGGTCATTGCCCTCCTGGGAGGGGCTTCCCATCCTCTAAGTCCATGTTGATGGTTTTGTCCCCTCTGGTTTCCTCCCCCTTCTCCACCTCCTAGGCTAATACCTTGGGCCTCAAAGAGGCGGTTGACCTTCATTTTAAGTTGTTTCCGAAGTCTCTCTATTTCTTTATCCAGATGATCCTGATCTGAAAAATGAGATGGGCAAATAGAATGAGGTTATACTACAGACAGAATGACCAAAAGCAGTCGGGGGTGCCAGCCTCTCCCTAGCCCCTTTGAGAGCAAGGGCTCTTAGCATTCCGGAAGGAAAAGGGGACTTCAGAAACTAATTGAGGAAGGAACCAAAGGCTAGAGAAGCAACGTGACCTGCCCACAACCACTGAGTGAGCCCTGGGATCGGGCTGAGCAGACCAGTCCCCTGACTCTCAATCTCCTGGCCTGTTTTCACTATGCAAATACCTTGGGCTAATTGGTGCATCAGGAAGGCAACATCAGGATTTTAGGTCACCCTTCCACAGTGAAATTAGAGAAAATTCAACTGAAAAAATAAAATGGAGAACCTATAGCAGACCTACCCTACGATGACTGGAAAATGGGTGGCTAAGGGATTTTATAAACCCAAGTCCATTAAGGGGTTTTTAGAAAAGCATGATTGTGGTAACATGTGACCTAAACTACCTAACTATCAATGGACAAGCTGAATGCTCAAGCTTAACCTACTTAGCCTCGGTGGATAGAAAAGGTTATCTTCCCTTAACAGACTGCACCTGAAAGCAAACTGCACTATGAGAATGGAAGCTACAAAGCTCAACTTGAGATGATACATCTGGCTGTCACTCAATCCTCTCCACCGGCTGTTTTCACCTGCTCATAGGAACATTCGAGCGAGTTTGTCTTCCCCACAGAGTTTCATTCTTTCTGATGAGAAGCCCCTGATCAGCTGGGCCTCTGGTCTGGGCAATGGTTCTACTCAATCTTTTAAAATGGGTTGCTCGCCCGACTGGTGTAGCTCAGTGGGTGGGAGTCAACACAGGAATTAAGAGGTTCAATTCCTTAGATTCCCGGGTTGTGGGCTCAATCCCCAGTGGGGGTGGTGCAGGAGGCAGCCAAGAGATGATGTTTCTCTCATTCTATTCCCTCTCCCTGCCTCTCTCTCTCTCAAAAAAAAAAAAAAAATCAGTAAAAACATATTAAAAATAAAATGGGTTGCTCAATGTAAATGAGTAACCCTACTCTTACAAGCTTGCTCAACCTGTGTCAATCACCGAGAACTATAGATAATGATGTCCCAGAACCCCTCTCGGTACAGGAACATGACCACATTTATGGGCCAAGACAGCTGGAGATCAGATCCTGAACCCAGGCAAGCGACCCCCTCTGAAAGCATCCTCCAGCCTACCACCCGAGTGCAATGACAACTCAATTTTATAACCGTAATGCGTATGGTTTTTCACAGGACAACCAGAAACTTCTATTCCAAGCTAATCCTTTGCTAGAATTTTTATTTCAACAGGGATAGAGGCACCCTGTCTTCAGAGACAGAGGCAACCTTGCTGGTCCTCTTAACCTATACATTTTCAAGGGTAGAAAAGAGGAAATATGTGTAACCTGCCCTTTTCCCAGCCAAGGATGCATTTGCAACCTGACTTTTTACCTTTATGATGCATCTCCAAAGAGCTTTGGAAATTGTGGTCATCCATATTTGAGAAACATCTATTTAGTTGCCAACCCTAAGGTTCACTCTCCCCAAACCCCCATTTTCAACACAGGCTCGCTTGTAGGGGATGTGAAAAATAAAAGTTCACGATGCCAGGCTCCCTTGTGTCTGTGGGGGCCATGTAACTTAGTTCTGGCCATAGAGATGCCAGCAGAAGGCCCTGAGGAGGACAGCCTAATTTCCATAACAGAAGGCAAGGCCATATCAGGGGTGGGAAACCTGTTTTCTGCCAAGGGCCATTTGGATATTTATAACATCATTCTTGCACTATAACAAAATTATCATGCCGAAACCGGTTTGGCTCAGTGGAT
>NW_006293953.1:2191158-2196038 GCF_000327345.1 Myotis davidii
ATCAAGGGCATGTTCCTGGGTTGCGGGCACATCCCCAGTGGGGGATGTGCAGGAGGCGGCTGATCGATGTTTCTCTCTCATCGATGTTTCTGACTCTCTATATCTCTCCCTTCCTCTCTGTAAAAAATCAATAAAATATATTTTAAAAAAAATTATCAACTTAAACATTAGCCTACTATATTTGGTCTCCCCTAATGCTTTGGCAGGGCCAGACCAAATGATTTCTGGGGCCTTATACAGCCCACGGGCCAGATGTTCCCCACCCCTGCCATATAAGGAGAAAGCCCTTGCCTTTCCTCCAGCCCGGCACGTGGACATGAGCCCTGCAATGATGACACAACCGCCAAGAGAATATGCTAAGGTGACCCTGCTGAGCGGCAATGCCAGTCCTGGATGGCTGACTCCAGATAACTTCTTAATGAGAAAAACATAACCAAATTTTTTAAGCCTCAATTTGTTGAATTTTCTGTTCTTTGTGGTCCAACTTGTTCCACAAATAAAGCATTATGCTCAGCACACATACTGTTTTCTCTCAACTTCAAAAAAAAAAAAAAAGGGGGCTACGCACCCCCCACTCCCACCCCCTCCCCACCAAGGGTAGGCAGCTGTTTCCCTGACTCATGCCCAGGAGGCCTTACCTTTCTCAATCATTTCCTTCGTCTGAGGGTGAGGCATCTTGATAAACATGTTCCCAAAGCAGACCATCACATCTTCTGAAATGGAAATGGTGATTCCTTCAACAAATATTCTGGGCACCTGCTATCCACTAGGCATTGTTTCAGACGTTGAAAACACAGCGACCCTGCACTCACAGAGCTCAAGTTACAGTGGAGGAAGGGGAATACACAGGCAAAGCTATCATTTGTCAGGTCCGAGCAGGTCTAAGCGCTGCAGAGAAAAATAAAGCAGGGTGAGGGGGTGGGGAATGCCAGAGCAGGGGAGAGACTCGTTGGACCTGGTGGTCTGAAAAGGCCTCACTGATTACGTGACATCTGGACAGAGACTTGAAGAAAGTGAGGGTGTGAGCCCTGGAGCAAAAAAAATCAGTCATGTGCTTGGGGTGTTAGAAACAGGAAGGAGACCAGTAAGGACGGAGTCAGTGAGGGAGGGGGGAATAGAGATGATGTTGGAAGAGTGTAAGGGGGTCTGGATTACATGGGATCTTGCAGGACTCTGGATTTTACTCTGGTCAGATGAAAAGCAATGGTTTTAGACCTTCCAATGCACTTTAAATAAAATTCAAACTTCTTCCCTGCATGATGGCCTGGCCTCTGTCCATCTTCCCAGCTTCATCACATGCCCTTCCCCTTGCTTACTGGGTCACAACCACTTAGCCCCCATCCTATCCTCCAACACCTATCCCACCTCCAGTCCCATCTTCAGCTTCCTCACAATTTCCAATTACGAATTTCTGTTGTTCTGCTCATCTGTACTGATTTAACCCTCCCCCGTACTTTCCCAGTGCCAACACTGAGAAGCCAGCACCTAAGGGCCTGTCATGGAGTTGAGCAGCTGAAACCCCGAGCCACAGTCTGTGTGAGACCTGAGAAATTTCCTCCCCATCTCCACGGGTGTGTCGCGCACCTGTAGCCTCCTGCCTGCTCTCTGTTAGGGACAAGGCAAAGGCCTTCGACGGAAAACGGCACAGGGCTCCTGGGCTGGAGTGAGGAGCCGTGACTTACCAGAGAGGCTGAGCTCTTTCTGCAGGGCCCTCAGGCCCTCTCGGTTCTGATTCCTCTTGGCGTCTAGGTCCACAATCTGAAAAGCACAGAGGCAGGAGGGAGCTCAGTGACTGCTCGCCCCAGCTGGTCAGCTCCAACAGACCCACCTCCCTATGAACACTCAACAGAGACAACAAGGCATCATTCCTGGGCTACTCCCAGCGTCCTGTCCAAGCCAGGTGGGTGCGTGAATGCACTTCTTCCCCCACTCAGCTCCCAGGTCCTTTAAAGACCGTGTGTGGTGCAGATGTTTTCCCCCCAGAGAAGGTGCTGGGGAAATGCTGACTAAACAGATAATTCTTTTTCCCCCACCAGAACGCTAGTTCTCAGCTTTAGGGCATTTTAGGATCATGGGGAGTGGAAACCTCTCCCGGGGCAAGCCCCTCCAGCTGCTTCTGACCTCATATTATGAGAAGCCCAACAATACAGGGGGAACAAAAAGGGGGCCCTGAAATGGTGGTAACAACACAACAGCTACTACAGAGTGAGGAGGGGGTGCCATATACGGCTTTAGAGCACTGGCTCTGGAGCCAGAACACCCAGGTTTGAACCCTGCTGCACGCTGGTAACTGTGCGACTTCACCTTCCTCACAGGTTACTGAGCCAGGAACGCGATGTATTGTCAGCACAGTGCCTGCACCTGGTGAGTACTCACAACCTGCTATTACCATCATCACTCAGCACACTGATGCCCTGATTAATAGGCTCTTCCCCGTCTTCCCCTTCTCAGTAAATACCCACCCAACCACCAGACAATCATCCCAACTGAAGATGGGGAGTCACGAATCATCCTTGTCTCCTACTCCCTGACCCCTATGTAACCATCATCAAGACCTACCAACCGGATGGCAGTGGATGAAGGGGAAGCTACGCTGACATTCTCCCAGGACCCTAAACTGGAAGAGAAAACCCTGACAACAAAGGTGGTAAAGAGGAGGCCACATCGAGGCTGGTCCACTGCTAGTTTTTATTGTGCCATTTTCTTAAAAAGCTTGAACTTTTACCAATTGAAAAGTGATGAGGTTGTATTGATTTTAGTAAAACAAAATCTTTACTGCCACTGTCCGAAATTTGTCAAAATAAATATACAATTCTAAAGAAAAACAAAACCATGCCCATCTCCAAAATATATTACAGCCCCATCCACTGTCTCCACCGCCACCACCCTGGTCCATGGCCCCTTGCCTTCCTGTATTTCAGTGGTTCTCAACCTTCCTAATGCTGGACCCTTTAATACAGTTCCTCATGTCGTCGTGACCCCCAACCATAAAATTATTTTCGTTGCTACTTCATAACTGTAATTTTGCTACTGTTATGAATCATAATGTAAATATCTGATATGCAGGATGTATTTTCATTGTTACAAATTGAACATAATTAAAGCATAGTGATTAATCACAAAAACAATATGTAATTATATATGTATTTTCCGATGGTCTTAGGCGACCCCTGTGAAAGGGTCATTCGACCCCCAGAGGGGTCGCGACCCACAGGTTGAGAACCGCTGCTGTATTTACTGTGCTCCAGAGAGAAGCCAGAGGGATCCTTTTAAAACCTTAATCCAGTACCTCATCCTTTGCTCCCCTCCTCCCCACCCTCTGCAACTCCCTTCAACCACTTGGCACTTCCATTCGAACCAGAGCCGAGCTCCCTGTTCAGGTCTACGAGGCCCGCCACGCCCCGGGTCCGCGTTCCTCCCACGGCCCAGCCCTGCGCAATCACAGACACGCAGACCGCCTTGCTGTTCCCCTTCTCCCCTCCAGGGCCTTGACGGGGACGGTGCCCGGACCAATGAGGGAGCCCAGAACTGCCTTTTGGAAAAGGGGTTCAGGTAAACTGCCCAAAGGGGTGATGGTTCGGGAACTGGAGGGCACAGCAAAGGGCAAAGAAGGATGGAGAGAGGACGGCTGGCACAGGGCGGGCGCTCCCCTAACACGTAGGTCTGCAGAAATAGCTGCGGTGCGGCGCGGTGCCCACATCACCTCCATCTGCCACGTCTGTCGCCACAGCCCTTAGACCACCGGTCCCGGTAAACTCACTGCCAGCCGGTGCCGGGGCCAGATTCCGGACCCCGCGCACTTCCCCACGGCGATCGCCACCAGGCCCAACCGCTGAGCCCGGGCCCCGGCGCGGCGGACGCGCCTCCTACCTGCCGCTTGTCCGCCAGCACCGCCTCGGCGAGCTCCTCCACTTCCACCAGGTACCGCAGCACCCGCTCGGCCTCGGGTGACACCATGGTGCCCGCCTGCTCCGACCCCGCTCGGGCTCCAGGCCCGCTCTGGCTCCGCTGCGGCCCCTTCTGCGCACGCGCCGCTCTGACAGGGCTTCCGGCGCGCATGCTCAATGGGAAGAGGCCCGGCGGGGCGCGCGCGCGCTCCAGTGCACCCGAGTCAGGGCCTACCTGTGGGGGCGGGGCTGGAGCGCCCCCTGCAGGCCCAGAGGGCACAGTCCTCGGTGCTCCTCTTAACCTCTGCCTTCTCTCTTCATAGGTTTTGTTTGTTTGTTGTTAATCCTCACCTGCGGGTACTTTTTCCATTGATTTTTAGAGAGAAGAAGAGACACACAGAGGGAAACATGGATCGATTGCTTCGCGCACGCTTGGGCATGGGATGGAGCCTGCAGCCAAGGTACGTGCAGTTGCCTGGGATCGAACCGAGTACCCTTCAGTCCGAGGGCTGACACTCCATCCACTGAGCCACGCCGGCTAGGGCTCTTCATACATTTCTTAAGCAGGCAGTTTCAGGAGCTGAGAATGCAGCAGTGAACAAAACAAAGTCCCTGCCCTCGTGAAATTTCATCCTAAGGGGAAAATCCGACAACTGATGACCAAAAAAATAATTACATACTATAGCTGGCCGAGATAGGGCTGGAGAAATAGAAATTATTACTTCCCTTTTTAAGGAACCTTTGATAGGAAGCCCATGTAGCAGTGTGACTTATATTTAACCTCTGAGACCTTACGTTTATAATTTATGAAATGGGAGTGAATAAAAATATTTCTCAGGGTCTCTCTGCAGGATCAGAAGCGGCAGAAATCACTTTTCAACTCAGTTTGGCCAGTGTTTATTGAGCCCCGGTGTTGGGCCCAATGTCCGGAGTAGTTGACCTCCTAGAGGAAGTGGCTGGAAAACCATGAAGTTCTGTAAGTGCTGCAGGGCA
>NW_006293953.1:2196092-2197817 GCF_000327345.1 Myotis davidii
CCCCAAAGCAGTGTGGGCCATAAGATCCAGGGGGGCCTCCAAGAAGAGGCAGGCAGAGGAAGAGAGGCTGCCCTTTACGACCAGAGGGTTCCCTAGAGATCACGCCCAACCCTCTCATTGTAAAGCTGGAAAAACCCAGGCTCAGAGAGCAGCCATGACTTTAAAAAGTCAACAGCAGACCTGACACTAGAATTCTGACCTCCTGCCTCCCAGAGTCCAGCTTTTTATTCCCTCCTTTTGGCCCCTGCGACCAAGCGCTTTCACACCCCTTCCCTTACTTGAACTTCACAACCTTTGTATGGGTGGGTTATGCCTACCCTGTGAAAGGGTATGCCCCCTTTCACAGCTGCAGACTGAGGCTGGGAGAAGGGCAATGCCTTGTCATGCAGAAAGTCAGGAGCACACGTGGGTCGAAGCTTTCTGGTGTTCATACCACAGCTGTCTCTAGACCCTGAAACTGTGGCCCCATAAGTCTCAGCAGCACCTCCTCTTTGCCTGGCCTTTGGCTGCCTTAAACCGCCAGAGGCAGAGCTAGTTTTCCCTGCAGCTGCCTGGTGTGGAGAAAAAGGAGACTCATTAAGGATTTCTCATTGAGGGTAAATTTGTTGCCAAACCCAGGATGTTTTGTGTAAACACCTTCTGGTTCAGAAACACAGACACAAGCCCTGGGAAGGAAGAGGGGGAACATTTACCAAAGGAGAAATAGGGCTCAGCAGGCCTTGCCGGGGCCTGGACCCCAGAACTGGGTCTCCTCCACCATGGGGTGGAGAGCTGGACCAGGCCGATCACTGAGCCCAGATGGGCCTAGATGGGGAAAGGCTGAGTTCAGGGAGGCTTCTACACTGGCAGCTTGTTGGCTGCCACTGGAAGTTTTGGGGAGATCATATCCGAGACAGATAGTCAGATCTGGAAGGACTCTTGTTTCAGAACCACTTCTGTTTCAGAACCATCGATTTCACAGATATTTCCTGACTACCTTGGCCCTATTTTAGGGATTCCACCATGAGCAAACCCAGACATGGTCATTGCCCTCAGAAGCTTCCAGTCTGGTGGAAGAGTCAGACAATAAACATATGAACAAGTAAATATATCATATTAAGTGATGATAAGTAGAACAATAGAGCAGGGCAAGTTGGGGAGGAAATGATGGGGTGGGGGCTCTTTGAGATAAGGTGGTCAGGCAGGGCTTTTCTGAAGACCTGTCATTCGAGCAGAGGTGGAGGAGGTAAGGTGAGCCATGTGGATACCTGGGGGAAGAGCATTCCAGGCAGAGGGAACAGGAGGCAAATGCCCTGGAAGTTGGAAGAACAGCAAAGCCAGTGTAGGTGGAACTGAATGAGCAAGGGGGAGAAGGTAGACAATAAGGTCAGAAAGGGAAATGAGGCACTGAACATGTGGGGCTATAGAAGGGGCTGTAGGTGCCCTGCCCAAATCGGCAAAGCCCTCCCTGAGTTCACATGCAGACACTGCTGCACATGCTCCAGCTTCCTGCTTCTCTCTGCTCATGAATGCAGGTTGAGTAGGGAATGCAGCAAGTTAATGCCCACAGGAGTTGCCCTCAACCAAGAAGAGAGAGGAGCCTGGCCAATGTGGCTCAGTGATTGAGCATTGACCTATGGACCAGGAGGTCATTATTCAATTCCTGGTTAGGACACATAACCAGATTGAGGGCTCAGTCCCCAGGAGGGGTCACACAGGAGACAGCTGATCAATGATTCTCTCTCA
>NW_006293953.1:2197858-2210314 GCF_000327345.1 Myotis davidii
GAGAGAAAGTTAGTTTGTGGCTACATACCCCAGCTTCTTTGCCCCTCTGTAAGAGACCCAAGAGGAGACTGCTACAACCATCCAGGTAAGATAGGATGATCACTGAACCAGGGTGGCAGTGGGGATGGCGAGCCCTGGTGGGATTCCAGGGACTTTGCATACATTCCTCCATCAGCCTGGATTAATCTTTTCCTATACCTTTGTACCCATGGAACTACTACATAGCTCCCCTTTATCAGCTTGGTGTCACCTCCTCCCCGCACAGTCAAGAGTCTCCAGCTTCTTGGGCTTCCCCACCACTGCACTTACCACACCATCATTTTTCTCTAGTCGTCTCCCTCTCCAGTCAGGAGCTCCTCAAGGCAGGGACCTCGCCTGTCTTGTTTGCAGCTGTGTCACCAGAACCTAGAATGGTGCCTGACCCACAGCAGGTGCTCAGTTGATGTTTACTGAATGAGTGAGTGGATTCAACATGAAGCAGAACTTTCTACAACCCAAACTATCCAGAGGTGAACAGAGCTGAGTAGTACCTCATCCCAGAAGGGATGTAAGGCTGGACAGCCACAGGGTCGGGATATTGCAGACGTGAATCCCTCTGCAGTCCTGGATGGGAGCGGTGCCTATAAGTCTTTTCTAACCAGAGAAACTCTACCTGGTCATGTTGGGGTGTGCCTCCCATCTTTACCCACCCCAAACCTGGGCCAAAAGGGCAGTGGTGCTGGGGCTCTGGTGTTTGGGGTCAGGAGCCAACAAGAATGATGCATCACCCATTCCCATTGGACCCCTATTTACCATTTCTGTGAGCCTCCCTGGGGTAAGTGTTCAGCAACCAGCACTGCTTCTCTCCTTGGGAGGACTGCCCTCAGGCTTTTTGAGCCTTGTGGGTGACTAACTGTCATTTCTTTTCTTTCTTCCTTTCTTTCTTTCTTTCTTTCTTTCTTTCTTTCGTTATTTTTTATTACAAAGGGTATTACATATGTGTCCATTTTTCCCCCCACCCTAGACAGTCCCCTAGCCTCCCCTATTCCCCAGTGTCTTATGTCCATTGGTTATGCTTATATGCATGCATACAAGTCCTTTGGTTGATCTCTTACCCCCTACTAACTGTCATTTCAGGGATTTGAAAGCCCACCGTTTGCCTGGGCTGCTGGCATGGGTGTGGGTGGATAACACGGGGGTATAATTACCCCCCAGAGTTCCCCTGTGGGATAAGGCTGAAGCAGCCACCCACAAGGCACCCTGCTTGGCTTCCTCTCCTTCCTGGTTCTGCCTCTCCCACTCCCTTATGGTCAAAACCTTCCAACACTCCCATCTCACTCCGTAAAAGCCAAAGTCCTCACCGAGTCACACGAGGCCCCACATGAGCTGCCCTACCTCTCTAAGGCATCTCCCACCTCTCCCACCTCCTTGCTGTCCCTCACACATACCAGGTGCAGTCCCACCTCAGGGCCTTTGCACTGGCTGCTTCCTCTGCCTGCACTTTCCTCTGATGTCTACGTTTCTTCCACCCTCACCTCCTACAAGTCTTTGCTTGAATGCCACCTTCTTAATGAGGCTTACCCTGACCACCCTATTTTGAAAATGCAAGCCCCCACTCCTCCCAGTACTCCTGATCAACTTCCTTAGCTTTACTTTTTCTTTTGTTTAAAAATAATATTTGTCATTTTCGAGCATGCTGTATAATTTACTTACTTGTATTTTTAAAATTTTATTTCTTGATTTGAGAGAGAGAAACATCAGTTTGTTGTTCCACTTATTTATGTATTCAGTGGTTGATTCTGTTAAGTGCCCAGACTGGTGACTGAACCCGAAACTTCGGTATATGGGGTTAATGCCCTAGTCAACTGAGCTACCTGCTAAGACACTTGTATTTCTTGTTAACCTCCCTCTGCTATAAAGGAAGCTTCATGAGGCCAGGGACCTTTGTCTGGTTTGTTACTGATGTCTCTCAAATGCTTAGAACAGTACCTAGCCTATATTAGGTGCTCAATAAACATTTTTGAATGAATGGAAGTGGGAGGGTGGGGAGGGAAGGGGGAGAGGGCGGGCAGAATTCTATCCAAGGCAGATTCTCTCTGAGGCCAGGATCTTAACCCCCATGCTGGAGGTGGATGATGAGAATGGCAGATCATGCCAGACCTTGTTGGCCAGGGTAAGGGGAATTGGATTTTGTTTTTAGATCAGGGCATCCACTGGAGGGTTTTGAGTAAACATGAGACATTATTGGATTTAGTTTTGAAAGCCCCCACTGGCTGTGGGGATAGAATGGACTAAAAGGAGTAAATGTGGTGCAGAGCCTCTGTGTGTGAGTTGAGTGTGTGTGTGTGTGTGTGTGTGTGTGTGTGTGTGTGTGTATGTTGTGGGTGGGAAGGCGATGATGGGGACTTGGAGAGGTGACAGAGCTGTAGCTGCATGGAGGCTGGGAGCAGCAGAAAGCATGTCATATCCATTTCTGCAGGCAGCCCAGGTGGCTGCCCACAGGCTCTGACCTGTGAGCAATCAGGCCAGCTGCTGACAACATGCGCCTGGGTGGTCCCCAACTCCTCCCTCCGCTTCCTTTGTGTGCTTGTGGGCTTGGTAGGTGGAGGGGAGGCCTGCACTCCCTGCCTCCCCTGACCCAGAGAATAATCCCTTATATTCATGGGATTCTCTCCGTGCCCTCATTTCATCCTCCCACATCCCCTGGAACACAGACATCTAATTCCCATTGGGCGGATGAAGACATTGAGGCCCGGGAAGGGGATGGGACTTCCCAAGGTCATGAGCCAGATGGGGACGCCAGGTGGAGACCTGTCTCTCAACTCCCCATGCCTCAGTTTCATCAGGCAACAGATGGTCCCAAGGCTGGACTGGAAAATTCTTAAATGACCCGAAAGAGAACACAAGCCCGGAATATTCCAGGCCTCCCTGAGCTGGTCTTTGCCACTACCTCTAATACTAAATCCTTTCCTTCTAAATGCCATGCATAGATTCTTATCAAAAATGAAAAGACTAAATTACAGAGAAGACTTAAAGTTCCTTTTGGCACCCCCCCTCCCCATCTCCGGAGTCCCAACTGGGTGTGTCTTTTCAGAACTGTGATATTCATTTAAAGACGTCGTTAGGAACCCAGAGAACAGATCTGGACTATTCTGTGTGGCAGGTAGGAAGGGGGAATGGAGGGCACTGCACACAAGTGTATCATTCTGCAGCCTGTTCGCTCTTGGACGTCTTTAATTGGTGTGTTTGATCTGCCTCCTGTTTTCTGATAGCTGCAGAATATTCTGTAGTATAAGCACCATAGTTCATTTGTTTATCTAACTTTCTAAGTTAAATTTTATCTTTATTTTTCATGCACCGAAATACAGAGGCTTCATTAATCCCACCTCTCGGTTCTTAGCATATGGTCATGAGTTAGTCTGCAAAGGCCCTCTCTTGTTTCTATTATCTTCTCCTCCCCACTCCCCCAGTCAGACCCTCCCTACTGTGTTTGACATATGTTCTTAAATATTTGAGATTTCTTCTGAAATGCATAGTAATTGTCTTATGTGTTTGTATATTTTAAAATTTCTTATTCTGGTATAACACACAGAAGAGTTATACAAATAGTAAGTGTATAGTTCACGAACTTTCAAAAACTAAACACACCATGTCAATGAGCACTTGGATCAAGCAGTAGAGCATGAGCGGCCCCTCAGGAGGACCCCTCCAAGCCCTCCCAACCACAACCCGGGATAACCACGCCCCTGATCTCTAACTCCATACATGGGCTTTGCTAGTTTTTGAACTTTATACAAATGGAATCACACAGTGCGAGCTCATTGGTGCCTGGTTTCTTTCGTTCACCATGTAGTTCATGAGATTTATCTCTATTGTTGTTTGTAGCTATAGATCGCTTACTCCATTGGATGACGACACTGCAATTAAACCATTCTGCCCTTGGTGGACATGTGGTGGTTTCCAGCTTAGGGCTGTTGCAAACAGTGCAGTATGAACAGTCATGTACATGTCTTGGGAAACATGCACATATCTATGCATTTCTGTTGTGTGTACACTTAGGAGTGGGATTGCTGGGTATGTTCAGTTTTAGTATTTTTAATCCATGTAAGTATGATTGTGCCGTTAAGTGGTGTTCATTTCCTATGTTGTTGTTTTCTGTTTGTTTCTGTGTTTGCTCATCCTGATGTTTCTTTGATTTATCCATGTGCTCTGTGCACCTTTAGTTCCTTGCTCCCGGCAGCTCCCAAGAACCCAGAACCGCTTCCCCACATGTTGCTTGTCCTATCCCTTGGCTGCGGATGCTTGCGCTCCCTTTTCCTCCCCATCAGCACACACAGTGCCACACTGCACCCCCGAGTGTGCTAGCCCCTTCTCAGAGGACAGGCATGTACTTGTTTTTCCTAAATGCTGCCACATCCCTCTCCAGAACGGCTGTGCTCAGGTACACGTCCACCAGGAATGCACATTCTCACCAACATTGGGTACGATCTGTTTTCCTATGGCTTGCCGTGTGGTGGCTGTTAGTATCACAGTTACTGGACATTCTCTGGTGGATGGACATTTAAGTTGTTTTCCATCTTTCAGGATTAGAGGAAGTACTGCTGCAATGATCCCGCAGGGACACGTCTCCTGGTGCCTGTCTGTGAGTTCCACTTCTCCACCGCATCTTCCTCCTCTTTTCTTGGACCCTAGTCCTAGACACACCCTGACTTTCCCACCTCCCTGCCTGTGCTCTGGCTGTGCCCTCTGTCTGGAATTGCCTTAGCTTTTTGTCTCCACTTGTTGAGTGCTTACTCCTCCCTTAAGGCCCCACTTCATAAAAGACCCTCCCTGCCTGGCCTGGCCGCCCAGGAAGGTCGCTGTCTCTGATTTTCCAGAGGGACGTTGGGCCTCTTTTTCTGCTGGCATCGATCACTTTACTCTTTTGTAATAGGCTTTTCTTTTTTGCCAGCCATGGTTTTGGCTTATCACCTTGGGTGCCCATGAGACCCAGGACCCTCAGAGGATGCCAAAGGAGAGATCTGCGGAATGACTGAGTCAGGCCATGCATTGGAGGAAACTAAGGGTCCTGTCTGTTTGTCTGTCTCTCTCTCTTCCCCTTCTGTTTTATATATTTTTACAGAGAGAAAGGGAGAGGGATAGAGAGTTAGAAACATCAATCAGCTGCCTCCTGCACACCCACTACTGGGGATGTGCCCGCAATCAAGGCACATGCCCTTGACCGGAATCGAACCTGGGACCCTTCAGTCCGCAGGCCGACGCTCTAAAGCGGCTAGGGCTATTCCCCTTCTTTATCAGCCAGACCTTTCAGGAGTAACTCATTCCACTGGAAAGAGGATAGGATATGGAATCAAGATTTCCCCTCTCTTGAGAGGGGATGAGTGACTTGACCCATCCGTTAAGCGGGTGTTGGCAAGGTAGGAGAGACAGCCGTGTCCCCATTGCACCTTTGAGTTTTGAACCATGCAAATGTATTAGCTATTCAATAAATAAATACAACCATGCTTGTTTAAAGGAGTTTCAGATTCTAGAGGGAAGAAAGTGACATCGGAGCAGAGAAGACATCCAGGATTATTGGATTGAAAGCGTCTCGGTGACTCTCTTGTTTTACAAATGAGGAAACTGAGGCCCAGAGAGGTGAGGTGACTTGCTCAAGGTCACCTAAGCCGGTAATGGCCGAATCAGGACTAGCTGTTACCTGAATTATAGAACTGAGTCACAGCTGGCTCAGGATCACTAAGCATCTATGTGTCAAGCTCTGCTGAGGGCACAGGGGTGAACAATATAGGCATGATTGCTGCCTTAACAGATACTATATTCTAGACAAGAAACCAATAAATACATATTATAACATCATGTAGTGGTAAGTGCTTTGGATAAAAAATAAGGCAGGTGAGGGCATAGAGTGTCAAGGGAAAAATATCAGAAACACCCATCTGAAGAGGCAACATTTTAGAGAAGAAGAAGAAGATGGAGCCTGTGAATACCTGGGGAATAGCAGGAACAAAAGTCAGGTGGGAAGGAGAAGGCTGAAGTATTAAAGGAATAGCAAAGTACCAGTGGCTGGATCAGAATGAGCAAGGGGAAGGCAGAAGGAGGTGAGGTCAGAGAGAAGAGGGAGAGAGACTGTAGACAGCACTGAGGATTTTGGCTCAAAGTGAGGTAGGAAGTTGCCAGAAGGTTCTGAGAAGACATGGGACCTGGTCAAATTTCCTCTTTCAAAAAGGCCCCTCTGGCCCTGGCCAGTATGGCTCAGTTGGTTGGAGTATTGTCCTGTGCACTAAAAGGTTGCCGGTTCAATTCCCACTTAGGGCATATACCTAGGTTGCTGGTTCGATCCCGGTTGATATTTCTTTCACATTGATGTGTTGTTGTTTTTTTGCGTCTCTCTCCCTTTCCCTCTCTCTAAAATCAATAAAAACATATATATTTTTAAAAGGCCCCTCTGGGTAATGGTGGAGATGGAACATTAGGAAGGGAAAGAAGGGATGGTGCAGTCCAGTTGTCCAGGAGAGAGGTGACAAGGCCATGGCCTGGGGCGGTATGATGCAACGAAGGGGTTGGATACGATGACCCCTCAGGGCCTTTCCAGCTCTGGCATTTTGTAATTTGGTGGATTCTCTCAGCACACACCTGGGAAGTGCGGCTAAGCCCCTATTTTTCTTTTCTTGCAATTTCTCAATTTCTTCTCTTAGATTCTGAGACTCAACAAAACCTAATGATCTGAGGCTCAGAGTGGTGCCTCCTTCCCTCCTGCCAGCCCCACTGCTGTCCCCATGTCCCAGGGACAGATGGGTGGGCAGCTGGACCTCGATGCCTGAGGGCCCCGGGAGAGAAAATTATCTGAGAGTTCATAACCCCTCTCTGCCTTCCAGATCTCAAGTTAAAAGCCCCAAGTGTCACAGCCCAAGGGGTGAGGGTTGGAAGGTGCCAGGAGAGGGGCTGGACGAGGCACTTTTCTGTCCGCAGCTGCCCACTGTGGGGGCAGAGACCTGGGGTACTGAGAACTCCAGCCCCGGGAGCAGGAAGCCATTGGCGCTGAGGCTGAAAACTGGTGGCCTTCAGGCCGCGTCTGACCCACTGACCTATTTACTTGGCCTGAAAAGTGTTTGAGAGAAAAAAATGAAGCCAATCTTTAAAAACGAAGAGATTTTACAATACAGTCCAGATTTCTGGCTTCTCTTGAATAATTAGAAAATTGGACCATACTGACTGCCTATTCCCATATGACAGCATTCAGCAGTAGCTGAGTAGCAGCTGTCCCCATTATTATATTATTTTACTAATAGGTAAATACATTCACATGATTCCAAAAAAAAGTATAGATAGACATATAATGAAGTCTCCCTCCCATCCTTGTTCCCCTTGTGCCCAGTGCTCCCTTCAGTAATCTCATTTTCTTATTTTGACACTTCCAAAGTTTCTGTATGCATGTAAAAATACATATTATGCAAATATAGATTATGCCCCCTTTTCACTCAGCTTTTGTAACCGGACAAACAATGGGTCCGGGCTGCCTGTCACTGCTCAAACCAATGCAGCAGAGACAGGGTTGAATCATATATGAGCATTTATTCCAGTCCTGCCGGCAACATGGGAGAGCAGCAGGTCAGCCCCAGAAATCTGCTCTGCACCCCACCATAAGCCAGCTGCTTATGTAGTAAAAGTACAAAGGAAAAGTCGGCAAAAGGGCAGTTTGCAGATATGCAAGAGAACTGGGGGTCTTCAAAGGGCTTAGTGATGTGCAAGGGCTGGAGTTACATGGGGGAAATAGCCAAAGGGGGTGCCAGATGGGCAGTTAACAGGTTAGCAGGCTGGAGGTCTGCAAAGGCCTGCAGGTGTGCAAAAGGGCTGGGGCTCTTCAAAGGGCTGGCGATTCTGGTTTCTGTAACAAATCTTTGTTCATCTTTTCATGATCAAGGCAGCTCCAAAAGGGGAGGAAGGGCTGCATCTCCAGGTCTGCAGCAGCCAGGGTGGAATGTGCCTTCTTTAACCAGAATAAAACAATCACGGTTAACAGAGCATGATTAATATTTCTTACAATCCTAGCTGGTTCCCCAAATTCTATTGCTGCCCCCTTTCACTTTGTCTTCTAGTCTCTCCCTTGCTTTCCCCCAGGGAGGCCTCTGTATTAGGAGACAGAGAGCTTCGTCGCCTCCTTTACTGCCGCATGCTATTCCGTTGTCAGGAAGTCCATGACTTATTTAGCCAGCCTCTTACTGAGGGCTATTTGGGTCAGTACCAATATTTGCTGCTATAAACAATGCTGTGTCGATTATCTTGGGCATGGTTTGCACAGGAACTAAAGGAATATCCCTAGAAACTGGTCCAAGCTGAGGGTGCAGTAGGCATGGACTGAGCTCTCTATTAATTGAGAAAATGTGACGAAGGCAGTTCCCGAGAATGATTCCCAATGAAGCCCAGAGACCATATACCTGGCGACCAAGGAAAGGCTCTCAGATTTGCTTCTGCCACTTGGTAGATATGGGACTTCTCTCTGGGCCTCCGTGTCCCCATCTATAAAATGAGAGAGGAACTTGGGGAGCTGGATGAGATCTCAAAGGGCCTGTCTAGTTTTGACAAGCTGTGGTCCACCTTCTCCCTCCACACCAGCCCGACCAAGCCTCCTTTTAGCACTTGAACGAGCCTGGCCTGAGCCCCATTGCAGAGCCTTTGCCGAAGCTGTTCTTTCCCCTACCACCCCACCATCCCGCCCCACCACTGGGACCCCACTCCTGTACTTCCTTATTGGTCCTAATCTGAATCCCTGATCTCTGGTCTCAGCCACTGAGAACACACCAGTCCAGATGCTCAGGGCAGAGTCCCCTGATAGTGGGTCGCTCCCACACCCCATCAAATCCTTCCTCTGTGTCCCCACTTGCCTGGATTAGAGTTCTTGAATGCCTGCTCCGCTATTTCCTAACTAATGGCCTCAGGTAAGTGACAACACCTTCCTGAGTCACAGTTGCTTCACCCAAAAGAGTGACTGGTTTGAGGATAACATGTGGTCATAACAATAAAGTTCTTAGTGCAGCTCCTGGCACACAGACGGGATTGTTAATTCTGTAAGTCTCTGCCCTTGTCTGAGGCAGTTACCTTGCTTATAAAATAGGGAGAAACCTGGCTCAGTTGGTTGGGCATCGTCCCATGCACTGGGAGGTCCTGTTTGATTCTTGGTCAGGGCACATGCCTGGACGGGGCCCAATCCCCAGTGGGGGATGTGTAGGGGGCAACTGGTGGATCTCTCTCTCTCTCTCTCTCTCTTTCTCTCCCCCTCTCTCTCTCTCTCCCCCCTCCCTCTCTAAAATTCAATTTTAAAAAAATTTAAGAAAAAAAGGGAGGGACATATGTAATACTTTCAACAATAAAGATTTTTTTCTTAAAGAAATGGGGACAATAATAGAACCTATTTCTTTTTTCAAAAAAATTTTTTTTTATTTCAGAGAGGAAGAGAGAGGGAGAAAAAGATAGAAACATCAATGTGAGGGAAAATCATTGATCTGCTGCCTCCTGCATGCCCTACACTGTGAATCTAGCCTGCAACCCGGGCATGTGCCCTTGACTGGAATTGAACCCAGGACCCTTCAGTCCACAGGCCAAGGCTCTATCCACTGAGCCAAACCTGCTAGGGCAGAACCTATTTCATAAGGTTGATCATCATTCATTTATTCATCATTCATTCAATCAATGATTTTTATAGAATATCTGTTGGGTGCCAGGCATAGCACTCAGCGCTCAGAGAATTGTTGGTGAAGAAAATAGATGAATCCTTCTCATGCAGCAGCCATTGAAAGCAGCAGCCATGGATCTGTACTACCCCATGGCCATGGGCCTCAACAAGGGCCTCAAGGTGAACAAGAATGTGAGCAAGCCGAGTCACAGCCACTGCCACTGCCACCACTGCAGCAGCAGGCACCACCTCACCAAGCACCCCAACTTTGTGCAGGACATGACTGGAGAGGTGTGCAGCTTTGCCCAGTATGAGCGGCATGCCAGAAAAGGGTGGAGACACATCTCTGCACCAAGAAGATGAGAAAGGAGCTGAGTAATGCCCTGATGGTCAAGAAGGAATGAACCTCCTCCCCTCTGTGAGTAAAAAAACCTTTTTTGAAAAAGAAAAAAGATGAATTGTCTCAACTCTCATGGAGCTCTGAGGCAGTTCCAAACATAACTAAAATAAATTGCCAGTGTACTGATGCTGAGAAGGAAGACTAACGTGTGATGGAAGCTCGTAACAGGGTGTGTCAGGGAGTCTTCTCTGAGGGATAGAGAGCAGGGTACAGCTGGGTGGGAGATCCAGGAGGGCTTCCTGTGGGAGACATCACCCAGGTAATAATTAATATTTATCCTCACCACAGCCTTAGGAGGAAGGCACTAGCCCTTCATTTTACTTTTTTTTTCTAAACTAAGTGAAATTGAGTGGCTTTCCTAAGGTCATGGAGCCAGGAAGGGGAGAGTAGGTTGTGAACCTAGGTTTCCTGGCTCCAGAATCTCAGACATAAAAGTGTGTCTTGGACTGCCTGTTTGAATGGGCTGATCCTGGGATGTAGAGAGACACGGGAGGTAGAGGGGCTCCCTCCTTGGGGTGGGGGTGGGGCAGAGGGGAGAACCTAATTCTGTCAGGCCCTCTCCAGGACCTGTGAAGGGCAGAGATCCAGACACATGCAGAACTGGTCCAGGGCCATAACGCAGTCTAGAGTCAGACCTTCCCTCTACCCAGAGCGCTGTGCACTCATGAGTCTTCCTGCCTAGGGTTGTAGGAGAGAAAGAAAAAAGAGATATTGTTCCTGCCCAAGTCACATTGGGATGCAGACTCCCCTTTAGCCCAACGCACAAACACTCCCACTAGTCTACACATGTCCTTGGATAGGGACTGTCAGCTATGAATCCAGCCTGGGGAACTCCCTTAATCCCTAATTTTTCCTCCTCCATTTTCAGCTCTGGGCAACAGCTGGCACTTCACCCTCCTGAACATTGCCAGGACCGAATCAGTCCCTGGACACTAAAGGGATGCTGGGCTACAGGACTGCAGATGGCTGCTCCTTCCTGACCAGGGCAGCTGTCTCCCTCCTTCTCCCCTTTCCTGCCACTCTGAAGCAGGGCAGTCCTCACACTTCCTCTCCTCCCCTCTTCTTTCCTCCCCTTCTCACTTAACTCGCCTCTCCCCTTGGAAGATAGAAAAACTAATTCTGGAGCCAGACTATGGGTTTGAATTTAGCTCCAGCTGTGTAACCCCAAGCAAATGAATTAACTTCTCTGATTCAGTTTCTTCATCTGTAAAATGGGAAGGGAAAATGCAAATTACCTCACAAATTGTGAGGATGAGTTCGTAATTGTACAGTGCTTAGAACAGTCCTGAGCAAAGAGAGACTGCTGTATATGAGTGTTTGCATAATAAACCCTGGTATATTCACTCTGAGCAAAGGGAGTGGGGACTTGGGGGCATCCAGGATGTCTGAAGGATCCTGCCCCCTCTCCCGGATCACTCTTATGTTTTCCATCTGGTCTCTCCATTCCCAGGCTGCTTCGCTGTGAGCACTTCTCTCCTCTGGCTGCAGGGTCTTCTTTCAAAATCCTGACTTGATCACATTACCCCCCCCCCCTCACATTCCGCAGTGGTTCCCCGTTGCTTCTTGGATAACGCATATCTTCTGGCCCTGTAGGATCTCACCCCTCAGAACGCTCCAGCTCCAACTTTCTCAGCTTTCCACCTCCCTAGATCTGTGACCCAGACTTCCTTGAAAACATGTCCTCCAGTCTCAGGCCTTTGTACTAGCTCTTTCCTCCACCTGGTGTTCCCTCCCATCCCTTCCCTGCCCCTCGCTAGAGGGCTGCGGCCAGATGAAGGCTGTTCCTGAGGAGGGAACGCGGAGAGAAGGGAAGAGACAGCAACTCTCAGAGCTGCAGTTTTCTCAGCTTCAAAAGACAATAACAAAAGGGACCTCTCCAGATAAAAGAAGGGAGTGGAACAATATGTGAACACTGGAGACTAGGAAGTGGCCTGTTAGCACGGGATGATTGCTAAAGAGCTACTGAGGTGCCCGCCTAAGCCGCCCCTTCCAAGTTCCTGGACCCCCACGCTCCTCAGACCCAGGCCCCCGGAGGTAAACACAGGAGATAAATGAAAAAGGAGCGGATGGAGAGGGGCGCGGTGCAGAAAAGAGAAAGGAAGGAGGTGGAGCAGGGTGAGGGGTGAGAGCAGAGAGCATGTGGCTGGGGCGCCCCACCTCCGAGGAAGGAAGGAGAGGGTGACCTGGGATGCTCTCCCCTGTCCCCATCTCCCTTCCCGGGGAGGGGGGTGCTCCCCATCCCGCCACAGGCCCGGCGGGAGGAGGAGGGGTGAGGGCGGCGCCAAGGGTAATGAATAATTGAAGTAGAGGGAGGAGGAAGACGAGAAGGAGGAAGAGGAGGAGGCCGGAGCCACCGGCTCAGTGTCCTCCCCACTCCGCACCCCACCCCCGCCGCCTCCCGGAAGTC
>NW_006293953.1:2210405-2217799 GCF_000327345.1 Myotis davidii
TGTTGCTGTTTGTACTCCTGCCCTCGCTGGTGGTGCAGCTGCTCAGCTTCCGCTGGTTCGTCTACGACTACACGGAGCCCGCGGGGACCCTGGGACCGGCCGTCAGCACCAAGGACAGGGGCGCCGGCGGGCTCTCCGTCAGCACTAAGGACAGCGCCGCCGCCTTCCTGGCCAAAGAAGGCGGCTCCGAGCTGGGACCCCGGCCCGCGCCCTCCTCGGCCAGCGCCCACCGCCGCCGCTGCTGTCGCCTCTGCGTCTGGCTGCTGCAAACCCTCGTCCACCTCCTGCAGCTCGGCCAGGTCTGGAGGTAGGAGAAGCGCAGGTGGAGGGAGCTGATTCCGAGGAGTCTGGGTAGCGCGGGGGGGGCTGCCTCCCACCCCAGTCTTCCTCTGACCTCTCTAGGTCCCCTCGTATCCTGACCCCACCCTAATGTAGCTCTGACTTTTTTCTCTGCCAGCTCTTCCCTGCCCTCTGCCCTCAAACTCTGACCAGCCCCAGAGCCATCCTCTTATCTGGCCATTGAGGGAGGAGGGGATGGAGCAAGAAGAGAGAGGAAGGACCCTGGGCTAATGAACATGAGTGTGAAGCTTGGAACAGAGCCCCAGGGCTCCCTCCAGCCCTGACCCACTCCTTTCTGCCCAAGTGCTGAGCCTGGGTTTAGGAAAGATCTCAGAAGTCCTCCCTTGCTCTCAGAGATTCTCCGTTCAGAATGGAAGTCCATTCTCAATCTCCCAGGAGAAACATGGAATGTGAGGTAGCTAAATGAATATCCCATTCAAACTTTTTAGACTTTTGGGAAAGGGTATGCCAGACCCAGCTGAGGAACCGTCTGGCTCCTGTTTCTTAGGACTTCTCCAGTGTCCACCTCCTGCCCTCACCTCAACAGGCACAAGGGGATTTTGGATCTTGAATCTGAGATTCAATGGCCACTAGCTGTCCTGTAATCTCAGGGCAATAAGACAAAACTGTGGCTTTGCATGAGCAGCCTACTTCCAGGCTTACTCTGCCAGGACTAAGAGTGCCTGCTGAGCTGAGCTGAGTTAATTGGAGACTGGGGAATGCTGAACTGAGGGTTCTCCTTGAATCAGGATTGCTCCAGTAGCTTAGGCTCTGCTGTGCACTGAAAGAATTGAACTTGATACTTATGTCATCTTAGGCAAAACCCCTCTTCCTCCCAAGATTCAGTTTCCTCACCTGTGAAATATGGGAGAATTCCTTCCTCCTCATCTCACTAATCTACCATCATAGTTTTCTTACCTAGTGGGTTGGACATGTGAGAGATGGTCTGTGGGAAGGCCCTGCAAACTTCAATATGTTTTAGTAACAAAATAGATTACTGGGATTATCACAATTGTGGAGAAAGCGTGGAAAAAGTTAAAGTCACAGTAGAGATGTAAAGGATGACAATTGCTGTTCTTATCTTTATTCTGTCTGCTACTTGTTAACACAGTCTGCCTCACTCAAGATTTAGTGCTTAGCTGAGAATTGGAAACAGGACACCCAGGGCTTGTTCCAGCTGCTCACTTGCTGTGTCACCCGTGTTGTGTTGCCAAATCTCTCTCTGCCTTGGTTTCCCCCTCTATGCCTTGTCTGGATTGATGTGTATACTCCATTTAGCTGTCTTGGGGGAGAAGGAGGGTGAAGTTGTATCCACACAAGTTGGTGTTATCATTATTAGCTTGACACATAAAAATATTCATGTCTACATCCAGGAACTAATCTGCATCTATCATTCTGTGCCCGAGTGGACAGATGGTGAAAGATATTTTTAGATTCTGAAATGGTAACTTCCTATTCTTGGTGGCCAAATCCTCATTGCCCTTTCCTTCAGCCTAAAGTGGGCCAGCTGCCCCTCAACTCACTGACTACCTCAACCCTCCTTCTCCCCTTGTTCAGCATCTACGTGCAAGAAACTGATACTTCCTTCTTGAACAAGCCCTCAAATAGGGCAAAAAATGATCACGGAGTGGGGGGGAGGGCCTCAGGGGCATGGCTGGAGGTAGCTGAGGGTCCATTGAGCTCCATGGTTTCTTCAGTAAAAGGACTAGCTATTTCCACTCTCCCCCTTTTGTAAAGGGGGTTGGGACTGCAAACTAATGGCCATTGAAAGTGTTTTGTTTGGCTTGAATAGTATTTCAAAACTCTGGAATTCTTAGCTTCCCTTTAAAAAAATTTTTTTAATAAAAGGAATCTAGCAGTGTCTGGCTTGTAACAATTTAGACAGAATATATGTGCTCCAGTATGTCCAGCTCCATTCTCTTTGGTCACATTTGGGCCATTTCACATAAGCTTTAGGGGCACAAGAGCCTCATTTACAGTTCTATAACAGTTATTTTACTAAGCACTCACTTTGTGCCAAGCTTACAGTTTGCCTTTTTACCTGTTTCATTTCCTATATCCCTCCTAAGAAAACTCTGATGTGGTTGTGTTATCATTCCTACTTAACAGATGAGGGGATAGAGGCTCAAAAAGGCTACACCCTTGCCCAAGGTCACACAGCTAGGGCGTAGGAGAGCTGGGGAGTAGGAGAAGCCCAAGTTCAATTTATCCACCTTGCAGTTCTGCCACCAATGTGTCCCCCAAGCTCACAGAATTATGAGTCTGAGATCCCAAGATTCTAGGATGATAGAAAGTCACGGCTTCTGCTGCACTGAGATAAGACTGTGAAAGAAGGGGGGGGGTGGGTGTGGCGCGGCGCGGGAAGGACCATGTGGGTAAGGATGGGAGACAGTGTATATTGTGGGGAAAGTGCTGGGTTGGGGCAGTGGATCAGGAGACCTGTGTCTCCACCCAGGTTTGTAACTAGCCTGCTAGGTGTGCATGGGTGAGGCTCTTCCCACATCTGGGCTGCAGTTTTTCTGTATGTCAAATGAGAATATTAGATTTGATGACTTTAACAGCATTCCTTTTCTGTAAGTCTAACTATGGTCTAGCTATCAGAGCTAAAACCTCTGGGCACCTGTCCCAAAACCTTTGGTTTCTAAAATGGCTGAGGGTCTGGCTAAATGGAGGAAAATCCAGACAAGATATAGAGAAGCCAGCAGGGCTGGTATTCCTAGAAGTTAAGCAACGTTGGCACAACCTGTTTGCTTACCACATGAAATGTTCCCACAGTGAACAGGCTCACTGCTCAGCAGGACTCAGTGCTGATGTTCCGGAGTACTGAGGAAAGGATGTGTCTGAACCCTCCAGGATCAACGCTGACTTCTCTGAGCCTCACTTTTTTCAGGAGGTGACAGGATCAAAAGGGTCAGGGTTAGGAAGTTAATTGGCTTAACAGCCCTGAGTGGCTTAAGTTCTCAGACGGTTGGGGTGGAGGGTAGGGAGGAATGAAAACACAGGTTGGTGTCCAGCCCATAGCCAGCTCATGTCCCACCAAAGGATCTGTGTGCCGTTCTCTTGGGGTTCAATCTGTACACGGCCAATGCTCTGAGACACGCCCCCTCTCCCCACCCAATGCAGTCATTCACCTCCTGATCTCACATCCCCAATTCCGAATAAAATAATTTAAGTCATAGCCGAAGCCGGTTTGGCTCAGAGCGTCCGCCTGCGGACTGAAAGGTCCCGGGTTCAATTCCGGTCAAGGGCATGTACCTAGTTTGCGGGCACATCCCCAGTAGGAGATGTGCAGGAGGCAGCTGATTGATGTTTCTCTCTCATCAATGTTTCTGACTCTCTCTCTCTCTCCTTTCCTCTCTGTAAAAAATAATCAATAAAAAAATATATAAATTTTTTTTTTAAAGTTTAAAAAAAGTAATTTAAGTCATAAAGATATCTTTCAACTCCTCATGCTTGTACAATACTGGATCAAAAGCTTAAATACTCTGAGAAGCCAGGAAACACAGACCTGTGTCCGTATGTGGATGTCAGTCAAGAGGACATTTGGGGGTAAGCAGTGTCCTAGAGAAGGGGAAGCCACCGCCTCGCTCCAGCTGAGGGATTGTCAAGTCGTGATTTATCAAGAGAAGTGGAAAATTGGGATTTTTGTGTGAATTCTTCCAATTTCCAATTACTAATTAATATTTTTCAAACGTGTCAACCAAAGTTCACACATCTGTGGGCTTGTCTTCTTTGTGACCTCTGGCCTAGCTCTGCACACCTCATAAGTTCTTATTCTAGTTCCAAACAACCTTGCAAAATGGGTGTTGGCATTATTATTTTAAACACAAAATGGGGCTCTGAGGAGGGAGATGAGGGGGAGGACTTCATGGACACCACGCCCCCACTCCATCCCAGTCGGCCCCATGTGAGGTGCTGCAGGCACAGCATCTTAAACCCTGAAACTGTCCCTCTGTTGGCAAATGACACACATTTACCAGACAAAAAAGTGAGGTTCAGAGAAGTCAAGTCACTTGCCCAAGGTCACCCTCTAAGGAAATGGGGGAGAGGGTGAGGTGCCAGCCCAGTTTTGCCCAACTCCCAAGCCCAAGCTCTGTCCCTGGCAGCACCGTGCTGATTGCACAGGGGGCAGAGGGAGGAGGCGTCTCAGACCATTGGCCGTGTACAGATTGAACCCCAAGAGAATGGCACACAGATCCTTTGGTGGGGCATGAGCCGGCTGTGGGCAGGACACCAACCTGTGTTTTCATTCCTCCCTACCCTCCACCTCAACCGTCTGAGCAGTTAAGCCACTCAGGGCTGTTAAGCCAATTATCTTCTAACCCTGTCTCCTCTGACCCTATGGGCAGCAGAGCAGTAAGCCATGACTCCTGCTTTCCCTAATCTTGAATTCACTGGGCTCCAGCTTTGCTCAGATAAGCATGGTTTGCTAAGCCAATTAGTGGGAGATGATCTGACCGGGTATTCCTTCAGCTGTCAGGATCTGGAGACCCAGGATGGGGAGGGAGGGAGGCAGATGGGCTTTGAAGGCCCTCCCTCTGCGACCCCCTCTATGTCTAGGCCTGAGCACTGCTCCCTCTGCCTCCTCAAGAGTCCTGCTTGGTGTGAAAATCAGGCCCTGTGTCTCTTCCCTGGGAAGCCATCGTCTTGGAATAATGGTTAAGTACATGGACTCTTGCCCTAGCCGGTTTGGCTCAGTGGGTAGAGCGTCAGACTGCAGACCGAAGGGTCTCGAGTTCAATTCTGGTTAAGGGCATGTACTTCGGTTGCAAGCTTGATCCCTGGCCCTGGTCGGGGCAGGGGTGGGAGGCAACCAATTGATGTGTCTCTCCCCCTCCCTTCCACTCTCTCTAAAAATTAATGGAAAAATATCCTCCAATTGAGGATTAACAAAAAAAGAACATGGCCTCTAATTCAAATGTCCTCAGTTCAAATCCCGGTCCTATCACTTCCTATATGTGACCTTGACGAGCCATGTAATCTCTGTGCCTGCGTTTTATCCCTTGTACCTAGAGACCATAATGGTACACCTCTTGGGTTGTTTTGTGGTTTCATGAGATGATATGTGCCCAGGGTTTAGCAAAGGGCTGGCCCCACTGTTAAATATTCAGAACCATTGGCAGTGCTTAGTGCCGTCAGCTGGGCTTTGTTCCCTGCAGAAGGAGGTTTGTTCATTGAGCAGGTGGCCAGGGAGGGGGCAGGAAGGCAAGAGGGCCTTCAAGGCCCCTGAAGCCATAAGGACATGGCAGCTGTTCATTTGATCTGCAATCATTCATTCAGAAAATATTTATGGAGCACCTGCTGTATACCAGGCACTGCGTTAAATGCTGGAATTAAGTAGTGAACAAGACAAAGTCCCTGCTCTCATGGACTCAGAAGTCAAATGGAGACAACAACAAATGAAATACAGTATGTATTATATTGTGTGGGGGGTGCAAAAAGATAACTCTCCTCCCACCTTCACAGTTCTTCTAGCTGGGCTAATCATCAAGTTTAAGAGACAGACCAACCGGAGAAAATGCCCACAGTTTATTACAGATGCACATGCAGGGCGGTGGGGATGTGCCATAGGATCTGAGACCCAAAGACGCACTGGGCAGTTGAGGCTTAAATGCCATTGCGAACAAAGAAGGGAGGTCGTGGTCTGGAATTGCAAAGGGAAAGCAGGTGAGCCACAGGAAGACAGCAGGTGGTAAACAGATTCTTGCTGGGCCATCCAGAAGCAATGGGACGCAGAGTGGAATCTAGTGAATAGATTTTTGTTTGGAGTCTCCCTGTCTGCAACACTCAATTCTTATGTGTTAGGTGGAGTCCCTTCCTGAAACAAATTCTTCTCTCTCAATTCCTGTAGGCAGGTAAGGAGGAGGGTCAAAGTTTCTTTTGGAGCCTTTTGTTTCTTAATAACCAGCTTAAAATTAATATCCAAAAAGGCATGTTTTGTGGTGACAAAACTTTGATCACCTTCACTATGCATAATATAGAATCCTAGAGGCCCAGTGCATGAAATCTGTGCACTGGTAGGGTCCCTAGCAGCTGCCTACTGCTGGCTGGGTACTCCCTCCCTTCCCCCAAGCTGTCTGCCCCCCACCTCTACCCTCCCTGCTGCCTGCAAGGCCGATCACCCTTGCCAATCACTCCACCACTGCCCAGCTCCCAGGAGCTGAGGGAGCCAGGCAGTGGCCCCGCCCCCCGCCGCTGCTACTGGCTGCTCTGCGATTGGATCGGTGGGGTGATTGGCTCCCACCTGGCGACGAGTGGCTTGCATCGCCTTGGCCTGGCGCAGCCCACTCCACCATCCCACCCCGGTCCCGCTCTCCTCGGGGCCCATCGGGGCCTGAAGCACCTCCACTGCTGCCTGTTGCCAGCACTGTGTCGCCAATGCCCACCATGTTCTGCGCTGCCCCCTGATGGTCAGTGCACATCATAGCAAGCGGTAGAACTCGCAGCAGAACTCCCGGTTGAGGGGACAATTTGCATATTAGGCTTTTATTATATAGGATAATGGATCAGCCCTGGCTGGGTAATTGAGTTGATTAGAGCTGTCATCAGCAAACCGTGGCTCGCGAGCCACATGCAGCTGCAATTGAAACTTCGTGGCCCATGCGCAGAAGTCGGTATTTTGTGGAGGAGCCACACTCAAGGATCCAAAGAGCCGCATGTGGCTCGCAAGCCGCGGTTTGCTGAGCCGCAGTTTGCCGACTACTGGGTTAGAGCATTGTCCTGATATGCCAAGGTTTCAGGTTTGGTCCCCAGTGAGGGGACATATAAGAATTAACCAAAGAATGCATAAGTAAGTGGAACAACAAATCTCTCTCTCTCTCTCTTTCCTTCCCCCTCTCTCTAAAATCAATTAAAAAATTTTAATATAATAGATCAGATATCAGTAAGTGTTACGGAAAAAGTAAAACAGATAGGAAGCTACAGAGGCCCGGGAAGAAGGTGTGGTTCTTTGAGATAAGGTGGTCAGGGCAGGCCTCTGGGAGGAGGCGGCATGTGGGCAAAGGGCTGGATGAGGTGAGGGCTTGCTGTGTGATGGTCTCGGGAAGAGTGTTCCA
>NW_006293953.1:2217853-2219301 GCF_000327345.1 Myotis davidii
ACATTGAGGAGAAGATCCGTGGGGCAGAAGCAGAGCGTAGGGGAGAGTAGGGGACATTATGGTGGACAGGTTGGCTTGGGGTAGATCAAAAGGCCTCAGAGGACTCAGGGAGGACTTGGGCTTTCACTCTGCATGAAGCAGGAGTCCAAGGGGATGTGAGCAGGGGAGGAAGAGGGGCTTGACTTAGGTTTGCAATGTGCACTCTGGCCGCTGGATGGAAAATAGATTGGCGGGAGGCCAGGGTAAGCCCCCCGAGGAGGCTTCTCGATGATCCAGGTGAGAGAAGACGGGGCTGGACCAGGGTAGTAGCAATGGGGTGCGGGTCTGCTTCAGGCAGAGTGGACATGATATCTTTCCTTCTCTGGTCCATTCCCCTATTGGAGCCAGATAGCTAATGGTTAAGAACCCCCATGCTGGAACCAGCCACACTATGTGTCACTACTTTCTGTGACTTTGGACAAATGGCAAGACGTGTGTGCCTTGCTTTTCTCATCTGTGAAACAGGCACCCTAATAATAAACCCTACATGTGGCTTGGGGGAGCAGTAAATTAAATAACGTTTATGTAGTGTTTACAACAGTGCCTCCAATACAGGAAGTGCTCAAATCTCATTAGCCATTATCATTTGTATTATTATTTATAAACTGGGATAAGGGTTGGATTCCAAATGTATTCCATGGCCCTCTCACCATCATTTCAACCTGAGGATCTCTGAGTTCCTCTTTCTGTTCTGTCAGTCATCTTGTCTAAGCTTGTGTTCGGTCCCACCGCTGAGCCATGTTTACAACCCCCTGAATCCGTGACTGCCCAGGTTCCTCCCTGCTCTCACTTTGCAGGCTTCTTCCTGTCCAGCCTCACCACTCAGCTCCTGGGAGACACCCCTAGGGCTCTACCCCGCCGCCCTCCTCTCCTCTCCCTGTCCATCTGCAGCAACAGGCCCTTAGAGCGGCTCCTAGCAGACACAGCGGGGGCAGTTGGGCAGCAGTTGCGCCCATCGCCCATCGTCCCCTGTTTGATCTATAACGACCACAGACCACACCGAAGCCTTGGGGAGGTGGGGGGCGGGAGGGCTGCCAGGAAATGGCTTTGAACCCAGAGCCAGGGCGAAGGCCCCTGGGGAGAGGAAGGAGGATGTGTTGGGATCTACTCTGGTCTCTCCATTCACTGCTCTGCCTTTGTTACAAGGGCCTCGGAACTCCTCTCCTGGGAAATCTTATCTGCCTCCGGTTCCCCCCTTAACTGGGCCCATCCCATCTCCACTGATAGCCATTCTGGTAGCCAGAATGATAGCTCTGAAGCTCAGGTCTGACCCTGCCACTCTGAAGCCAGAGGGCTGGCACCAGCTCCCCTCTGCCCCTCACGCTAGTCCAGATGCTTTTGCCTGGCATCAGGCCCTTTGCCTCCTGCTCTTTAGTCTCCTCACGGCTCTAGCGCCCTCCCCCCACAAT
>NW_006293953.1:2219377-2225472 GCF_000327345.1 Myotis davidii
CTGCAGTCCTTCCTCCAGCAACACCCTTTCCCGTCTCCTCCCAGTGAAATTCTGCACATCCTTCAAGGCCAAGCTCAAAGCCACCTCTTCTGAGAAGCTTTCCCTGAACAAACCCACATGTGCCGCCCTCGGCCCCTCAAACCCCACCTCCCACTCCCTCAATCAGGCCAAAGTTGTTGTTTTTACCTAAAATGGAAATTGCTTAGCTGTTTTGTTTGTTTATAGAAGAGCTGCGCACTTTCGTTGAAACCTCAGGCAGCACAGAAAAGAGCTAAAGAAGACTCCTCTCCGCCCATTGTCTCTGGGGATGGAGAGGTGAGGCTAGGGGAGATTTCCACTTGCTAATTAGATCTTGTATAGCTTGAAGATTTTACTCTGGTTTTTAATTAACCAAGAAATATATGCATACATTCACCTGTTCCTAAAAAGTCAGATATTACTGAAAATTCTAGCTACCAGTTATAGAGACTTAGGTGAGATCATTATTCTTCACAATAATCTTGTCGGGTAGGGTAGTGTGTTGAGGAAGGATAAGGACTGTGGAGCCCAAACTCTTGGCTCTGCTACTTATGAGCTGTGTGACCGTGAGCAAGTCACTTACTTAACCTCTCTAGGCCTCAGTTTCCTCATCTGTGAAATGGGATAATAACATCCCTATACAAATGGCTGTTGTGAAGGTTTATGGAACAAATATATGGAACACGCATTGCACATCTGTAATATGGGCCAATACTGCTAGCTAACATAGGTGAGTTAGTGGAAACTGAGACACAGAGAGGTTAACAATTAGTAATTAGCGAAGTTCAGATTTGAACGGATACAGTCCAGCTCCCAAGGTCGCATGTATAACCACCAAGAGATACTGCCTTCTGCTAGTTTAGTGTTTTCATCATGGATTGCTTTGGGAAGAGGAAAAAAATCAGAAAAATAGTTCTAAAATTTCATTTCAATATGAAGTACCCACTGTTAACATTCTGGCTTCTTCCTCTCAGACTTTCCCCCCAGGCACAATTACTCATTCCTCTTCAGCCTCACAGTTCTGTTCATATTCTGTTGTGATCACCTGCCCACCTGCCTGGTTTTCCTGCCAGATTACAAGCCCCTGGGCGTGGAGGCCTTGTCCTTTCTTCTCTCATGGGGACTGGCCCAGGGCAGACCCTCTGTTGCTGTTGGTGGCCTTGTACCCAGCCCGCTCAGGCGAGATCCACAGCAGGTTCTTACAGCTTGAAGCCGGTTGGAACAGGCTTTGCATCTGTGCTGATGTAGGGGGTGCCAAGGCAGCGTGGGAGCCCTTTCCCTTGTGGACATGGCACTGAGGTCTGCTAGGCCTACATCTGCAGCCTTCCAGACTGTCATGGACAAATGCAGGTTAAGGCAACACATTTGTACTTGTATAAAATGTATCGGGACCAACCCTGGGCTGAGTTTCCAGGAGGATGCAGGTGGGCCTTCCTTAAGAGATGGAGGAAATAAAATTGTTCGTACGCAGTAGGTGCTCAATAAATGTTCATGTGAGCGGAATAGAATCTTTAAAATCAGAATCTTGAGCCAGACACACTTCATTGCCTGGGATTCAGTTACCCCATCTGTAAAGTCCAGTTGGGGGCTTTGGAATCCTGCATGAGTTTTCCCAGGACTCAGACAAGAGAGCAGAGTAGCTGAGGGCTGGGCACCAGTGTAGCCCATGGCTCCATTACTTCCTAGCTGTGTGACCCTGGGCAAGTCACTTCACCAGCCAGAGCTCCAGCCTCATCTGTGAAATAGCGATGATGACAGTATCCACATTTTAAGGTTCTTGTAAAGATATCGGGAGATAATATACATGCACAGGGCTTGTCACATACTATATGCTCAGAAAATGGTAACTACTCTTACTGTTGTTATTATTATTGGCCCAAGTAGCAGCATATCCTACTTGCTTAGGAACAAGGTAGGGGGTGAGAGAGGGGAATCGGGGATCCTCATTCTCATTAACTCTCCTCCACTGACCCCCCTCTCAAGGAAGGAGACGTTTTCTGGGCTCCAGAGATGCTGTGAGGACAGATAACAACCCAAGGTTAAAGGGAGGCAGAATCTGTTTGAATAGAAGCAAGGACACCTTGACAATCAAGCTGCCCAGGAACAGCAAGCTGTTCCCAAGGCGGGACCTCCACATCACAGACGGGGGCAGACAGACGTGGCTGACTTTGGCAGGGAAGCTGCAGCAGGTCTCCTGGGTGGGGCTGGAGGATAAAACTAAATGATCGCTGAAGCCCCGTACAGACGAGAATCATCTGTGGAGCTAACTTGGGGGCTTTAGGATGCTTGGAGGCCAGGCCACATGTTGCACGTCAGGAGCCACTGGGCAAATCCAGCCCGAGGATGTGTTTGGCCCACACAGGACCTTTCCCCGCTACCGAAACTGTTGAAACTATTAATGAAACTACTTATTATGGAAAAATTTTAAATCTATAAAAGTAGAGAGGACATTTTATTTTCCAGGTTATTTTGAAGTACATCTCAGACATCATAGCATTGCATCCATAAATATTTCAGTACATCTCTAAAGAGACAGACTTTTTAAATACACAACTAATATTGTTATCACACCTAAAAAAGGAATAATTACCTCTTACACATTCATATGGTATTTTTAAAATTAGTTGCCAACATTTCCGAATTGGGGTGGTGTTTTTGCATAAATATCCTAATTTCCCGCTATTCTTGAAAAATTAAAATTCTAGCCACACTGGGCTCAGATTCTCCCAGGGCAGTAAAATCAGCTGGAGCTGAGGGGCAGCTGCCTTTTTATACAGGGCACCTCTCCATCATTCTCCAGTCCCTCATAATGATATCAGCATGGCCCCTTCATCATCTAGGATCTCACACCCAGACCAGGACAGATAGAAGTGGGTGGCACCTTCTCCCTGCCTTGATCTCCAAGTTCCCTCTGGTGACCAAAGCCACCAGGAGAGTGGACTCTAATTCCCTCTCCCCCAGCTAGTCCATGACATCCCAGCTCTACACCAGATAGCAGGAAAAAAAAGAAACGGGGGGACAAAGAGTCTTGATCTAGAGTACGGGATCCTGGGTTTCAGTCTCTGCTCTGTACCCATTTCACAGATAGGGAAAGTGAGGCCAGAGAGGGGAGGAGACCTGGCTGCAGTAACACAGTGAAAGACATAAGAGGAGAGAACCCGGTCCCAAAGTCTTTGCTGGAAAGGAACAGTCTGCTTAGCTGTTCAGCAAAAAGAGGACACTGGCTGGTTGCTGCTGCAGTGGGTGGGATAGGAAAGGGTCTCAGCTTTTCAGCCGAGGCTAAAATTAGTGGCAGGGAGATATTTGGCTTCATCCCAGCAAAGAAAGAGGTGCTATGGCTCTCTAGGGGGCTACTAAGGAGGAGGAAAACGGCCCAGCTCCCAGCACCACGCGAAATGGGATCCGAATGTGTAAAATCACTTTCTCTGCTGGCATTTATGACTCATTTGGCTGCCAACCCCAGGAAGGTCCTATTTTGAATCCATGCAGGAGTGCTCAGCATCGAGGGGGGTGCAGATCGGGAGGGGCCTCGGGGCCATTCCCCACGAGAGCTTCTGGGCCACATGGCAGTGATGGAGTGTATGCCTGGGGGCCCAATGTTTCCCACAAGCGGCATCCGGGTCCCCAGGGCCTGGCTCTGCCTGAGGTGTGCCCTGTGGTGAAATGGGGGAGTCAGCAGCCTACTTTAAGATGCAACTCTGATATTCTGGCTGTTAACTTGGGGCAAGTCACGTCTCCAAATGCTTGCTAAATGTCTCTGGAGTCCATCGCCTTGCCTTCCTCCATCGCCATTCTCGCCTCAGCTGGGAATGGTCTTCCACCTTCCACCCTTACCTCCCTCCAATCTGTTTCCCACAGCCAGAGTACTCCCTCTAAGACGCAGAAGTGCTCTCTAAACCCGTCTCCCCAGCACTCTTAAGATAAAGACCAAGTGCTTCACTATGGTCACCTCATCTCTTGCTTTCTGACTTCCTTCTCTGAGCGACAGCCATTTGACCACCTATTGCTTCTTCCCAAACTCAGGACCTTTGCCCATGTTGTTCCTCTGCCAGAAACTTCCTTCCCTCCTGCCTTCACCTGGTTAGCTCCTGTGCCTGCTTCAGATCATGGCTCACTAGCCACCTCCTCCAGAAAGCCTTCCCTGACTGCTACGCCCTTCCCCGGCGGGGCCAGGCCCTTCTCCAGCAGCACTGCTTGCTCAGCGGGGGAGCATGGAACCCTGTTTGCAGCATGTCTGGAACCCATGGAATATGTTTGTTGTTCCATATTTACATGATGATTTAATTAAATGTCCAGGTCCCCCACAGACAGTACCAGATAGTCTGGGTCTGTCTTTTGTTGTTGTTGTTAATCCTCACCTGAGGATATTTTTCCCATTAAGAGAGAGTGGATGGAAAGGATGGAGACAGACAGACAGACAGACAAATATTGATTGGTTGACCCCTGCATACCCCCAACCCAGCCTGGGAACAAGCCCACAATTCAGGTACATGCCCTTGACTGGGAATCGAACCTGAGACCCTTCGGTGCACAGGCTGACGCTCTAACCACTGAGCAACACCAGCCAGGGCTGTCTGGGTCTGTTTTGTTCACCATTATGTCCCCAGTATTTTAGCACAGTACCTGGTGCGTTGTAGGTACTCAAAAATGCTGGGTGAATAAATGTCAAATGAACCTCCTCTTTTCTGTGACTCAGTTTCCTCATCTGGAAAATGGGGATCATGCCCACAAAACCTCAGGGCTGCAGTGAGAATGTTAGCAAAGTACATACAGTAGGTCTTTGATGAGTGGCAGCTATTTTCAGAGGGAAGACCAAGACCTCAAAGAAGACCCTGCCTGTGAACTTGCCTCAAAGGGACTTTTCTGACCCTCTCTCTCCTCTGGACAGATTCAGTGAGCACCAGGGAAAGCCAGCCTAGGAGTGGGCCTCAGCTCTATCAGAAACTAGAAGGCCTTTTCCTGCGGGGGCCTCTAATTGGTCAAGTGCACAGCACTGGGCTGCATCAGTTTGATTCCATAGTTACTCCATAAGGTGGGCATTGAGCCAAGGGCTTCAGAGAGGGAAGCAACTTGTCCAAAACCACACAGATAGTAAGTGATGGAGCCAGAACCAGAACCTGGGTCTCCTGACTCCTGAACCTGGGTTATTTCCCAAAGGCATTTGACTGCCTTTACTTGGGGAGCTTACATAGCATATCCACACTCTTCATTCATTCATTCATTCATTCATCCATGAAACAAAATATATTGAGCATTAACTGTGTGCCTGGCAACAGGGACATAGCAGAGAACAGGAGACCCATGGTCCCCACACCGTTGGAGAGACGATAAATATGTAAGCAAGTAAATTAGACCATTTCAGGTTGTGGTGCGTGTTAAGAAAACAGGATAACATGACAAAGTGGCCAGAGGAGTGAGTAAAGTGCTTTGGAAAAGGATCTGGGAGGGCCCCTCTGAGGAGATGACACAGCCGAGGTGGGAAGAATGAGAATCTGCCAGAGATGGGTGGGGCCCTTTCCAAGCCGGGGACCTGAGGCTGGGATGAGTCTGGGTGTTCAGGAAGCAGCAGGCCAGTGTAGCTAGAGAGGTGCATGGGGTGGGGGTTGGGGGGGGGCGGGGCAGAGGGAGAGAGGTCCTAGAGGTGGACAGAGTTAGGTTGCACTGGACCTCAAAGGTCATGGTAAGAATTTTATTCTAGAGTAGTGGGCAGTGGATGACCTGGTCTAAGGTTTTTTTGTGTGTTTTTTTATAAGTTTAACTTTTTTTTTTACTATATTTTTATTGATGCCGGAGAGGAAGGGAGGTCGACGCTCAACCACTGAGCTACACCCGGCTGGGTAAATGATCTAAGGTTTCACAGCATCCCTCAGGCTGCTGCGTGAAGCATAAGCTCTAAGAGGGATGGGAGGAAGGACACTTACCAGGGCAGATGGAGACTGCGTGAAGTTGGCTGGCTTGGACCAGAGTGGTGACATCAGGGTGGAGACAAGGACCTGGGTTCGGGACACAGATGTTGGGCCTTAATGTTATAAGAATGGGGGTCGGGGGGTGAGTGGGGAGATGGGCCTGATGAAAAT
>NW_006293953.1:2225511-2232954 GCF_000327345.1 Myotis davidii
AGCAGGAATCAGGTTACCTGGGCCCATTTTGTAGAGGAGGACTGAGGCCCATAGTGGGGTTGGACTTTCCCAGAAAGTCCAATGATGAAAAAATATATAATAATAATAAAAGTCCAATGAAGGACTGGAGCCTGGGTCTCGACCATCGTCACCCCTCCCACGTCATCCCAAGCAGAGCTTTGAGGCCCGGCTCTGTCTACCGTGGGTTCTCCTGGGCAGTGGCACCTCCATGAGACTGAAGCACATTCTCTGGGCAGGGGCCCATGAGAGCCACCTCAAAGATTTGCTGTGAAAAAATGGACACTATGGACCTAGCCGGTTTGGCTCAGTGCATAGAGCATCGGCCTGTGGATTGAAGGGTCCCAGGTTCGATTCTGGTCAAGGGCACATGCCTGGGTTGTGGGCTCGATCCCCAGTAGGGCGTGTGCAGGAGGCAGCCAATCAGTGATTCTTTCTCATCACTGATGTTTCTATCTCTCCCTTCCTCTCTAAAATCAATAAAAGTATGTTTTTAAAAAAGAATGGGCAATATATATAAAAAGGCTTAGCATAGCCTGGCATGCAGTTGGCGCTCAATAAATATGAGTTATTAACATTATTATTAACACCTGCACACTGTCCCCCTACAGGCCTACAGAGCGGTAATGGGCTGGTGTGGGGGGTCCTGCCCCTTCCTATCAGCCCTGCTTTCCCAGCTCCACCCTGCTCCTCTCCAGAGTTCTGCAGGCCTGGCCCAGGGTGGAGACCAGGAGCTAGCCAAGGCAGAGAGCGGGGTAGGGTGGGGGGTTCCTGGATGGAGCAGGAGCGGGGGCGCCGCTGGAAGCTGCTGTGTTTTTGGCCCAGAGTGTGAGGGGGAGTGGAGGGGGGGAAACACACTCAGAAACACAGAGACCGACAGATGGAGGAGCTGAGGATGTGAGAGACGCAGACAGACAGAGAGAGACCCAGAGTCGGGGAAGGGGGGCAGGCAGGGGAGGACAGCCGGAAAACTGGCAATCTCGCCGAGCAATGAGCTGAGCAACACTCCAGCAGATGGACCAAGCAGCCAAGAGACTGACGGACAGCAGACCAACAGGCAGACCCAGGATCCAAGAGGACAGACAGCCCTCCTGACATCCAAGCGACGGGCAGACGGGTGATCCCGGTCTCTAAGAGGGGACAGACCGGCTGACACATGAAGCCGGGTCAGATGACTAACAAATAGACATAATATCTAAGAGACAATGTGACCCATAATCCAAGGTACAGCCTGGGGGACTGACCCAGGGTCCCAGGGTGACACTGGCTGACAGACAAATAGATTGACTGACAATAGCTGAGGAACAGATAAATAAACAGGCCGACCCTGCATTCAAGGGACAGACACAACAGGCTGATCTGAGCACAGACAGAAGAGACAATGGCCCAGGACCTTAGGGCCGACAAAGGGCCAAGCCCAGCTGGGACCCAGGTCTGACCGTTTGCCTGGGAACTGAGGCCCTGGCCAGAAACCCTGACCTTGTACCGGAGACTTGGGGCAACCCAGGAACAAAGAGCAGGAGAAAGAAGGACCCAGAGCAGCGCCCAGAAGCTTCCTGGCTCCTCAACACGTGGCTCCCTCGTCCTTTCCCATTAGAGAGTAGCTCCCCAGGGGATGCTGGGAGGTTCCTGAAAACTGAGCTCTGTCCATTTCTTGACCCTGCTGCCTGCTCACCGAGGCCATGGGGCCCAGAAGGCACAGCTTTCGGGAGCCTGAGTGGAGGGACTTCACCTCTTAGCTGCTGGCTTCTCTCCTTCCCAGACGTGGCTTTATTTGCTCCCAACACCTCTCCCCTCTCTCCCCGCCGACCCCGCCTTCAATACCCACTATCTGTTTTTCCATTTTCCTCCTGGACATGCTTCTTTTCTGAGCACAAGGCTGGGAGTTGGCAAATTAGATCCGAAACAGACCTCTGAGCACCCCTGTTTCCTCGCCTGGAAGATGGCGGGTGGTCGAAGCTGTCTGTCTGGCTCTGGCTCACACTGGCCTCAGGCAGGGCAAGGCTGAGCTGTCCGCATCAGCGAGGCCCAGCCAGGCTGAGGAGCGCCAGGGAAGGCTTCCTGAAGGAGGAAGGACAGACACACGTCAGCCGGGTGCCCTGGCTCTGTGTAAGCTCAGGCAAGGAAGCCCCAGGGCCTCCACGGTCAGGAGAGAGAAGACAGACAAACACTCACATTTATTCATTCAACAAATATTGATTGAGTGCCTACTGGATGTGCTGATGCTGGGGGAACCGTGGTGACCAAAACAAAAAAAAGTCTCTAACCTATCAGAGCCGCGGTGGTAAAGTAGGAAATAAGTGTGTGAGCTAATAAATAGGGTTGCTTCATAGTGGACGTTACGGAAATAAGAGAGGGCAATGTGATAGACCAGAGTGACTTGGGGAGAGCGGAGGGGCTGACAGGGGAGGGGACCTGGGAGGCCTCCGAGAATGAGCTGAGAATGAGCCACCACAGGAGGGTGTGTGGAGGGGGTGTTCCAGGTAGAGCAAGTAGCAGGTGCAAAGGCCCTGAGTCAGGAACGCGTTTGGCTGGGTTTGAGGACGCCCGGGGGTATCTGGGAGGCTGAGAACAAATGGAACAGTGGTGTTCGAGGAGAAGAGGGAAATAGGCAGGGCCAGATGGTCTAGGGCAGTGATGGCGAACCTATGACACGCGAACTCATTTTTTTTTGGTTGATTTTTCTCTGTTAAATGGCATTTAAATATATAAAATAAATATCAAAAGTATAAATCTTTGTTTTACTATGGTTGCAAATACCAAAAAATTTCTATATGTGACACGGCACCAGAATTAAATTAGGGTTTTTCAAAATGCTGACACGCCCAGCTCAAAAGGTCCGCCATCACTGGTCCAGGGCCTGCACACCAAGGGAGGAACTTGGATTTTGTTCCCGGTGTGATGGGCGGCCCTTAAAGGTTTTGAGAAGGGGAAGGAGACTTAATCTGACAGGTTTTCAAAATACCCTGCTGGTTGCCATGTGGCTGTGGGGAGCCCACCAAGAAGGCAAAAGTGACGGTGGCCTGGACCAGGGCGGTGGCAGTTGAGAGGATGGATGGAAGGACTCGGGATGCGTTTTGGGGGAGAGCAGATACATTCCCCCCAGGCTGGGCTCCTTTTCCTGAGATGGAGCATCCTTCTCTGTGGGTGGCCTCAGTCCCGTTTGTGGTGAAGATGAATCTCTTCCAACTTCCTTTCAAATGGAGTAGAATAGGCTTCCTGGGGGAGGTTTTAAGGGCAGCTGCTCGATGAAGGAGGAGTCAGAGGCCTCCACCTAGCTAGCATCCACTCCCGGCTTATGGGCACATCCCTCTGCAGTTCCCAAATGCTCACAACAAGGATGAAAACGAGGCTCAGAGAGGCAGAGAGTACCCGAGGCCACAGAGCATCTAGGGCAGGCTGGGCAGCAAACCCTCACACTCAGCATATTGCCATCTTGCCTTTCTCATTCTCAGCGCAGGAGCTGTGAAGTAGGCAAGGAGGGTGGGTGCTGACCCCTTTTTAGAGAAAGTGAAACTGAGGTTCAGGGGAATTAGGACGCTTGTCCTGGGCAAGGCTGTTTTAAGACCTTTGTGGGCCCCACATCTATGAAGCCTATTAAAATGCAGCTATAGCAAACATCAAGTGCAAATTACATACAACCAGATAGATAAAAGCCAAATTGCAGTTGACTGGCTGATATCATGTTCTGTTTTGCAGGCATTTAATTAAACATTTATTAATTTTGATTCTGCAGTTTTTCCCTGTGTTTTAGAGCCAACCCCCCACCCCCAGCCCCACCCCCCGGCCTCAAACATTTTCCTAGGCCCATAAAAACCTTGCGGGCCCTTGACAGTGAGCATGCAGTGGGGCTGGCAGGAACCGCCACAGATCTTGGTTCTGTAGCCAAAGCAGGCAGAGTATTGCTGAACCTAGGCCCTTTCATCCCCCGACTAGGACATGATCTTTCTACACTCCCTGCTGACCCCATGTTTTGGGGTCTCAGAGGCCTTCTTTCTTCCCCTACCCCTTCCCTGCTCTGGCCCACTGTGGCCCGGGGCTGAGGGAGCCCTTTGTCTGTGGTTAGCTGGGGTGTGGGGTGTTGGGAGCTGGCAGGAGTGGGCGGGGAGGTGGGCAGGCAGCCTGTCAGGTGGTGATGGATGCTGGCTGGGCTGGGGCCTCCCTCATGCTGACCAGGGCCAGGAAACAGATGGTCTTGCAGCCTGAGAGAAACTTCCAGGGTGTCGCCCTCCCCCAACTCCCCAGGCCCTTTCATGTTGGACCAGCTGGTCTCTCCTTCCTATTCAAAGCCAGAGCCGTGGGAATGGGGAAGGGAACGGGGTCAGGAAGAGATGGGGGCTGAGAAAGGTGGCCTGTGTTCTGGGCCCTCAGAAGCTCGGGGGCCAACTTGGTCTCTCCCCTAGGACCCCCCACACACCCCTGGCCACCTCCAGCTCTGTTCTCTGCCCCTCCCCTGTGCCCTGCCTCAGCTCAGCCCTGTCATTTCAGGCCTGGACCAAACCCCAGCCTCTCCTGGCTTTCCTCCAAACCAGCCTCCAGAGCAAGCTTTCTAAGCCACTGAGCTCATCACATCACCCCTGATTCTGGGATAGAATTCAAATTTAGGATAAAATATGAACTCTTCAGTCCAGAATTTGATGCCCTTCGCAGTTCTAGTCCTCTTATGCCCCTGTCCAAAGAGCCTCCTTCCTGACAAATGACTGGCCAGTGCCCCAAAAGGCCGTGTTCTCTCATGCCTCTATGCCTTTGTTCAACTGATTATTTCACCTAGCATGCCCTTCCATTGCCCTCGCCGGTTTGGCTCAGTGGATAGAGCGTCAGCCTGCAGACTGAAGGGTCCTGGCTTCCATTCCTGTCAAGGGCATATGCCCGGGTTGCCAGCTCTATCCCCAGTAGGGAGCATGCAGATGGAAGCCGATCAATAATTCTCTCATCATTGATTTTTCTCTCTCTCCCTCTCCCTTCCTCTCTGAAATCAATAAAAATATATTTAAAAAAATAGAATGCCCTGCCACCCCCTGTGTGCCTTAAAACACCTGCCCATGCTTTAAAACTGAGGTCAACTCTTTCTTCCTCCAGGAAGTCTTCCCTGACCCCCTTTAACCCTGGAGCCAAAGGTACCCATCTCTTCTCTGGGTTCCACCGCATCTATTTCAGCTCTTACCATGTCTCTCTCCCATGGGAGTGAGAGACACTTAATGGCACAGGACATGGCACATAGGCAAGGGGTCAGAGTCCACATGTATGTGAATGAATGATTCTGGCTGCAGAGACCCTTACGTGAGGGGGTAGGTAGAGGCCAGGGAACGAGAGATACAGGGAGACAAATTTCTGCTCATCAAAGAAACACAGTCCGTCTGGAGCTGCTCAGAAGCAGAAGGCCCCGCCCCAGGAATAGGGGCTCCCTACCACGAAAGTGAATGAGCAGAGGGTGGAAAGCACGGGGCCAAGACTCGCTAAGGGGATTTCAGCGTTGGGTGGGAGAGTTAGACTGAGGGAGCGGGGATGGGACGGAGAGCCCTAAATGGGATGTTTCCAGCCACATTTTCAGGGGAGAGTTCGGATCCAAGAACATTAGCTCTGAAAGGATCTACAGAGTCATCAAACCCATCCTTGTTGGAGAAACTGAGGCCCAGAGAGGGCCACACCATTGCTAAGACCAGGGAACTCATTGGGGAAACTCTGGGTCTATCAGTTGATCCCAAATTTCAGGGAGCACTGTGGTTCCTCCCGTGGGTTGGCTGTACACAGTTGAATACTGTTGGCCTCTAAACAACATTCTGAAAATGCCAGCACTCCGTTTCTGGGAAATCTCCGGTTCCCCAATTTCTGACGGAGGCAATAGGGTCACTGAATATGGTGAGTTTTTTCCCCCTGGTTTCTGGGGAGATCACTTCTAAAGGAGCCCTCTCTGGTTTCAGCAAAGGGCATGAATCAGAGAATTTGGAGGTTGGGGGGCCAGTGTCTATGACTGCAACAGCCAGGGGTGGAGCTGCTGGGCAAGGCACCAGGACAGAGAGGAGAAATCAGATCCAGAGCTCTGTGTGGCGAGGTCCCTTGTCACCCAGTGGGCACTGCAGTTCATAGTTGCAAACGATCTCACTCATTTAACGCTCACAGGCAGGGCTCAGAGAGGGTCTTCTTGCTCAAGATTACACAACCAAGTGAGGAATTGGTCTCAGGACTTTGGGGTTCCCTCCATGCTCCTACTGGGTTACCAGAGTTCCATTCAGTTCAACAAACTTTCAATCATTCCCACATTCATTCATTTATTTATTCATTCAGGCAACACACAGGTTGAGCATCTATGTGCTAAGAATTGGAGATACAGCAGTTAGCAAGCCGACCTAATCGTTCTCACACAGATCACAGTGTGGGGGAGGCAGACGCTTAAGCAGACAGTTAAACCCACTGTGAAAAGTGCTGGCTGGAGGAAAGCCTGGGGGAGGCCCCTACTCCCAGTGGAGAGTGGTCGGTGGAGGATTGATTCCTGGAAGAAATCATGTTGATAAGCTGAGCCTTGGGGGGAAAAGCAAGAGTTATCCCGGTTGGGGGGCTGGAGTGGGGGTATGACCAGGCAGAGGAAACAGCAGTTGCAAAAGCCCAGTGAGGAGGAGGATTGTGAGCTGGAATCTGTGGCCTGTGCAGAGTAGCTGGAGGCAGGAAGTTTGTTGGGAGAAGCGAGGTGAGAAGAAGCAGCAAAGTCTCAAATGCCAGAGGATCTCTAAGCAGCCTCCCGTGCCCTGTGGGAGAACTGGGCACTCAGGGGTGGGCTTGGGAACACGCCAGAAAGCTGCTGGTGGCCACCGAACTGGGGGCTGGCACCAGGAACTGCTCCTGAGTAGACAAACTCTTAATAGCCTACGGGGAGAGGCAGAGTTGCTTAATGTCAGAAGGTGAGCCCTGAGGCCAGGCTGCCTGGGTGTGAATGCTGGTTCCACTGCTTCCTACTGTGTGACCTTGGACCAATGACATAGCTCTCTGGGTCTCAGTTTTCTCATCTATACAATGGGGGTAAGAGAGGGGCTGTTGTAAGCTCAGGGCACTGTAGGGAGTCAGGAAGCCGGTGAGGAAGCAGGCCTCGATGTGCCAGAGCAGGAGTGATGATGAGAATGCTGGATGAAGTCTTTCCTTTGTGTCACTGCTTGAAGCTGAAGCGCCCGGCAGGAGCTCCCCGACCGCAGCCCCGGGAGTGGGTCCTTTCAAAACGGCCGTTTAGCATTTGGGGTAGGAGGCTCAGTGTGGCCAGGGTCGGGTTCGGAGTGGGCGCCTCAGCACCGCGTGCCTCCGGCAGGTACCTGCGCACCGTGTACCTGGGGCTGCAGAGCCGCTGGCGCGGGGAGCGGCTGCGGCGCCACTTCTACTGGCGGATGCTGTTCGAGAGCGCGGACGTGAGCATGCTGCGCCTGCTGGAGACCTTCCTGC
>NW_006293953.1:2233086-2246306 GCF_000327345.1 Myotis davidii
GCCCCACCCCCACCCGGGCTCCGTCCTCTTCAGCATTCTGACTGCCCCGCGTGTCAGCTCTTCCTGCTTCGGGCCCCCGCCCCACTCACTGTCAAGGTTTTGCCGGCCTAGCCCCTTCTACTCTCACCACCCTCCAGGCCGGTGAAGGCCTCCCTGTCCCCTCCAATAGCCCACTCACCCTCAGCGTTAGAGACCTGGCCCCTCACCTCTGAGCCTCCTCTCAAGCCCCCTGGGTGGTCCCGCATTCGGCCCCTCCTCCCTTCCCCATTGTCAGGGACCAGACCCCGTTGCTGCCAAGTCCAAAGAGGCCCTTGACCCCCTCACCGCACCTCAGGCCCTCCCCACCCCCTTCATTCTCCAAACTGTAGAAGACCAGAGAGCCTATCCACCCGCCCTCTCACTGCTCTTCAGCCCCCTGGTCCTATGCACGCAACTCCTCCTGGCCCCTTCCCTAACTCCAACAGACCAGACCCCCTTCCATGTCAGAGAAAAGCCACATCCCCCGAGCCCCCTCTCCTTGGAGCTCCCCATGCTCCTCCCACCAATACTCTGCCCAGCCCACCCTTAATGTCCTGAAAGACTCTCCCGCCTCCCAGGCCCTGGGGACATTCCTTCCTTGCTGGGGATACTGGGCCCCATCAAACTCTCCCACCGTAGATTTTCTTTCCGTCCCCTCGGCTGTGCTCAGCTTCGATATCCCCCTTCACACCCCAGTCTCATCGTGGTGACCTATCGCTTCTAATAGTCCTCTCCCGGTTCCTCCGTGCCCTCACTGTGACCCCCCTCCCAACGCTTTACCTCCTTTTCCATTCCCAGAGCCCTAGACTAATTCCCCACCTTCCCACCAGCCCCCGAACCCTAACAGTCTGATACTAGAGACCTAGACCTAACCCTTATGGAGACCCAAATCGCCCACCTCCCCTCTCCCTTCATACTCCCACCCAGAAGAAGTACCCAGCTCTATCCATCCCCCCATCATCACTCTTGAAGACCACCCACTAAGACCCTCCCACACCCTGCCTGATTTATAGACCCTGACCCGGAACCCTCCCCTCTACCCACCCCCAACCCAGACCCACCCCTAACCCAGCCCACCCCGTCCCCACCCTGTCTCCACAGCCCTCTCCACCTCTGCCTCACTCGTGTCCCTGGCCTGGACCCTGGCCTCCTACCAGAAGGTGCTGCGGGACTCCCGAGATGACAAGCGGCCACTGTCCTACAAAGGCGCCGCGGCCCAGGTGCTCTGGCACCTGTTCACCATCGCGGCCCGCAGCCTGGCCTTTGCGCTCTTTGCCAGCGTCTACAAGCTCTACTTCGGCATCTTCATCGTGGCCCACTGGTGCATCATGACCTTCTGGGTCATCCAAGGCGAGACGGACTTCTGCATGTCCAAGTGGGAAGAGATCATCTACAACATGGTGGTGGGCATCATCTACATCTTCTGCTGGTTCAACGTCAAGGAGGGCCGCAGTCGCCGCCGCATGACCCTCTACTACTGCATCATCCTGGTGGAGAACGCGGCGCTCACTGGCTTCTGGTACTCAAGCCGCAACTTCTCCACTGACTTCCACTCGCTCATCCTGGTCTGCGTGGTGGCCGCCAGCTTTGCGCTGGGCATATTCTTCATGTGTGTCTACTATTGCCTCCTGCACCCCAATGGGCCCATGCTGGGGCCCCAGGCACCAGGCTGCATCTGCCCCGAGGCCCCAGAGCCCTGTGGCCCGCCAGCCGATGCTGTCACAAGTCCCCCGAGGTCCCTGCCGAGGACTACAGGCGCTGAGCGAGATGGGGTCTCGGTGGGGGGTGAGCGTGCAGGGACCCCCACACCACCTGTCTTCCAGGTGCGGCCTGGCTTGCCTCCCACACCAGTGCCCCGCACCTTGCGGACAGAGGGGCCTGTCATTCGGATTGACCTGCCTCGTAAGAAGTACCCCGCATGGGATGCTCATTTTATTGACCGCCGGCTCCGGAAGACCATTCTGGCGCTGGAGTACAACTCACCCGTCACGCCCCGGTTGCAGTACCGGAGCGTGGGGGCCTCCCAGGAGCTGCTGGAGTATGAGACCACAGTGTAGGCCACAGTTTCTCCCCGCAAAAGGGGATGGACTTGGCTGACCTCACATCGACCACAGTGTTGAGCCTGGAATTTCAGGGCCACCAGGCTAAGGGGAAGTGGATCTGTTGGTCCAAGGGTAGAGTGGCTCCACCATTGGGTTCTTTCAGGGGAGGGGGCAGCCTTGTGGAGGCCCCAGCTCTAGGCCCTGTTTTCAGCGCTGTGGCCCATTTTCTAACAGGCCCCCTCGAATCAGGGCCCAGGGAATTCACTGGTGCTACACTCCTCATGAGCTGCCCCACTTTCATGAAGGCCTCCATACCACCTCTGGTGCTGGGGGCTCCACACCCTCTCCCCTGCCTGGAGTTGCCCACGCGTCACCCCTGGTGGACTTGTCAGAGAAGGGGCACTGTCTGGGGTCCTTGACGGAGGCCCTGTGCTCCTGAGGGGGTGCTGGGGATGAAGGAGACTATGGAAGAAGTGGAGTGAGGTGGGAGCATCTGGAGGACAAGGTGGGTACAGTTCCTGTGGGGTCCAAGGTTTGGAGCTTGGGCCAGAGATGATTTAAGGGAGGAAGTTGGGGTGGGGTGGGGAGTTGGGGTGGGAGGTAGACAGTGCTAGAGCTGGAGGGGACGAAGAACCCTGAGACATCTGAGGGGTTCAAGCGAGCTGAAACGCGAAGGGTAGCAGATCCAGAGCATTGAGAATGTTCCCCAAGTAAACTCCTCCAGAGACCCCTGTGTTATGGTTGAGGTTCCAGACACCTCGAGTGAAATGCTTCCAGGAGTCTTTCTTTGTTCTAGATGAGCGTCTAAAACATTTCTTGTGGAAAAAGGTTTTGAATGCAACAGATCAAATGTCTAGGAAGATATTCTGTCTGGGTTCAATTATAGACGAGGTTCTAGCGCATTTAGCAGAGGAACTGTCCTAGAGAGACAGTCTTAGTTCTGGATTAAGTTCTAGAACCCTTAGCTGATAAACTGTCCTAGGGAGTCACCGACCTGGGTTCTGTGGTGAGGGTGAGTGCGCTGGAGCCCTGCTGCTGTGCTCTGGGGAATTCTGGCTCCTGCCATGGTGGTGGAGGAGGGGCCGCTGGAACCCCGTGTGAGTGGAACATTGTAGGAATAGATACCCCAGTTCTAGACTTCTGGGGTTCATAGGAGTTCTGTGCTCCTGTCCACCTTGGTCCAGAGCCATCTTCCTAAGAGGACATTGTCCTCAGGAACCCCTGGTGCATTTCAACTCCCAGCTGGTTTCCAGCCAGAAAAAATGAGCTCTCGGGACTTGACATAAATCGCGGCTCTCGGCCGCCCTGCAGAAGGGCTCTCTTGGGCGGCAGCTGGAAAACTGCTTTGTTTTGCCCAATCCCTGAGACTTGAGGTCTATTCCCATGTCCCAGATAGCCCATGGTGCCCCTGAGATCCTTCGTCCTGGGCCTCTCCTCTCCACCTGGGTAGGGTGGGGAGTGTAGGAGTAGGCAGTCTGTGGGGTGAGGGACAAAGCCTCTAGGCAGAGCTTGGAACCCCCCACCATGTCCCCACTCCCCCGGGCAAACTAAGGTGTGTTCATGCCAGGACGCAGCAGGTGATGTTAAAGCAAGATGCAGGCTTGGGCTGGGGGTGAGGTGGACCGTGAGAAGCCTGGACTATGCACATTAGAGGAGCATTTAACCCTCCCTGGTGCAGCCTCCCTGGAGTTACAGAGGGGAAACTGAGGCCCAGAGTGGCGGCAGCTAGTCTCACAAGGTCCCGGACTCCTGCTGTTCCATCAGAGAGTGATGGGTGATACTGAGTTTGCTGAGGATGAAGGGAGAGGGCCACACTCGGGGTGCAGGGTGACCCCAAAGGCAGAGAGGACAGGACCATCCACATAAACACACACACATAAGCACACATCAAACCTGTGACACAAGCCACCTCACCCCCTGGCACACCAGCCGAGATGGTGTGTGCATTCCTCCCACCAACACATGAAGAATGCTCTTCCCACTTTCTTCTCCGTCCCCAATCCCCGAGAAAGCTCAGGAACCAGGCCTCAAGGTGATAGGTGGTGGGGGAAGCCTGCGGCTGACCCAGCCTCCCTCTGGTTCGTTCACCCATCCTCTTTGATCGGCCCAAATCAGTCTTTGGAGACCGAATTTCACGGCCAGGTACCCACATGCCGGAGCCCTCTGTGAGGGGGGCGCACGGAGGATGTGGACCCAGATCCTCTTGACTGTTTCTCCAGGGCTGACCGTACCAGTCTTCACCCCATCTTGTTTCACTTAAACCTTCCCTGGCTCGCAACTTCCCTAAAAAATAAGTGTTATCAACCCATCTGACAGGAGGAAACTGAGGCTCAGAGATGTGGCATGAGGGTCACCCTTGGCAAGTTATTTTACTCCCCAGTGTCCTAGAATGGCTCATCTGGCATCCATTCTCCAGCATCCTAAAAGGAAAACTTAAAAAATAAACCTCTCTAGGAGCTGGGAGTCCTTATGGCTCCATGAGAGACCCAGCGAAGAGGGAATAAGACCGAGCCGGCAGTGCGAGGCAAGGCTTGAGGCTCTCGGGGAAGCCATGGCCACCGTTTTGGACCTTATTCCATCCCCACCCCCCTCATCTCAATCCCACGAAACCTTCCCTCTGAACCTCTGCCTGCAAGACATCTGACCAGCAGAAATGGCCCTCAGAGAGGGCTGCAGGCACCTCCTCCTGCTTCTCATCCTCAGGAAAAAAGCTTAGCCCCTTAAGGACTCCCCCACCCTCACCCCCAGGAACTCAGGGTCCATCCCTCCAGGCCTGAGGTCCCTCTCCGCCAGCCTGTCCTCCCCCTTATCTGGTCCTTGCCAGTCCTCTGTTTCAGAGCGTCTCCGTGGAGAAGGCACCATCCCATTCCAGTTGTTGTTTTGTTTTTGTTTCTGTGACAATCTACCTCAGCCAGGCTCTTCCCCACCAGAATTAGATCCCCTGGGTCCCCTGGATCCCCGACTCTTGCTCCCCATTTCCTGCCCTCCACCCCAGCCTTGCTGTTCCGTCCTCTCCCAGAAACCCTACAGGGTCCTTACAGTGAGCGCAGGTTCCAGAACCACAGCCCAGTGGAGGCCTCATGATGAGCCATCTGCCCTCCACATCCATGTAAAGGAGAAATGGAGGCCCAGAGAGGGCTGGGGACTTGCACAAGATCACACAGGAAGTCAGTGGCAGAGTAAGGCTTTTCCTGGAGCTGAGACAAAATTGGGTCTGTCTTTTTTTTTTTTTTTTTTTTAATTGATTTCAGAGAGGAAGGGAGACGAGAGAGCGACAGAAACGTCAATGTTGAGAGAGAATCATCCATCGGCTGCCCCCTGCACACCCCCTAGTGGGGATTGAGCCCACAACCCAGCATGTGCCCTTGACCGGAATCAAATGTGGGACCCTTCAGGCCAACACTCTATTCACTGACCCAAACCGGCTAGGGCGGGTCTGTCTTAATTTTTCCAGGAATAGAAGAGAACAGGATGCTCTGGGCACCCAATATGCCAGGCCCTGCCCTGCCCTCAATATCTTCATCCCCAAGAGACCAGTGTCCCCACAGGACAGACTTCCGTCTCCTAGTTTTCTTGAATGGACCCCTCAGGCTACTGCTGACTGTGCTCCCCGAACCTCTCCAGCACCGCGCACTCCTCATCACACCTCCATGCACTCATGTTCCATGTGCCTTTTAATTGCCATCCCGGGCAAACAGCACAGGCCGCCACCCCTCCATGCCAGGGACTCCCAACAACAAAGTCTCTTTTGGTCCCCTCCTCTCATCTGCCTCAGCCCCAAAACCTGCCTGTCCCCTCGCCAGCTCCTTGCTAAACCCGTGTCCCACAGGAGTGCCACCCACGAGAACTGGAGAAAGCAGAGAGCAGGGAAGGCAAGGCTGGGGAAGGTCTGGGTCTCGGGGCGAATTTCAAGGGGACTGAGAGCGTCCAAGGAAGATCTTGCCTGGCAGCCCCTGTGGCCTCCCAAGAACCAAAGTTCTGAAGGTCCTTTCCGTGGAGCTCACCTGGGCTTGGAGTGGGCAGAAGTCTCAGGCGGTGGGAGAAGGTTTTAGGGAGTAGGGCCCATGGGTTGCAAATTCATGGTAATGAAATGATAATGTGGTGGTGCTAGACCATAGGGAGTGGTGAGGACTCTGGCCAACAGGAGAGCGCAAACACCGCCTATAGGTACGAAAATTCAAATATTTGAAAAATCCTGTGCTGGCCAAACTCAACACTCATGTTTGGGCACCGGTTTGAAATCTCTGGTTCAAAATGAGAACATTCTGGGGAGCCCTACAGCTCCTGGATGCCCCTCTGGGGAAGTTAAGGACAGAGGCCCTGGCTTCCTCTGAGACTTTTCTAGTCCAATCTCAACTTTCACCACCTGCCACCTAAGAGTTGGCCCCACTGACGAGGGGACGGGACGGAGGTCAGGGCATTCCAGGGCCCCACTGTTAGGAACCACCATCTGCTAAGGACTAGAGACCCCTCTAGTGCCTGAGGAAGTTAGTTTGGGATCTTCTCTAGTGTGGGGGCCCCTGGTTAGGAAGAACCTGCATTGGGTGGGAACACAGTCCAGGTTCAGGATGAGGACTGAAAGCCAGAACCCAACTGCCCCACCCAGTGCTGGCCCCTGCCACCCTTTGACACCCGTCTCCCTCCCAGGTAAAGCTGGAGATCGGGCCTGCAGGGAGAGGAGCTATCCATTTCCCTACTGATGTGCTTTGTGATTTCTCAATGAAAGGGACTGAGTGCCAAGCCATGTGGGCAGCAGTTGGGATGGGGCCTGAATACCCCCTTCCCAACCAGAGAGGCTTCTGGGACCCTGGGGCTGGAGGGAAAAGGAATGGTATGTGCCATTCTGTTTGGGGAGGAGTTAGGGCATTCCCAGGTTCTTGGATGCTTCAGGTAGAGGCAAGGGGAGGGAGAGCAAGAAATTGTGGAAGTGGGAGAGGAAGGCTCCGTTTGGGATGGCCTGGTTCCTGGAAGCAGAAAACTCCCCAGGGAGGGAGGGGTGGTCCTCTCCTGCCTGGCCACCTCCACCCTTTCCTTCTCACTGCAAGGAGGGGCTGCCTTCTCCCCAGCAATCCTGGCCTTTATTCTATGCACAATCATTGTAAGGGCACCCCCAGGCCAGGCCGAAGGGGTGAGGGCAGAGGGCACCTGCAATAATCCCAGAGTGGAGGGTAGCCTGAGGCAAAAGGCGGTAAGAAAAGCCCCAGATGGGACAAGGATATTCCTCTGTCTCCCTCTCACCAAATCCCAGAATCCATCTCCATTGGGCTAAACCACCAAACTTGGAGGCGCCTCCTACACAAAGCCCCCCAACCCCTTGGTTTCCCAAACCAGTCAGAAATACTAGTAGCTGGAAAGGACCCAGCGATTCCCAGAGCCCCCTGTTATTATTTTCACCCCTGAGCATCCTAGAGTGTGGGAGATTCTTCTAAACAAGCCTCCATTCTTGCAGAATAATTAATTTTCTCATATTCAATGAACTCCAGCTGAGCTTCTGGTTGCAAATAAATGCTACCAAGACCTCAAGTTAGCTTCTAGGGCCAGGGGCTGGAGGGCTGGGGCATATCTGTGCTGTATCGCAGTGTTTACACAATTCTCGAGAGCACTAGTGGGCCTGCATCCCTGCCCCCTGCCCGCTCCCCCGCCCCCCCACCACCAGGGTTTAGGAGCCCAAGGTGAGAATCAGTGGTTTATCACCCAGCATCCTCATTTACTGAAAGGATAAGCCCGGAGAGGCAGCCAGCCTAAGGCCACACAGTGAGTTGGCGGCAGGCTGGGTTCTTCAGGGTGCCACTAGGGCACCCCCAGTTCTGACCGCTTCTCTCCAACCCAGCCCCCACCTCCAGGAACCACTAGCCATGCCTGAGGGGCTGATCTCCCTCCCTCAGCACAATTCCGGGTGATTCTCGCCTCCCAAATTGGCCCCCACCCCTGTCCATTTCTGTCTCCTGTTCCTGTCCGACCTCCTGGTATTTACTACGTCTGTGCCATCCTCAGTCCTGCACCCCCGCTCACCCCTCTGCGCTTCCCCCGGGAGGGGTAGGGGCCCCAAGCTGGGGCTTCTGTACTGAGACTCTTTTGTACACCACAAACTTTTTGTATATTTTTAATTTTGCTGCAACATGAGATATTAAAAGTCATTTCAGTACGCGTTGTCTGTGTCCTGTTGTTTTGGCTGTTCTGGGTCAGAGGAAGGAGACGGGGGAGGCGGAATGGGGAGGAATGACACCCTCTACCACAAACACATTTGGCTGGGAGGGTTAGGCTGTTACAGCTCCCTTCATTGGCCAGAGCTTCCATCAGGCAACCAGAATGGAGGGGGTGAGCAAAGGTTTTAGGAATTAGCTCCAAATGCTTCATTTTACAGATAAAGGGGAAAAAGAGATGGGGTGGGGGCCGACTTGCCAGAGGTCTGAGTCCACGACAAAATCAGGACCCAGACTGAAGTTTCTAACCCCTCAAAACAAATATTTATTGAGTACCTACTATATGCCAGGCACTCTTTACTCTTTTAGGCGCAGTCAATTGATCTCTCTCTCTCTCTCTCATCACTGAAAAGGACGTATCCTCAGGTGAGGATTACAAAAAATAAAAGGAGGGGTTGTGCCCTCCTCTGGCTCTGTTTACCCGTCCACTGGTGACACTACAGCTGTGTGGAGAGCCACCTTGAAGCTGAGAGCGCCCCCTAGTGCAGTGATGGCAAACCTATGGCACTCGTGTCACCTCTGAACTCCTTTTTTTGGTTGATTTTCCTTTGTTAACTGGCATTTAAATATATAAAATAAATATCAAAAGTATAAATCTTTGTTTTACTATGGTTGCAAATATCAAAAAATGTCTATATGTGACACGGCACCAGAGTTAAGTTAGGGTTTTTCAAAATGCTGACACGCCGAGCTCAAAAGGTTCGCCATCACTGCCCTGTGCGGTGGAGCTAGCTAGGAAGCCCCTGGGCCCTGCACACCTGGGGGTCCCACACCCGTCCTGGGCTACTTTTATGATGGAAGAGATACGCTTCCACCAGGTCTAGGCCACTGCTCTTGAGGTCTCTGTTACAGCCGAAATATACTCTGGCTAATCTATCTGGTCCTTAGGTTCCCGAGAGAAGTCTTTTGAAGGATCTCTGGGAAAGGTTTTCCCTCACGAGAGAAACACACAAGAAGAGGAAACCCTTGCAGGATCGTGATGGATGTATTACTCCCAAAGCCGCAACAGCCATCTTGCCGGCTGTATGAGGCGCCAGTTCTAGAGGCGCCAAAACAAACTTCCACACGCTGGGGACTTAAACAACAGACACTCATTTCCTCATAATTCCGAGGCCAGAAATCCCAGATCAAATGCCGGCAGGACGGGTTTCTTCCGAGACCTCTCGCCTTGGCTTGCTGACAGCTGCCTTCTCGCATTGTCCTCACACGGTCTTCCCTGTGTGTGCACATCCCCGGTGTCTCTGTGTGCACGGATTTCCTCTTCTTGTAGGAACACCAGTCAGCTTAGATCGGAGCCCTCTCGATGGCCTCATTTTAACTGATCTCCAGAAACAATTACATTCTGAGGTACGGGGTGTTAGTGCTTCAACGTATAAATTTTGGGAGACACAAGTCAGCCCATAAGACCAGCAAAGTAGAACTTGCTGCCATTTTTGAGCTGCGCGATTAACCAGCCCTGAAATCACTTACCATTGAACTTCCTGCCTAAAGAGACTGTCCTTCTTGCCTAAGCCGCCTTCGGTACAGTAGTCTGTTCTTTGCAGCCAAAAGCATCACAATTCAGGCACTGTGTGTGTGTTCAAGCTGTTCCCTCCACCTAGACTAGAGTGACCTTCCTTCCATATGCCTTCAAGGTTTGGCTTGGTGACTCTGCCTTCCCCCAACTAGTCGCTTGCCTTATATCAGAGTTCTTTACCTGTGTGTCCATCTCTCGAACCAGGTCAGGGTCAGCATATGCACTGAACACCAGCTGTCACATCCCCCGCTCCTGCCCCATGGCAAGCATGGATAATCAATCCCCTTTTCATGCTGGGAGTAGACCTGGTGTTTATAATGCTCTACACACAGAGCTCCAGGCAGCCGCTGCCAATCAGCCGGAGGTGGCTCAAAAGAGATGAATTCTATTTGCCACAACTGCTAAGTCTTGGAGAGCAAGGACTTTGTTTCACTCATCTCTTTTATGATTCACAAGCTAATTTTAATAATAAATGTCACCATTGTGTGCTTCTGTTTCCATTTAATCCCTGCAGCTGCCTTCTGAGGCCAGCACCAGCATTATCCTGCTTTTGACACGTGAGGACTCTGAGCTCCCAGAGATGAACTAACTACCTGTTCAAGGTCATAAACACTTGAACCCAGGTCCGCCTGTCTCCACCTACTTTCAGTGACATTTTCTTTCTTTCTTTTCTTTTTTTAATATACTTTATTGATTTTTTTACAGAGAGGAAGGGAGAAGGATAGAGAGTTAGAAACATCCATCAGCTGCCTCCTGCACACCCCCCACTGGGGATGTGCCTGTAGCCAAGGTACATGCCCTTGACCGGAATCGAACCTGCCTGGGACCCTTCAGTCCACAGGCTGACGCTCTATCCACTGAGCCAAACCGGTCAGGGCTCAGTGACATTTTCTAAGCACTGGATCTCTTTATGGCCCTGGGAGGGAGCCGAGGGGGGCCCCGCAGGGAATACACAGGTAGCTTGCTGATTCTGGTGGCACTCAGAACACCTCTTGTCCTATCTGAGATTCCCAGCAGTTCAGTGATGTTTGGAGTTAGTTCAGAAATAACAGAAGTCCTAATTTTACAGAGGAAGGAAAAGGTTTGCCAAAGCCAGCCGTGGGGGTGCCAGAGCAAGAAATCACCTTTCACTCCCTGCCGCTGCTGGGAATTCAAGGCTTACTCCAGGGGTTACGTGGGAGTTTTGATGTCAGCAGCCGTCAGGGATTGGTAGAGTAGTCTGGCTTCTTCCTGTTGGCCCGCAGGCTAATGGAGATCTTTCTTCCTGCTGCTAGGAGATGACTGGCAGGATGTAGGGGAGCAGGTGGGTGTGGCTGTGTGAGCGTGCACGAAGCAGTCGGGGCCATTTCCCCTCCCTGGAAAGGGAGAGGGAGGTCAGGGGGAAGGCTGGTAGCTGGCAGTCTCTTGCTGCCCTCACACCCAGAGGCAAGAGGAGCTCCGACCCTCATTCCAACAGCCACTGGCCTGGCACACCCATGCTTTCGGAAAAGCTTCCAAAACAATCCTGTGCATTGTTTGGCGACTGCACTTCACAACCTGCAACAGCTTCCCCCATCCAGGGCCTGATCTCTTTCTTGTCACACCTCTGACTGCAGGGCAGGGCTTTGGGATTATTGTTCCCATTGGAAACACAAGAAGCTGAGGCCCAGAGAGGTTATAATAAGCAGCCTGCCCTGGATCCTTTCAGTCTGCAGGCCGACGCTCTATCGTCCACTGAGCCAAACTGGTTAGGGCTGGATCCTATAGCAACTCAGGTCCAGAGCTTGGGTCTCCGGAAGCCACGTGTCACGGCAAGGGGAGGATGGGTCAGTCAGAACCTTTCCCACTGTCCTAGGTGCGGCATGCGGCGTGGAGAGGCCCTAGAGGTAAGTGTCAAGGTTTCAGATCCAGATCAGGCAGATATCCCAGGTCCTCCTCTTACTCACTGTGACCTCCTCGGCCAGCCTCTGCAGTTGAGCCTTTTTTTTAAATAAGTCTGTATAATGGGTATAATAATGTAACCCAATGCTGTGAGGAATAAGTGAGACAAAATACATAGTGCTCAGCACAGAACCACAAAGGGGGCCTTTGATAGCCCAGGACACAGAGACAGAGAGATACGTAGTTAATATTTATTGGCCGCCCTGACCGGTTTGGCTCAGTGGATAGAGCATCGGCCTGCGGACTGAAGGGTCCCAGGTTCGATTCCGGTCAAGGGCATGTACCTTGGTTGCGGGCACATCCCCAGTAGGAGGTGTGCAGGAGGCAGCTGATCAATGTTTCTCTCTCAGTGATGTTTCTAACTCTCTATTCCTCTCCCTTCCTCTCTGTAAAAAAAAATCAATAAAAAAAATATTTAAAAAAATATTTATTGGCCACTTCATGTGCCAGGAACTCTTTTAAATGCATTTAATCCTTACAAGGGCACTATGAAGTCAAACTGTATATGACCATTTTATGGATGAGGAAACTGAGTCACAGGAGGTTAAAGGATTTGCCCAAGGTCATAACCCTAGTAAGTGGCAAAGGCAGGATTCAACTCGGGCAGCCTGTCTCTGAAGCCCATTCAGTACTGCCTCCCTTAATAGTGTTATGCCCAGATTTCAAGATCCCCAATAGACCACACCAGGGAGCCAGCCGTGTCCGATGCAAAAGCAAAGAGTCTTTTATTATTACCACAGACCCAGGTCTGGCTCCCAGCCTCCACCGAAGTAACCGCAACGGCGAGACGAGAGAGACCGCCCCGGTGGGAAAAAATGGGGTTTTAATAGGGGGGTGGAGTGAGGGGAGGCGAGATGACTGTGGGCCGGCGCGCAGGTTCCTTGATTGTCATTGGTTAGTTTAAAGAAATCCCGGCTTCAGGGAAGAAGGTACTTTCCTGAGCACATGGCTGCTGCCCCAACATGGAGGATACGGGGCAAGATGGAGGGCATAGCCCTCGCCCTTTCAAATAGTAAGGATAAGTTTTAACAATCATAACCTGCTTGGACACAGTATTGTATAGCTGATGAAGCACTTTCACACCAACTCTTTCATTTAGTTCTCACCACAGCAGCCCAGAGAGGAAGACAATAGTAACTCCCAATTCATGTGGGGAGGGGGAAACTGAGGCCGTGAAAGGGGGAACTGACTTGCCTTGCCAACGTCACACAGCAAGGATAGTGGTGGAAGTAGGGGTAGAATTTGGGATTTTCTGACTCCAAATTTAGGGGACCCCTACCCTCACTCAACTCCCAAGCCCCCTCAACAGCAAGCCTCTGGCTGGAGGCCTTGAAACTGTCTCCCCAGGTCAGTTGCTCTGGCTGGGCTCCACTGTTGAGCTGAAGGTCCCAAGGCTACATCCCACCCCCTCCACTCTGCTCACTATCACACAGGAGGGGCAGGAACTCCAGGGCTGGTGGAGTTTCCGACCAGGCAGGAAAAGGAACAAAGGGAAACTTTGGGGGGGGGCGGGGGGCGGGG
>NW_006293953.1:2246381-2250990 GCF_000327345.1 Myotis davidii
GCTAGGAGGGCAGCAGAAGTAGAAGGGACGCTTCACCATGGAAAATGAAGTCAAGAAAGGGAAAAAGGTAGGTGGGAGGCTGGGAGGGATGCAGGGCAGAGAAATGGCCCTGGAGCTGGGGAAAACAGGGAGCAGGGACCAATCAAATTAGGCTTTGTATACAGCCAACAGCCAACCACAATACTGCCCCATTGTACAGTACAGCCTCCTCGCCCTGGAGCAGTCAGACATTTGGGTTCCAAACTCCCTAGTCTGTCCTCCCTGTTCTCAGCAGCCTCTGCCGTCCCTGGAATATAGACAGACAGACACCCAACCAGACAGATTCTTCTGGGAGTTACTCCCCACCTCCTTCCCTGGTATCCTGGGGGATCCCTCCTGTAGCTTCTTAGTCCAAGGACCATTAATAGGCCCATTCCCCTGCTCCCTGCCTCCCAGGACGGAAAGCCCTCTGCAGAGCAGTTCCGTGCTATAGGCTTCCAATCTGGCTGGAGACACCTACCTGCTCCCCTGCTGGGCTCCAATCTACTCCCCCTGCATCTTTACACAGGGTCCCCTCCTAAGGCTGATGTTCCCAAAGGCTGCCCGCCGAGCAGGAGCAGCCACTCGGAGCAGTGTGAGCCGCCGGCCCCTGCACTCCATGCCCCTCTATCCCCCTGACTACCTCATCGACCCCCAGATTCTGCTGTGTGACTACCTGGAGAAAGAGGTCAAGGTGCGTGCGGAATGAGGAGAAGGGGTGTGCCCATTCTTGGGGTGAGGGGTGTAGGGGAGGGAAAAGTGTTCCTCCACCCTCTTGGTGTCCCTGGCTGGTCTGAATATTAAACTGACAAATACAGATTCACAGGAGAAAAGCATCCACGTTTTATTCAAGTGTTGCATGTCCACAGGAGCCCTCACAAGAGAATGAAGAGCCCCGAGGAGTGACCAGAGCAGGAAGCTTTTATGCCTCTTTGACAAAGAAACAATAACTGTGTGAAGAATTGACAAGGCAGAGGGTTTCGGGCTAGGGCTAGGAAAGGGTGAGGAAGTAACCAGGTTCGTTTATAGAGCCTTCTCGGGCCTAAATCATGTCTGCCTTCCTCCTGGTGCAGAGGGGGCACCTCTCACACAGATTTATCTCCTGCTTTCAGGGGAGGGGAGGTCAGAAAGTTCTCTCAAACTCCTTTGGCTCAAGATATTCTTTTTAAAAACTATATTTTTATCGATTTCAGAGAGGAAGGGAGAGGGAGAGAGAGATATAGAAACATCAATGATGAGAGAAGCCTCCTGCACACCCTACACTGGGGATCAAGCCCAAACATGGGTATGCACCCTGACCAGAAATCAAACTGGGACCTCCTGGTTCATAGGTCAACACTCAACCACTGAGCCATGCCAGCAGGACAAGATATTCATTTTAAAAAATATATTTTATTGATTTTTTTCAGAGAGGAAGGGAGAGAGATAGAGAGTTAGAAACATCGATGAGAGAGAAACATCGATCAGCTTGCCTCCTGCACACCTCCTACTGGGGATGTGCCCGCAACCAAGGTACATGCCCTTGACTGGAATCGAATGTGGGACCTTTCAGTCTGCAGGCCAACGCTCTATCCACTGAGCCAAACCAGTTAGGGCAGGACAAAATATTCTTAATAAGGTGCCATATTTGGGGGTAGCATGTCCTGGACCCATCAAGAGAGATCTTACCTACCTCTCCCCCAACACCTAGCCCTGCACAGCCCTGTCTCACACAAAGGAGACTCAGAGGAAAGAATCTGGGCAGCCGTGTCCATGCCTAGTCCTGTGGACCCTCAGCAAGTGACCTCCCGGTGCTCATTCTCAGTGTTCCCATCTCAACACGGGGCTCGGAACCTCCCCCAGGGGAGAGCCGATGGGAAGGGGCTCTGTGTGCTCAGAAGCCGCACGTTCCTGCGAGATTCCTGTAGAGGCGTTGTTGCTACTCAGTGTCCCGGTCCAAGGAACCCAGTTCAGCAAACCACAGGGGACTGAGACCACTCAAGGGCTTGACCTCTATTTCAGGAACACCAGGATGGAGCAGTGAAGAATCCTCTCACCCAAGGAAGACTGATATGGGGTTAAGAGTGTCAGATTTAGCAAAAACAGTTATATTTGAATTTCCGATAAACAAGTAATACTTTAAAAATATACTTTTTTTTATTAATTTCAGAGAGGAAGGGAGAGGGAGAGAGAGATAGAAACATCAATGATGAGAGAGAATCATTGATTGGCTGCCTCCTGCACATCTGCTACTGGGGATTGAGCCCACAACCTGGGCATGTGCCCTTGACCGGATTGAACCTGGGATCCTTTAGTCCAGTGGTTCTCAACCTTCCTAATGCCGCGACCCTTTAATACAGTTCCTCCTGTTGTGGTGACCCCCAATTTCATTGTTACAAATTGAACATAATTAAAGCATAGTTATTAATCACAAAAACAATATGTAATTATATTTGTGTTTTCTGATGGTCTTAGGCCACCTCTGTGAAAGGGTCATTCGACCCCCAAAGGGGTCGTGACCCACAGGTTGAGAACCGCTGCTTTAGTCCATAAGCCGATGCTTTATCCACTGAGCCAAACTGGCTCGGGTAGTCATACTTTTTTAGGACTAATGTATGTCCCAAATACCGCATGGGACTAAAAAATACTGAAACAACAACAACAACAAGCATTTGTCGTTTATGTGAAATTCAAATTTAACTGGAATCTTGTATTTTATCTGGCAATCCCATATGGAGGGAAAAGCCAACACTTAAAATTTGGGAACTGAAATTTCATACAGAATAAAAAGAAATGGTTTGATTAGTTACATCCACCTAGAAGAATAAAACTAAAAGTAATAATAAAAAAACTTCATTCTTATATTGATGGAATAACATATAAGTTAATGATAGCATTAAGTTATAACAAGAATGAATGAAGAATCAATTTATTGATTTGGGGCATCATTTTTCTCACAAAATGATGTCTGAGTTTGATACAACATTCATTCCTTTCTATTTGATTTCTGCAACAAGATCACAAAGAGGGTGAGTGACTTGCACAGTCAGTTGATCCTGGTGTTTGAGGTGGACAGTTCTTTCAAGCTATTATAGTGACTTTTGATTCCATCATAGCTAAATCACTGTGTTCAGGTAGTGAGAGTGTGGGCTGTGATGTGTGCAGTCCAGTTTTGTCCTTTCTAGTGATATAAATTGGACATGTCATTTACCTGTGCTGTGCCTTAGTTTTCTCGTGCTTAACTTGAGGATGAGTCCTGGCCGGTGTGGCTCTGTTGGTTGGACATTGTCCAGTGCACTGAAAGGTCATCAGTTTGATTCCCGGTCAGGGCACATGCCCAGGACATCAATGTTTCTCTCTCTCTCTCTCCCCCACCCCTTCTTTTCTCTCTAAACCAGCGGTTCTCAAACTGTGGGTCGAGAACTCTTTGGGGGTCGAACGACCCTTTCACAGGGGTCGCCTAAGACCATCGGAAAACACATATATAATTACATATTGTTTTTGTGATTAACCACTATGCTTTAATTATGTTCAATTTGTAACAATGAAAATACATCCTGCATATCAGATATTTACATGACGATTCATAACAGTAGCAAAATTACAGTTATAAAGTAGCAACGAAAATAATTTTATGGTTGGGGGTCACCACAACATGAGGAACTGTACATTAGGAAGGTTGAGAACCACTGCTCTAAACAAACAAACAACAAAAATAATAAAAACAGATTTAAATAAATAAAGTGAGGATGAAATGTGTACAAAGCTCTCAGGACTGTGCTGTGTCTGGCTTCTATGACTGGCTCAATAACAGTTACTATCAGGTTCTTGTTATTAATTCAGGTATTTCTATCTCAGTCTGTCTGCACTGTATCAGTGAGGTCAGGGTCCTCCAAGGCTTCCCAGTCACTTCTTCCTGCCCTTCTCCCACCACTCCCCCCACCCCATCCCTTTTTGCCGTCCAGTTCCTGGGCCACCTCACCTGGGTAACCTCCTCACTGAATCCCTCCAGCCGAGATGAGCTCCTGCAGCTGCTGGACACCGCCAGGGTAAGGCTCTGGAGAGGGGAGAGGCAGGGTCTGTCCCCTTCGCCCTCTCCCACCCAAGGCCCCGGGGGACTCAGGAGATCCGACCCACCACACAGCAGCTGAAGGAGCTGCCGCTGAAAACCACGGCGGAGCAGGACAGCATCCTGAGCCTCTCGGCCCGCTGCCTGCTGCTCACCTGGCGCGACAACGAGGAGCTCATCCTGCGGATCCCCACGCACGAGATCGCCGCCGCCTCCTACCTGCAGGACGACGCGCTGCACTTGCTGGTGCTTAAGACAGGTAAGCGGGCGGGGCCTGCCCTGGCTGTGCTTCCATAGGGCCGGGAGGTGAAGGGGCAGAAAAGTCTCAACTCCTTGTTTTGGGGATGTGTGTGACCTGGGGCATGAGCAGGCCTGAGGCTGGATGACGGGGCGGTAGAAAAGGCCTGACCACCCTATCCTGAGACTAGGGCCATGGCCTTATGCCGGAAGACCCAGCCCAAGGCTGAGATCGAGGAGTGGGCGGCCTGACCCACCAACCTGAGGTCAAGTGGTGAAGGCTGGAGAAGCCAGAATCCTGAGGCC
>NW_006293953.1:2251024-2251719 GCF_000327345.1 Myotis davidii
AAAGGGCCTGGTGAAGGGGGGCGTAGCCGCAGCGCTCCGAGGATAGGGCGAAATTCGGAGAGGGGCGGGGCCTGATCCTGGGGAGGAGTTTGATCGAGGGGAGGAATCTGATTGGGGGAGGAGTCTCTGGTCGAGGGGAGGAGTCTGATCGAGGGGAGGAGTCTGATCGTGGGGAGGAGTTTGATCGAGGGGTGATCGAGGGGAGGGGTCTGATCGAGGGGAGGGGTCCGATCGAGGGGAGGGGTCTGATCGTGGGGAGGAGTCTGATCGTGGGGAGGAGTTTGATCGAGGGGAGGAGTCTGGTGGAGGGGCCGGACCAAACGCAGGGGGCGGAGCTCGAAGCTAAGGTAGCCAGTGGGAGATGTCAGACCTTGCCAAATTAGGGCGGAGCCTGAGGCCAGGGGCGGGGTTGAAGGGAAGCCGGAATCCTAGAAGGGGGCCCTGAAACCAGGGATAAGGTCCACGTTAAGGGTACAAAGGAAAGGGACAGTCTGACCACCCCTAGGACCTTTGGCAAGATCTGAGGCGAGGAGCACTGGGGTGGGGCGGGGCGGGACGGGTGGGACGGCCTGCGGAGCCAAAACTAGGGGTGGAGCCTGAGGCCGGGACGGTGCCCGATGGTAAGCACCCGGAGTGAGCGCGGGTCTGGCCTCAGGACTTTTAAGCTAAGGGTGGGGCCTGAAGCCAGGGCAGGG
>NW_006293953.1:2252169-2256528 GCF_000327345.1 Myotis davidii
GAGGTTCCTGGGCCCCACCCTGGCCTCTTTCCTTCTCTCTCCTTCTGCCCTACCTAGGACTTCAGTTACTACCTATGAGCCCATGACGCCAAGAGGCTTCTAAACGCCAGCCCCGGACCCTTGCAGGACACTTCCCCCTTACTGCCCCAATAGGATGAAACTCAAAATAGACTTGATTTCATCCCTCCTCCAACCCTGCTCTTTCTCCAATAGCGTCAGTGTCCGAACTGCCACAGTAACAACCATGAGGACACGAATCCCCAGCGTGAATCGAGTGCCAACCCATGCCAGACACAGAACCAGCATTAACTTATTTCATTCTAACAGTAACCAGTAGAGGGGAATATTTCAGTCACATCCATTCCATAGAGAAGGAAACCGCCGGACTAAGTAACTTGTGCAAGGTCACACAGGAATCAGGTGGCGATTTCAACATTGGTACCCAAGAAGTTCAGGGCCTGTACTCGTGGGGACTATGTCGTCACCCAAGGCAGGAGCCTTTCTGCCATTCTTTCCTTGCCTACCCTCCCTCCACCCATTCTCCACAATCACCGTTGCTTTTATTCATTTGACCATATTTGAGTGCCATCTTGTGCTAGGTAGTGGGCTGGGTGCTGTGGGTACAGAGATAAAGGAGACAGACCTGGTGTCCTCCCTTAGGGAGCTCACAGTCTAGCAGACACGGTCAAGCCTTTGGCTTCTAAGCTTTTCCTCCGGCCCAGGGTCCCACGGTGAACAAAACAGACATGTTGCCTGTCCAAAAGGAGGGATGGATAATCATCAGAAAACTTGGGCTCCGGAGCTGATGTGTTCTTCCTTGAAACACTTTCTCACTTGGCTTCCCGCTTTCCCCTTTCTCCTGGTTCCCTCCCACCCGTGTCCCTGGCTGCTCCTTCTCTAGAGCTGCTTCCTCCTCTTCTCCTCAGCTTCTTAAGGCTGGCGTGCTCCAGGCTTAGTCCTTACACCCATTCCTAGATGGTCTCTTCTCGTCTTGGGGCATTTAAAACACTGAGAGCTCCCTAGAAAGTTTCTCTCTCATCATCAAATCTCCAGACACGTTTTTCCACTCTGCCCCTTCATTCAAAGGTCTAATGACATAAAAGCTGAGCTCCCACTCTTCTCTCCCAAACCTGCTCCTGCCTTGGTCTCCCTGTCTTGATCGATGGCAGCTCTGTCCTTCTGTTGCTTTTACCAAAACTTCGCAGTGATCTTTGGCTCCCCATTCTCTTTCACACAACCCATATCCACTCTATCAACAAATCCTCTTGGCCCTACTTTAAAAATGTAACCATCCCAAAATGCCTATCCTGGGTCATATTTTAATTTACACCTGAGCTATTTTTTTTTTTTAGAGATACAAAATAGGAAATGCCCTCATGGAGTTAATCTCTACATCATTTATAATCTTTCTGTGTCTCTTGCTTGAAGGCATAACGAAGTCAATTAAAGAAGCAAGTTCTGCCCTAGCTGGTTTGGCTCAGTGGATAGTGTCAGGATCCTAGCTTTGATTCTGGTCAAAGGCACATGCCAGGGTTGCAGGCTCGATCCCCAGTAGGGAGTGTGCAAGAGGCAGCCAATCAAAGATTCCCTCTCATCTTTGATGTTTTTATCTCTCTCTCCCTCTCCCTTCCTCTCTGAAATCAATAAAAATATTTTTTTAAATAAAACAAATTCTTTATATTTGTAATCTCCAAAAAATTTCACCCAAGGACTTCAGTTCCCTCCTTCTACCAGAGAATGAACTTTATGTATTCATCCTGCTTCCATTTTTGCCCTGGGTGCCAGGAAGCTCATATCTAAATATGGCATCTGGTAGTGTAGTAACTATGTTGAACCTAACACTTTTTATACGCTTAATTCTTCCTTCTCCTACTAGGTATTGGGAGATCTGGCTCTAGTTGTGGCTAATCACTTTACCTCTCTGGATTTCAGCTTCCTACCTGTAGACTAAAACAAATTGGGGATTATTTTATTTATTTTTAAAAATATTTTTATTGATTTCAAAGAGAAAGGAAGAGGGAGAGAGAGAGAGAAACATCAATGATGAGAGAGAATTGTTGATCGCTGCCTCCTGCATGCCCCACACTGGGGATTGAGCCTGCAACTCGGGTTGGTGCCCTTGACTGGAATGGAACCTGGGGCCCTTCAGTCCGCTGGCTGATGCTTTATTCCCTGAGCCAAACTGGCTGGGGCGAGGGGCTTCTTTTAGATAAGCTTCAGGAGGGCCCACGAATCCCCAGGAAATTGGGTTGCATGTGTGCATTTTTCAGGACAGGAGGGCTAGAATCATCACTGGAGTCTACAAAGGCGTCCAAGACCCCAAGACCAGCCATTTTGATGGGAAATCATTTTGATGGGAAATACCCTCAAAGCCCTTTTATTAAAAGGTATGTGTGTCTCTCACACTGTGCCTCCTCCTCCCTGGGCCAGGATGCTGCCGAGGAGTCCTGCGCCCTCATCTGTCAGGTCTTCCAGATCATCTACGGGGACCAGAGCATCGAGTGCGTGGACCGGGCTGGCTACCACTACACATCCACGCCCGAAAGGCCGTGGCTCTGCAGCCGCAGTGAGTAGTCGAACTCCTGGCCTCCTCTCCTATGAAACATCCCGAAAGGCCAGGGGAGGGAGGATGCCCCAAGACGTAGGGCCACTGAAAGCCTTTAGGGGCTCTATCTCCTGCAGTTACAGTGTACCCCCAAGATGGGGTTCTTAAAAAATGTCCGTTTTCATGATGACCTCAAACTTAGCTGCTTCATAGATGTTCTGGTTGTCAGATTCAGAACAGCTGAACTTCTCTCCCCCTTTTGTTTTTGGTGTTCCTTCTTTTGCAGAAACTTAAGATAGAGCATTGTCTGTCTGTAAAGCTGGCTAGCCCCACTAGGACAGTAGGTCAAAACCAAAATTCCAAGACGGGTCCTTGAATACAATCAAGGGCTGGAATGAGAATGAGACCCAGAGAGAATTTACTGAGCACCAACTATGTGCCAAGCAGCCTTGTCTGTCCTGTTTGCTACTGTATCCTGTGTGCCTCGCCCAGGAGCAGGGACATCACAGATGCTCCATTTTATCTTTTTGAATGAATGGAGGCCTTATGATTCCGATTTTACAGATGAGGACACTAAGGTTCAGAGTAGTCAATAAATTAATCAAGCATGCACAGCTGCTAAGTGTCAGAGTTGGGATTCAAACCTGGGGATGTCTGATTCTAAAGCTTCTATTTGCACCAGCTTCACTCCCCATGCTGCCTTCAAGGCCACTAAGTGGATTTCCTCAGGCACAGCCCCCTCAGCATGGTCCCTGTTTGCATAGTTCCAGCGACAGGGAGATGGCTCTTTACTTCTGGAGGCACTCCCATCTGTAGAAACTCGCTTGAGAAAGTTGGGATAACTCATTCACGGTCACAGGAATGATAGGCAAATAAATGAGGTAATGCAATAAATATTTCAAGAAAATCATTCGACACATATTTATTGAGCACCTACTATATGCTGGGCTCTGCTAGTCGCCAGGATATATTGCTGAGCAAAACCAGATGTGGCCCTGCCCTTATGAGGCTTGCATTGCTGAGATAATGTGACAGTAGTTAAATAGTTACAAAAATACAGTGCAACCCCATGCTGTGCTATGAGAACATATAATGAGGACCCAGCCTGGCCTGGGGACTCAGGGGAGTCCTGAGGAAGTGACATTGAGTGAGCCAAGATCCGAAGGTGAGGCTAGGACCTGGCATCAGTGAGATAACTGGGCTAGGCACAGAGCCAATTCTCTGTAAACAGGGCTTCTTTACTCTCAAGACTGAGTTCCTTTCCTCTCAAAGTCCTTTTTTGTGCCACCTCAAACACATCCAGTTTACAAAATACACCTCACCTGTTCCCACCGCTGTGTACCCAAGACCCTCTGAGGCAGACAGGAAGGTGATGTCCCAATGTTGGGGACGTTGAGGGCCAGGGGACAGGAGGTGAGTTGCCCAAGATCATCTGTGTGTCAGGGGGTGAGGTGTGTGTGGGAGGGCGGGGGGCAGGAATCGTGGTTAGCAGCTTCCAGTCGCTGCCCATTTCCGAGTAAATGCTAACGTCCTTACAATGTTTACAAGGCGGTCTGTTCCAGCCGCCATCCCAACCTCAGGGAGGGACTGAGGTTGAGGCCTCAGAGGCTGGGGAGGCTGGTCCCTGCTTTGCTTCCTCTGACAGAGCCTCTGTCTGTGGTCTCAGGTGACAGCTGCCGAACCGACGGGACTTACGCCTACGATGCCGACTTCAGCTGCTGCAGCTCTTTGTGGGTACCACCCTTGCTGGGGACCTCCCTCTCGCCCCCCCCCCACACACACACCTGTTCATAAACAGGGTTGTGCTTCTAGGC
>NW_006293953.1:2256652-2260407 GCF_000327345.1 Myotis davidii
CATTCCTGAACCCCCTGTGGGTAAGAAAAGTGGGAGAAAGTGACCCCGCTTTGATTTGTGCTGAGACATTGGGCATTAGGGTGGGAGGTAAACTGAACTCTGATGAGCTCAGAGGATTCATACCCTGAGAGACCTAGGAAGTGGGTCCACGTAGGCCTGTGGTTCTCTCCTAGTCATCCAGGCTGAGTGGCCTGCAAAGTCCAAAACCACAGCTAACGCCAAAGAGTCGTTTTGGTTTATTTTAGTTGAGGCTCCATGTAATAGAAAACCCTGAAAAAGAAGAATAGCTTAAACAAGATGGAGCGTTTCTCCCCTGTCTTTTACATAAAATATTAGGCCAGCATTTCATGCATGGTCTCGTGGTTGCTAGGGGCCCAGGCCTCTCTTTTCCTCCCTCCTCAGCACTTACTTCCATCGTGAAGGCCACCTCATGTCCCAAGAAGGTGGTCATAGCTCCAGCCAGGGGGGCAGCATGCCAGGGGCCTCTTTAAAGAGCTTTGCTGAATTCCCACTGGCAATGTTTGCTTACATCTCATTGGCCAGAACTTGGTCACATGGCTGGCTACAAGTAGGAAGGCTGGAAAATGTAGGATTAAAAAAAGAAAAAAAAATCTCTCCACCATACTTCACTGCTTCTCTGTAGGTAATAGAAAAGGTAAAGACCAGGGGAGGCAGGTTGACTTTTTATTAAGCAATATTTATTGCCAGGCACTGTGCTGTGTGCTAGGGATACAGTGGGGAACAAGACCAAGGATAGCACCCATGCTTTACACATAGTAGGTACACAACAAACGAAGAAACACAAGTTCCCTGCTCTTGCATGGTTTACAGTCTAGCACAAGTGACAAAGAAGTCATTATTTAATAGTAATGAGCATTAATGATAATAAGCACTAAAGAGAAGCTCAGAGTGCCAGGAAGGCCTCTCAGAGGTGATGACACTGGAACTGAGACCTGGAGAAGGAGCATTCTGGGAGAGGGCACAGCAAGTGCACGGATTCTGAAGCAGGATAAAGCTGGGTGTGTTTGAGGATCAGCAGGAGGCCCCTGTGACTGTGGCAGTGACTATGGTCAGAGAGAATGTTTGGTGAGATCTGGAAAGTCCTTGCATGTCATGAGTAGACTCTGTGACCTCATTTGATAGAGGGTCTAACCCAGTCTGGGGGGGATCGGGGAAAATTTTCCTGAGAAGATGACATTTAAAATCTAGGTACTCTCCCTCCCTGGAGCAGGCCCATGCATCTCCTAAACTCTAAGGGACCCCAAGAGGCTTGCAACCAGGGAGCATGGGCAGTGGCAGCTTGTCCCAGGTTAACCCCTTGAACCTGTCTCCAAGGCCTCTTTTCTCTGACTCCAGTGAGCTGACAGCAGCCCCACCTTGGCTCACCTTTTTCTCATAAAATTTCTAGAGAGCCAAAGCAACCCCAGCTAGTCTCCCCTGTTTCTTCTATCCTAGGCCTGTTCTTGTTTCACTGTCCCCAGCTTTAATAAATGTACTCTCAAAAAAAATAAAAAACATAAAATAAAATCCAGTGATGAATAAGAATTAGCTGAGCAAAAGATAGGGGGAGAAAGATATTCCAGGATGATGGAACAGAATGTGCAAAGGCCCAGAGGTAAAGAGGTACTTGGAGTATTAGAGGAAAGGAAGGCAGGGTGGCCTGAGCACAAACAGCAAGAGTGAGAAGAGGCTTGAGAGGCAGCCAGATAATGTGGGGCCTTGAAGGAGAAAATGGGACCTAGGATGAGGCCTCAGGCCCAGAGCACTGGTAGCTATGCCCTCCCACGTTCCACCCATGGCAGGAGAGGAGCTGGAGAGAGATGAGTGAGGACCCCTTTCTGCTTGTCCCTGCAGCAATGGCTCCCAGGACACATTTGAAGCGTGTTACAGCGGCACCTCCACACCCTCTTTCCATGACTCCCACTGCAGCGGCAGCGACCACAGCGCCTTGGGCCTGGAGCAATTGCAGGATTACATGGTCACGGTGAGCTGGGGCACCAGTGCAGACAGCACAAGCAAAGGCCTAGAAATTGGAGGAAACATAGGTTATTTCAGGAATCATAAATAATCTTGGACATGACTGGGACATGAAGTTAGGAGAGTATACTGAGGCCAGCTTGCTGAAAGGCCTAAACTAAGGTCAGCGAGCATTTTCAGAGGCGGGCTGGGCCAGCTATGCCCTTAGAGAGGGCTCTGGGCCTTTCAGGAAGGGGTTGGATCGGGGTGCTTCCTGGGATTGATCTCGAATGGTGTCCCCACAGTTGCGGAGTAAGCTGGGCCCCCTCGAGATCCAGCAGTTTGCCCTGCTGCTGCGGGAGTACAGGCTGGGGCTGCCCATCCAGGACTATTGTTCGGGCTTGTTGAAGCTCTATGGAGACCGGCGCAAGTTCTTCCTCCTCGGTGAGCCCTCCCGCCCCCCGCCCAAAGGTCAGCCAAGGCCCCTGCATGGTCATGACATTCCTGGTCAGTCTCCAGGCCCGGAGTGTTTGTTGCTTATCTCTCAGCCTCTGATAAGGCCAAGATGATGAGATCCAGGGAGCAAATGAGAAGACCGAGGTGCAGAGAGAAGGGACTTGCCTGCAGTCACAACGTCAGTAAGAACAAAGCAATGGTATAACCATTCCATCTTCACAGCAAACCTGGGAAAGGAAAGGATTCTTCCCGTCTGACCCCCTGAGGAAGCTAAGGCTCAGAGAGGCTAAGGAGCTTGTTCAAGGTCACACAGCTAGTGAGGAGGGCTAGTAAAACAACAGCGGGATGATCCTGTTACTAAGTTAGCATGTATTTGGCTATTACCATGTGCCAAGCATCACCTCATTGAATGGCCTCAGTTCTGGGAAGTGGAAACGATTACTTACCCCCGATTTTGGGGATGAGCAGACTGATGCTCAGAGAAGCAAAGTGCTGAAGTCACATAGTTAGTGACGGGGCTGAAATGAGCTCACTTGTACGGGGCACTCAGTGTGTGTTGAGAACCGTATTTAATCCTAACAAACCTACCAGGAGAAGGTGTGTGCTTATCTCAACTTTACCCTGGAGGAAAGTAAAGCTCTGAAGAGCTTTGTGTGTTTTTTTAATTTATTGATTTTAAACGGGGCGGGGGGGGGGGGGAGGGGAAGAGGGAGAAACATTGACTTCATGAATTCATTGGTTGACTCCTGCATACGCCTTGATCAGGGTTGGAACCTGCAACCCTGGCATATCAAAAACTCTCCAACCCACTGAGCCACCAGCCAGGGCCCAGAGTAGTTATTTAATGAGGGTCACACAACTCCATAATGGGGATGTAGCAATAATAAGCTAACGTGCAAAGAGCATGTACCGGGAACCACGAAATCTGTCATTATTCTCTGGCTCAGAGTCAAGGAACTTGTGCAAGGCCACACAGCCGGTGAGGGGTGGGCGGGACCTGAACCCGGATTTCCAGCGAAGGTGACCCCTCTGTGGGAGGCGAAGGGGCTGAACCCCCAGGAGTCACCTGCCCCTTGGCCCGCAGGGATGCGGCCCTTCATCCAGGACCAGGACATTGGCTACTTCGAGGGCTTCCTGGAGGGCGTGGGCATCCGCGAGGGCGGCATCCTCACCGACAGCTTCGGCCGCATCAAGCGCAGCATGAGCTCCACGTCGGCGTCCGCTGTGCGCAGCTACGACGGCGCGGCCCAGCGGCCCGAGGAGCAGACCTTCCACCGGCTGCTGGCAGACATCACGCACGACATTGAGGCGCTGGCCCCCGACGACGACGACGACGACGACGA
>NW_006293953.1:2260651-2275458 GCF_000327345.1 Myotis davidii
GGACAGCACAGACGAGGAGGCTCGGGGCTCCCCGGGCGGGAATGAGGCCTCCGAAGACAACTACCTGTAGCCTGTGGCTGCGCCCGGGCGGAAGGCGGAGCGCGTGGCCCCGCAACCTCGCCTTGGACTCTCACTCTGATCTGGGGAGGTGCCCATCCTCAGGGCCCCTCTTCACCCACACTCACACCCCCAAATCCGGCCTCCATTCCCCGTCTCAGATCCTGCCCTTAGGGCTCCGGTTCTTAAAGTCCGAGGCAGTCGCTTGGGGCTCAGCTAGCCACTCTGCCCGCCCGGGATGGGCACGTCCCCCTGGCCCCCGAGATCCGCACCAGGACACCCCCTCCTCCCTGGACTGCGCTTCTTTCTGAAGGCCTCGCTGGGGTGATGAGTGGGCTCCACCTTCTGGCCGACTGAGAAAAGAATCCCCATAGCCCGGAGATTTCAGTTCCTCCTGCTCTACAGCTGGAGAGACTGAGGTTTAAAAGAGGGAAAGGGACTGGAGGGAATCTCCTGCGATGATATCTCAAACGGACCAGGCTAAGTCTGTGGAGGGTATTTTTAAGGCTCTAAATAGCAGAGACCCCACCACCACCACCACTGAATCAGATCATCAGTGTGGAGTAGAGGTTTTTCTCTACTGAGAGTTGACTCGGAGGAGGTGATCTGGATCCCAGTCCTAAGGCTCCAGACAAGTTGCTTATTCAGATCTTTGATTTGGAGCCAGACAGACCCAGGGCTGCCCTCTCCATCCCTGCCTTTGGATTTCTTTGGCTACCCAAGACCCCTGAGAGGGGGCGTGGTTAGTGTCCTATCCCCTAGGCCCCCACCTCCTCGCCTGTCAGATGATATGGGCTCCACCTGCCTCAGAGGGAGGTCATGGAGACCAACAAAGGTCAAGACCTGAGTGCTGGGTCTGCCACATGACAGGCACTCAATAAAGGCTGTTCCCTTCTCCATCTAACATGTTCTGACTCAGTTTACCTGTCTTTACTCTGTGTGCAATGGGCTGGGAATGAGGTGGGAGTGAGCTCTAAGAAGACCCTGAGGGACCACAGTTTGGGAAGAGGAAATAGGACTTGCCCTCACAGCTCCATTGCAGCCTGGCTTCATGCTTAAGCCAGAAAAGTACCCAAGCCTCCACAGAGCCATCCCAGTGGTCCTGGGTAGCCAAAGGAACCTAAAGGCAGGGCTGGAGAGGGCAAGAAGCATAAATACAGCATGTGGCCCAGCCCAAGTACAGGCTTGGAGGCTAAAAGAAATGAGCCCTGAAAGGAAACCAGAGACTTGCCTAGAAGAACTAGGCAAGTTTATCCTATATAATCAAGATGTAAAATGCAAATTGACCATCACACCCTCACACAAGATGGCGGCTCCTATGTGGGCACAAGATGGCCGGCAGGGGAGGGCAGTTGGGGGTGATCGGGCCAGCAGAGGAGCAGTTAGGCGTCAATCAGGCAGGCAGGGGAGGGGTTAAGGGGTGATCAGGCTGGCAGGCAGGCGAGCGGTTGGGAGCCAGCAGTCCCAGATTGTGAGAGGGATGTCCGACTGCCAATCCTGTGGGATCGGGCCTGAACTGGCAGTCAGACATCCCCCAAGGGGTCCCAGATTGGAGAGGGTGAACGCTGGGCTGAGGGAACCCACCCCCTCCACCCCCGCCAGTGCACAAATTTTGTGCACCGGGCCTCTAGTTTATAATAACATTACAGAGCCCTCCGTGGCAAGATACATGGTACTTACTAGGAGGTAGGTATTATTATTATTACCCATTTTTTAAATTTATTGAGAGAGAGAGAGAAAAAACACATTTATTTTTGTTGTTCCACTTATGTAATGCATTCATGGGTTGATTCTTGTATGTGCCCTGACTGGGGATTGAACCCACAACCGTAGCATATCAGATGATGCTCTAACCAACTGAGGTACCCAGCCAGGGCTACTATCACCCATTTTAAAATAGTAATATTATTGTTAGGGCTTCAGCTCCAGAGAGTTCCATGGTTCATACTCAGTTTGTGGCAAGTGACCATCTCAGCATAATTGGTCTGTGCAAGACACTTTTGGTATTTTGTTTTGTCTTATTTTCCCCTTGTATCTACACATTCCCCACACTCCTCCTCCCCATCATGGGCACCCACTCCTATGTGTTGATATATGTCCCTGGACATAAATACATACAATGCTTTGTGTGTGTGTTTACACTACATAAATAGTATTGGGTAAGGATCTCATTTTGTTGCTTCTTTTTCACTTCGTAATATGTTTTTAAGATCTACCCATCTAGCTTGTTGCAAAATATTCCAAGCTGAGCATCCACTGTTTTATGTATCCACTCCCCCCAGTGACGGACACTCAGGTTGTTTCCAACTCCCTCTTACCACAACCAACACTGAGATTCACATCTTTGTGGATGGCTCTTATGGAGCTACATGAAAACTTCTTCGGGCTCTGTACTCAAGAGTAGAATTACTAGATCACAGGTCATATAGGTTTTAAATGTCACGAAATTCTGCTAAAGTGGCTCCACTAGCAACCTGAGAAGGATGCTCTCTCCCCACGTTTTCATCAGCTTTTACATTATTGGACTTTGTAATTTTGCCTAGAGATTGGGTGATAAGGTGGCCTCTCATTGTTTTAACTTGTATTTCTCTAATTAATCCTGAAATTCAGAACCTCCTGCTATACTTGTCAGGCGTTTGGGCTCCCCCTTCAGTGAATTGCCTGTCCAGATCTTTTGCCCATTATTTATTGGGTTTCTTGTCTTTCTCTTGTTGATTTGCAGGGGTAACTCATACGTTTTAGATATTAACCTCTTGTTGGCTGTTGATGTTCCAGACACCTTCTCCCAATATGTTGCCCATATGTTAGCTATGGCAGTGGTTCTCAAACTTTCGCATGCATTAGAATCTCCGCAAGGTTTGCTAAAACACAGATTGAAAACTCCACCCCGAGGTTCTGGCTCAATAGAGCAAGCATGAGTCCCAAGAATTTGCATTTTTAACAAGTATTTAGATGACGGTGATGGTCCAGGGATCACACTTTGAGAACCACTGGTCTAGGGTGCTTTCCTTGGAGCAACTTTGTTCCATTGAACAAATCCTTAATTTTGATCTTTTCAAGTCTATTTATCCTCATTTTATGGCTGAAGGAACTGGAGCTCAAGGAGGTAAAGTGAATGACCCAAGGTCACACAGTGAGCTGGGATTTGGACCCATAGCTGGCTAACCCCAAAGCCCATGCTTCTAGTTGCCCAGCTATCCTGTCTACCAGACTTCGGGATGTAGTGATCTCAGGCTGAGGCATTTGGACCTGAGGCTACAGAAAGCCTTACTAGGTTCCTAAGTGAGACAGCCTTAGAGGGAGGAGTCAGTTGGCTAGAGACTGGGGCCAAAGAGCTAGAAGACTCTCTTAAAGGCCTACGGCTTTTGCAAGCTCTGAAATTGCCCACAGTCCTAGCCAGGGCACAGTGACGGGCTGCTGAGAGGCACTGGAACAGTTCTTACCCCACAGCTCTGGCAATGGAGCAATTTCCCTCAACCGAGGAAGTCCCCACCACCCCGGAACTACCCTGTTACCAAAGCCACGTAACCCCTAGTTACTGAAGTCCAAAGAGCTCTGGCTGGGGTGGCCCAGGCTCTGAGCATGAGCACTCTGGCCACACTTCCTCCTGTAGTGTCCAGAGACCCAGCCAAGATCACTTCCCATCATGGTTCAGTTCCTGGCACTGCAAGAGGGGAAACTCCCTGGGGGTGGATAGCTGATTCCCAAAGATTTATAGGGATGGTGTAAGGATGGAACTTCCCTACCAGCTGGATCCCCTGGGGACAGAACTGCCCCATGTATGAGTGATGAAGGTAATGGCATTATCTTTACCCCTACATTAAGCTCCTCCTACTTTGGGACCCTGCAACTTCCTACTCCCTCCTGGCTTCCAACTGGAGATGCCTAGCAGTTCCTCACAACTGTGTGTTGGGGAGGAGTCCTGGGGCCAGTCATTTGGTCACCAAACCTTTAGAGAGCACTCACTCTGTGCCAGGCACTGTGCCAAACACTGAAGGGACACACAGAACAGTTCCTGCCCACTGCGGGGCTCTGGGCCTGATGGGGAAGCAAAGTTCTCAGTTTTAAAATCAGAGAGTGAGAAACAGCTCTTTCTGGGGAAGATGGAAAAAGCTTTGCAGAGAAAGTGACTTATGAGCAAGACTTTGAAGGAAGAGCAAGATTTGGGGCAGGTATACTGTACGAGGGGAAGCCTTCCAGGTGGGGTCACCATAAAGCAAAGGTCAGGGAGTTCGAAGGAGCATGGCACACTCTAAGACTAGTGACCGGTTAGCACTAGAGCGTGGTTAGATGCTCTGCCCCACCCCCAACCACCCGGGTTAGACTGAGTGAGTTTTGAATACCAACTCTGACATCTGCTAGTTGGGTGACTTTGGGTAAGGCCCTAAATGTCTCTGAGCCTTAGTTTTCTTCTCTATAAAATGGGAATAATAATCGTATCCCCCTTAAAGATCTCATAGGTTATTGTGACACTTAAGATCATCCATGTAAAAGTACATATAGTAAGTGTTCCTTAAATGTGACCATATTATTGCTGCTGGAGGAATGTGGGGTGAGTGAGGTGGGGGGCAGAGCATCAGAGAAGGAGCTAGAGGAGTGGGCAAATTGAGAAGACCCTTTAGGAACAGGGAAGAGTAGGCAATGGGGAGTGACCACACGGCTTACATCTTCCGAAGTGAATCTAGCGCTTGGCGAGGATTGACTGGAGAATAGAAGAAAGCCTGGGTGCTGGGGAGTGGGACAGGAGGCTGGGACAACGCCCAGATAGGAGATGCTAAGATCTGACCTAGTTGGGGTAAGAGGAAGGAAGACGAGAGGGCAGGTCCCAAAAGGAAGGGAGGGGAAGAGGCTCCCTCCTGGCTCAACAACAGCAGCCTCTCACATCCTTTGATTAGACTCATTCATTCATTCCACCATTCATTCATTTATTCATTAATTCATTCCACAACTGTTTTGTGTGTTTTTTAGCACTTGAACCCTGGGCCCATGAAGCTTACATTCTAGGGAGTTTACATAACTATTAACCACCCAAACAGGCCTAAAACATCAGAAATTGACAGCCCTATTGGTGTGTCCTCTCATTTCTGACTTGTCCATCCTCAGCTGTTTTAGATGAAGGGCAAAGGGTCTTAGAGCCAGGCTAGCCTGTCTTGCCCACTTCCTGCAATGGGGACTTCATGGTCTTCTGTGACAGTCCTTTCCAACAAGTGCAAGAGCTAACAACTCCCTCCTTCCTACCCCAGCTTCCCCACCACCACTGCCAGGTCTAGCATTGCCTTCTAGAATTCTACATGGCACAGCTTCTCTCGGCCCTTGCGGGGCCCTGCAGTGATGCACAGAAAATGATGCGGCCTGCAAAAAACGTTTCATTTCTGTCTAAAAGCAACTTGTATAAAAATTTGTTTTTGAAGCTTACCATGCAGACAAAGGGATAGTGCCTTTGATGTGTAAAGAAGACATTCAAATAAATAACAAAAGACTCATAGCCCAATAGAAAAAGAGGCAAATTATTGTACAATTCAGAAAAGAAAATACAAATGACTCTGAAACGTGTGACAAGATGTTCAGCCTCACTTATAATGAGAAAAATGCAAATTAATACTACACCGATCAACCATTTTTCAATTACTAGATTGGCGAAGTTTGGGATGTCTGATAACTTACCATTTGGGTGTAAGTGTGAGGAAACAGGCACACTGGTACATTGTGGGTGAGGGTAAGGTGGTAAAATCCTATGTAGCAACATCTACCAATATTTTAAATGCACAGACCCTTAGATCCAAGAATTTGCACTGCTAGGAATTTCTCTGACACAAGTGGAAATGGTGGATGTCATGGCTTTGTTTCGTTTTTAAGGACATGTTTTTATTGATTTCAGAGAGGAAGAAAGAAGGGAGAGAGAGAGAGAAATATCAATGATGAAAGAAAATCATTGTCTCCTGCATGCCCCCCACAGGGGATCAAGCCACAACCTGGGCACATGCCCTGACAGGGATTGAACCATGACCTCTTGGTTCATAGGTGGATGCTCAACCACTGAGCCATTCTGGCCAGGCATGGCTTTGTTTCTAATAACAAGAGATTCGAAATGAATAAAACATTCAGTGACAGGGACTGGTTAAATAAACTGTGGGCCAGGCAGACAATAGAATACCATGCAGCGATAAATAAGAATGGGGTAGCTCCCTATGTACTGATATGAAATTATTTCCAAAATAAAGAGGGGGAAAAAATAAGGTGCAGAACAATCTACTTAGGAGAGCGCATTCTTTCTGTTTAAAGGTGGAGGGGAGTGTCTTGCGTATATGCATGAAATAGATCTGGAAGGATATACAAAACAAGTGATGGTTGCTGCCTCTGAGTGTATAGTATAAGGATGGAAGGAAATTTATTTTCACAATGTGTCTTAAATGTCATGTCATGAATATGTCATAGAAAAGCAATTTTTTAAAAGATGCTATTGTGATATTTATTGTACTCTATAAGACCATCTGTTTTCATGTCTGCCTGCATACTCTACCCTAACACACACACACACACACACACACACACACACACACACCTCTTGGGAGGGGAAGGGGGAGTGCTGATTCTGATTCATTCCTACACTCTGTGGAACCCAACACAGCTCCAGCACAAAGCAAGTTCTAAGGAAAGTTGAATGCATATTCATAATGACTACCTTCTCCACAAAGTCGCCAATTAGTCTTACCTCCTGGTATTCATGCTCTTGCATAGACCCTTCCCACCTAGGAGTCATATGCACTACCACTGTGCCTCGAGGTCGACAGACCCTGTGGAGAGCAGCTACAGTGTTTGGACAGGTTCAAGCCTAGGACTAATGAGAGGGCACAATCCTCTCATTGCCACGTGCAAGTCCCAGCTTGGAGGACAGAGCCTTCCCAGCACAATTATAGCCAACAGCTTTAGTTGTAAGCGTAAACCTATTGTCCAAACATGTGGCCCCATGTGCCTGAGTATGTGGGCTTGATAGAGTTCAGGTGCATATAATTGAGTAGGTTTGAAACCCATGAGAATGTTGTAGACATCTTGGTCATGCCCTTACTTTGCCTCATGGAATCTTATATAATAAAGCATGAATATGTAAATTGACAGTCACTCTGCCACAAAGATGGCTGCACCCACAGCAGAGGCCAAGTTCCTGTAATGAGCCTTAACAAGCAATCAGCAGGGACCTGAGGCTGTGCCCCCACTCCCAGTCCCCATGGGGCTTGACAAAGGACCTCAGGCCCCCGGTGGTGCTTGATGGGGGACCTCAAGGCGCACCTCCCCACCTCAGTGCTGGGCCAGGGGACCTCAGGCCGTGCCCCCCACCCCAGCACCAGGCCCGGGGACCTCAGGCCACACCCCCACCCCGGCGCCAGGCTGGGGGACCTCAGGCCATGCCCCCCCTTTAGCCTGGTGCCAGGCCAGAGTACCTCAGGCATAAAGACACGTCTTGTGGGCATCGCCGCTGTCTCTCGGAAAAGCAGCGTCCCACCGAGACCCAGCTTTCATTCTCTTGTCTGTCTTTTCTACGCCTTTCAGCCGCCCCCACTCAGGTTCACGCTTGGCCGTGCTGGCGCAGCACACAGACCCTTCCCACCTTGAATAGGGATGAAACGTGTGATGTTTCACCTTGCTCTTCGGGGTCACTCACTCTGGGGGCAGCCAGCCACTGTGTCATGAACACAATCAAGCAGCCTTATAGAGAGGTTCACATGGTGAGAACCTAGGGCCTCCTGCTGACAGTTACGTGAGTGAGTCACCTTGGAAATGGATCCTCCTGCCTTAGTCAGTCCTTCAGGTGATTGCAGTCCCGGCTGACCTTGACTGGAGCTTCATGAGAAATTCCAAGCCAGAACCACTGAACCAAGCTGCTCCCAGAGTCCTGACCCAGAGAAGCTGTGTGAGACAACTGTTTGTTAGAACCCCAGAGCAAGGACAGTGGGCCAGGCTCAGGAACTCAGCAGGGTAGAAAGACCCGGATGCCTAGCAGGGGGAAAACTGGGAAAACAAGCACCTTGCCCCCAGGGTGACCTTTCCTCCCCTAGCATATCACCCCTCATGTGGTTTAGACCCCCTGACCTTTTCCTCCCTAGAGACAACTTCTCGGCCTCAGTTGTGTTTCAGCTCCAGGCCCAGAAAAGCAGCAAAACCAGACAAGTGGTACAGTGGCTGCCGCAGGTCACTGACTAATGACCCCTGCCTTGGCACCAACCAATCAGTGGAGACCATGACTCTGAAAGCACATACCTGGAAAGCTGCTGAATATTCTACTAAGATCCTCCCCTGAGATCTCTCCTAAGATTTCCACCTGCAAGAAAGAGATAAAAATACCCTCAGGTCAAAAGAGGATGCCTGTGCCATTCCCACAAAGTCACGTAGCCCCCAACCTCTAAGGGACCCCAGGAGACTTGCAACCAGGGGAGCAATGGGCAGTGACAGCTCATTTCGGGCTAACTCCCTGAACCTGTCTCCAAGGCCCCCTTTTCTCTGTGTAGCCCTTCCCATTGGCTATTCCCATCTCCCATCCCCTTTTCCTCAAATAAATTTAGTTTTCTTTAATTACCATCTGAGATGGCTATTTAGCCTGCCCCTCGCACCACCAACTTTAACCTTTCAGTAGAACGTAGGTGGTGAGGATGGGAGTTTCATTGTAGAAGTTTTTAAATTTTGCTGTATGTTTGGAAATTTTCATAATAAAATGGAGAAAAGCACCTTCGATAACAATATACTATAACAATCCTCTCTATTATTATTATTATTATTTTAATCACACAAATAAAAATGAGTATAGTTGAGGGGAGCGGGGGTTAGTTAGAAGAGGTCAATGGGAGGAAATGAATATAGCCTGGCTGGTGTTGCTCAGTGATTGAGCATTGACCTATGAACCAGGAGGTCATGGTTGGATTCCCAGTCAGGGCACATGCCTGGGTTGCAGGCTCAGTCCCCAGTGTGGGATGTGCAGAAGGCAGCCCATCAATGATTCTCTCTCGTCATTGATGTTTCTATCTCTCTCTCCCTTCCTCTCTCTGAAATCAATAAAATATATTTTAAAAAATGAATATAGTCTAATTGAAAATTTTTAAACAAATAGAGAAAAAGTCACCATCTCGTTCTCCCTCATCATAATGTTCCTTTCTTCTTCAGTGGCAACCTCTGTTCTTGTTGGCTGTGTCGTTTCCAGACCTCTCTCTATGCATTTGTTGTAGGTGATCAGACCACACCTGGGTTCAACAACCTTGGTGCTTGGATTCTGGCTAGGAAGGAGTTAGAGTCCAGACCCAAACCATAAGAGGGCATTTATGGGGTAAATTTCAGAGCTAGAAAAAGTAATTCCTGGAAGAAATGGGCTTAGATCCTAGAGGTCATGGAAGGGCCCTTGGAACTTGGGGGTGGGAGGAAGGCATGGGCCTGCTCCTGGGAGGGAGGGCATGCTCCATCCTAAAGGTTTTAAGAGCAGAGATTTTAGGGGCGGCCCCAGGGAAATATCTTAATAGAATATTCAGCAGCTTTCCAGGTGTGTCCTGGAAACCTTTCAGGGTTGTGGTCTCTACTGATTGGCCAGCATCAGGGTAGGGGGTCATTATTCAACGCAGCTGGGCTTGAGGTCAGCCAAAGCCATGGCTGGTTTCGTTGCTTATCTGGGCCTGGAGCTGAAACATCACTGAAGCATAGATGTTATCTCTAGGAAAGGAAGGGCAGGAGGTCCCAACCATGTGACTATCCATAGGCTAGGGAGGAAAAGTCACCCTGGGGGCAAGGTCCCACCCTACAAATGATTGTCTGTTGCTAGGCACCTGGTGTTTCCCACCCGGTGACCTTCTGTACCTGGCCCATCATCCTTGCTCTGCTCATGTCTGTCTTAACTGCCTGTAACACATTTATATACAAATGTAGATAAATACAAAATCACGTTATTTTAAAAAATGAATCCACCCTCTATATACTATTATGCATGTGGTCTTGGGGATCTCTCCGTGTCAATTCATGCACATCGCCTCTGTTTTAAATTGCTGAGTAAGTTATGTGCCTCCTCCTTCAAGATGCAAGGCTCAGAGAGGAGGTCTTGCGCAGGAAGGGACAGTAACTTAGAATTGCTGAATGGAGAGCCCATTCTCCTAGCACCCGGGCCTGGGCACGCCCTGCAGGAGCTTGGACAACTCTGAATGGGGGCGGGGCTGAGGGCCGGGCCTTTTTATTTCGGGGAATGCCAGAGGGTGGGCCGGTCCCATTCTGTCCCTTCCCCGTTACTCCTCCCCCACCTGCCTGGGGTTCCAGCGCACCAGGACCCAAGAGGAAGTCCTCTAAGCGCTTCCTCTTTTCTTTGCCTCTGGGGACACTGGGGGAGGGAGGGGAGTTGTGAAACCGAGCCCTTCCCCCCTCCCCCGGGGGAGGGGGTGCCTGTCAGCTGGAGGTGGCCATGCAGCTGGGGTCAGAAAAACAACTTCATTAGCACCCCCAGAATCCCCATCTCTGCCCAGTGCCACCAAACCCCTGAGCTGGAAGTTAGCTGCCTTTCGGATGGCAAATCTCCCAGGTCACCTAAATGAGAAAACTCCAGCTCCTCATCAGCTGATGCGCCATCGCCAGCCTCATCCTCCTGGCTGTGCCCCAGTTTCAGGCACCAACCATACACAGTGTTGTGGTTCATCAGACAAGCCAGGCTGTCCCTTCTTCAAGACTTTGTTAAGCTGTCCCTTCTATTTGGAATGCCTTTTGCCATGATCTTCTACTAGCATCCTTTAAACTTCAACGGATCACCTCTTTCAAGAAGTCCTCCTTGATGCACTCCAGGCTGGGCCAGTGTCCTCCTACGTGGTCCTACAATATCATGGGCACTCTCTCTACCACAGCATTTTTCACTCTGTATCTAAGTTACTGGTTTAAGTTTTTGTCTCCTTAATTGGATTGGATGTTGCTTGAAGGCCAAGACTATCTTGTCCAGTGTGTGCGTGTGTGTGTTCCCAGTCCCTAGCAGAGATGCACATAGTAAGCCCTTAATAAATGTTAATAGAATGAATCAAAGAATGAATGGTTTGGCTCTCAGTGTTATCATTCATAAACCTTGGGCTTCAGTTTCTTCTTCATTTATAGAATGAGCAGGTGAATAGCACCTGCATGAAATTTGAAAAATGTAGAATAGAGAGACAATAAACAGATTAATGTATACATATGTGCTGTAGTGCCTGGTGGTGACAAGTTCTCTGGAGAAAAATAAGGCAGGAAGAAGGGGCTAGAGAAGATGGACGATTTGGAGGATGGAGGAGCTTTTTAAGAAGTGGGTTAGGGTCGAGGACCTGCTGCGGGCTGTTGGGAATGTTTCAGGGGCTAGCCTCCTCAGACTGTCATTTGCCTCTCTGGGAAAATGAGGGCAGTGGTGACCTCCTGCCTGGGAGGGTGTCGCTGTGAAATGAACACTGGCTACTTTGCAAATAAAAGAGGAAATATCTGAGCCATGAAATAATGATTGTGGCCCTCTTCCTTATCCCCCATTCTGTTTTGAATATAGAACAATCATCAGTGGTCCCTAACAAATTGAAATATGAAATGCAAATGCCCCTGAAAATAGGAAAATATATGTTTGAAAAAGCCAGCATCTGATCCCCTGTAAAGTGAAGTCTGCATTGTTTCTTAGCTCCTGCCCTCCAGGACTGAACCCTGGGTCATGTCCTCTCTCTCTCCTCCTCGATGTCCAGAACACACTTACTGAATCTGCGTAATCATTGCCAGCATAGCCTTTGGAGACTCACTGGAAACCCGAAGTCATGGGTTTGATTCCCAGCTCTCCTGCTTGCTGTCGGTGTGACCTTGGGCAGTGTCTTTACCTCTCTAAACTATCCATTTAGAGTTATTCCTACTCCAAGAGATTAAATGAGTTGATGTGAGGGCACAAGAATAAGAGCTTTCGTGCAATAGCTCAGTTACCTGGTGAGGAATTTTCATTTTGCTCATGAGAAAAAAAAGTCATAGCTAGTGAGTGAAAGGCAGTCAGTCCAACCTCAATACCTTTGCTTCCATTGTTTCTCCACCCCTGAACCACTGTCAAGTGCACACCCAGAATATTTCTTGACTCTTTTCACCCGCTAAAAATACTACCCAGCGTCAATTCTATTTTGTCCACGAGTTTCTGATTTAAATATATATATATATTTATTGATTTCAGAGAGGAAGGGAGAGGGAGAGAGAGAGAGAAACATCAATGATGAGAGAGAATCATTGATCAGCTGCCTGCTGCATGCCCCACACTGGGGATGGAGCCTGCAACACAGGCATATACCCCGACTGAGAATCAAACTGTGACCTCGTGGTTCATAGGTTGATGCTCAACCACTAAGCTACACCAGCCAGCTCTGATTTTTTAAAAATTGACTTTATTTTTGAATAGTTAATGTATCCAGGTGGCTCAGAGTTCAAGAGTACAAAGGGTATACTAGAACCAGTAAGTCTCCCTCCCTCCTCTGTCATCCAGCTACACAGTTCCGCTCCACTGGGACTGCTGCAGCGGAGACCGCTCTGTGTGCCCTTCCTGACTCAGACCAGGCTCGTTTGTGCTGGTGAATTCCCACACATGTTTGTGCTCTTGCTCTATGCAAATAGTAAAATACACTAGAAGCTATTGTATACTCTGTCCCACCTCCACTTACCAACTTGTTCCCTACAGGGAGTTCCTTCATTCTTTTAAAGAAAACATTTTTATCGAATTATAATTAATATAGCATACATTCATCATTTCAAATGTACAATTCGGTGATTTGTAATATATTCACCATCTCTCTCCTTGCTTTGCTTTATTTTTCTTATAATTTTCATCATCCTTGGACGTAAGATGCTAGTTGATTCTCACAATGACTCACTGAGGTAAATACTAGTATTATTCCCATTTGACAGATGAGGAAACTGAGGTCAGAGAGGTGCAATATCACTCAGTTGATATATGGTAGTGCCAGGGTTTGAACTCTAGTCTGACTCCAAAGATGCAGCATTTAGCATCACCTCTTGTGATCAGCTTTATTCCTCATGACAATGAATGAATAGACAAAATGTTTGCCACCTCAAATACTGGTAAGGCAGTGTTTTAGGATAAAGTTTGTAATTGTATAAATATTCGTTGATGCTAACATATGGAGGTGGTTACCCAGGGGTATACATTTGCCAAAACTTATCAAGCTGAATACTTATAATGATGTGTTTTGTTTATAAAAGCATTCCAGAGTCAAGTTGTTAGGAACTTTGGGAACATGTACAAGGATTTATATTGTAGCATTACTTTAATAGGGAAAAAATGGGCGGGGCGGGGGCGTTGGCTGTTAACAGGAGAACGTTTCCGCTATCTGTGGTCCCTGGCCATCACAATGACAAACTTGTGGGAAAAGATACAGCTGATGCTGGGGCTGACCCTCTCATGTCCCCCGAGCCTGCATCTCTCTTCCTGGAGGCCGACTTCCCGCCCCCTCCGTTTTCAAAGTCCTCTGAACTGCCGGAAACCCGCCAGGAATGAGCCAGGGCGGTTCCTGCCGGCGAGGAACTTTGCATGGCCTTTGCGTAGCCCGGGTCCTGTGGGGCGGAAACCGAAGGGCCTGGGAGGCTTGGGAACGGCGAGGGGGAGGGGCCGGGCTAGAAGGACGGGACTGGAATGGTGGGGAAACGACCAGACTCCTGGGGGAAGGGGCGACTAGAATCCTGCCCGAGCGGGGCTAGATTAGAATCTGGGATCCCTGGAGAACAGAGCTGGAATCCTCAAATGGGCTGGATTAGAATCCTGAGGGGCGGATTCAAATCCCTTGGAGCAAGGCGGGAGCGGGTCTAGAATTCTGGGGTTAGAGTTATAAATCTTTTTCTTTATATATATTTTTATTGATTTCCTAGAGGAAGGGAGAGGGAGAGGGAGAAATAGAAACTTCAATGATGAAATGCCCTACCTGGTTTGGCTCAGCGAATAGAGCCTCGGCCTGGGGACTGAAGGGTCCCGGGTTTGATTCCGGTCCAGGGCACATGCCGGGGTTGCGGGCTCCATCCCCAGTCGGGGCGTGCAGGAGGCAGCCGATCAATGATTCTCTCTCATCATTGATGTTTTTTTCTCTCTCCTTCTCCCTTCCTCTCGGAAATCAACACATATATGTAAAACATCAAGGATGCGAGAGTATCTCCAATGGGCTGCCTGCTACCTCCCCCGCTACCACCGGGCATGTGTCCTGACCAGGAATCGATCCGTGACCTCCTGGTTTATCGGTTGACACTCAACCACTGAACCACACCGGCTAGACTCTCTTTTTGAAAAAAATTTTCCTCATTTGGGGCAGAGTTAGGGTTTGGGGAGGCGGAGACAGAGGTGGGTGTTAGGGTTCTTGGGGGGCGGGTTAAAATCCTGGTGGTGAGTTGAAAACCTTTGGGGACAAGGTTAGAGTGTCGGGAGGCGGAAATAGAACTCATTAGGAGAGGTGTTAGGATCTTTGGGGGAGGGTGACGGGCTCAGGATCTTTGGGGGTAGGTTAAAATTCCTGGGGGCGGGGTTATCCATCAGGGACTAGGACAGAATCCTTGGGGGTAAGGCTAGAAACCTCGGGTGGGAGGTGTCACAAATCCGTAGGCGGCCCGATCAGGACCCTGGAGGTGGGGGTGGAGATTAGCATCCCGGGGGCGGGGTTAGAAAATTTAGGGGCGGAGTTAGAACATTCGGGGCGGGGTTAGCATCGCTCCCGGCGCGGCTGAGTCGCCCAGATGGCCTGTGGGCGCCACCGTGTCCC
>NW_006293953.1:2275961-2293487 GCF_000327345.1 Myotis davidii
CTGATCCCTCCCAGGTCTTGGCCAAACTCCAAAACCTCCTGGACTGACCGCAAGGTGTGTGCCTCTTCACTTTCCTCCTTGATGGAAGTGACAGGGGCAGGTCACCCTCACCTCCGAATCCGTGTCTTCATCTGTCCAATGGGGCTATTCGTTCTTTCTCCCGAGGCTGCAGCGAGCTGGCGCGTGCCCACCTGCAGGTGAATACAGTTTAGTGCCCTGGTGAAGGGAGGGGCGAAGGGCGCCACCTGCCCGCGGGACGTGGGGCCGGGATTTGGCCTTCCCGTGCCTCCGTTTCCAGAACTATAGGATGGGGTCATAATAATAATGGCTCCCTACCAGGGCTGCTTTGTTGTTGTTTTAAAATAGGTTTTTATTGATTTGAGAGAGAGAGAGGAAGGGAGAGGGAGAGAAACATCAGTTGGCTGCTTCCTGCAAGTCCCCCACCGGGGATCCAGCCTGCATCACAGCCATGGGCTCTGACTGGGGATCAGGCACCCACCTCTGGGTGGATGGGACGAGGCTCAACCAACCGAGCCCCACCAGCTAGGGCTCACAGGGCTGTTTTGAAGATTAGATGAGTTACTGAAGGAAAGCTCTTAAAGCACTGCCTGACAGGTATACTATGTGCTTGAAACATGTTAATTACTGTCATAGCCCTTACGGCCTAGCCCAGTGGTTCTGAGCGTTAGCGGTATATCAGAATCACCTGGAAGGCTTGTCAAGACAGATTTCTGGGTCCTGACCCCAGAGTTTCTGATTCAGTAGCTGTGGAGCAGGAACCCCGAGAATTTGCATTTCTAGTAAGTTCCTGGGGAAGCTGCTGCTGCTGGTCCAGGGACTACGCTTTGAGAACCACAGAGAGGCCTCCATAAATGTCAGTTCCCTATCTCATGGCTTTCTCCTCACTGATCATTTGTGGGGGCTGGGAGGGGAGAATACAGAAAAAGTGAAAAGAATCATATATTGAATATCCCAGGGACCCACCACGCTCAGCTGCCACCCCGGGCAGCTGGAGCGGAGGGGGCTCGGGCGCCCAGTGCCTTTATGCCGGAGCTGCCGCTGCTCTTGGCCGTCCAGGTTCCCCTTCTGCAAAAGAAAAACATTAAAAAACGAGAAGGAAGGCATGGGCTTAACGAAGCCCGGGCGGGGGGAGCCCTTACGGTTGCTAGTGGGGGTGGGTGACGGGTCACGGCGGGTTGGCAGCGGTCGTGGGGAAGGGGACTGCTGGTCAGAGGCCTGAGCCACCTGCCCGCGGGACGTGGGGCCGGGATTTGGCCTTCCCGTGCCTCCGTTTCCAGAACTATAGGATGGGGTCATAATAATAATGGCTCCCTACCAGGGCTGCTTTGTTGTTGTTTTAAAATAGGTTTTTATTGATTTGAGAGAGAGAGAGGAAGGGAGAGGGAGAGAAACATCAGTTGGCTGCTTCCTGCAAGTCCCCCACCGGGGATCCAGCCTGCATCACAGCCATGGGCTCTGACTGGGGATCAGGCACCCACCTCTGGGTGGATGGGACGAGGCTCAACCAACCGAGCCCCACCAGCTAGGGCTCACAGGGCTGTTTTGAAGATTAGATGAGTTACTGAAGGAAAGCTCTTAAAGCACTGCCTGACAGGTATACTATGTGCTTGAAACATGTTAATTACTGTCATAGCCCTTACGGCCTAGCCCAGTGGTTCTGAGCGTTAGCGGTATATCAGAATCACCTGGAAGGCTTGTCAAGACAGATTTCTGGGTCCTGACCCCAGAGTTTCTGATTCAGTAGCTGTGGAGCAGGAACCCCGAGAATTTGCATTTCTAGTAAGTTCCTGGGGAAGCTGCTGCTGCTGGTCCAGGGACTACGCTTTGAGAACCACAGAGAGGCCTCCATAAATGTCAGTTCCCTATCTCATGGCTTTCTCCTCACTGATCATTTGTGGGGGCTGGGAGGGGAGAATACAGAAAAAGTGAAAAGAATCATATATTGAATATCCCAGGGACCCACCACCTAGAATTAACAAATGTTAGCATTTCAGATTTTTTAAAAAATGTTTGAGCTCTAGCTGGTTTGGCTTAGTGGATAGATCATCGGTCTGTGAACTGAAGGGTCCCAGGTTTGATTCCGGTCAGGGGCACATGCCTGGGTTGCTGGCTCGGTCCCCAGTGGGGGGTGTGCAGGAGGCAGCCGATCAGTGATTCTCTCTCATCATTGATGTTTCTATCTCTCTCCCTCTCCCTTCCTCTCTGAAATCAATAAGAATATCTTTTTAAAAATGTTTGAAAATAAGAGATAGAATGGAAGCCTCCTCACCTTGCATCCCCTCGCTTCTGTTTCTCTCCCTCCCTCGAGGACTGTCATGAATTACAGTCCTTCCAGCCTATGCCTTTATAAATGTATTGCATGTACATGGATGCATAAACAATACACAGAATTGTTTTGTGTAGTTTAAAGATCTACATAAATGCTATCTAACTGTGAGACTCTTCTGCAATTCCCCCCGCCCCACTTCTTATCATGAAGTTATCAGGGTCTAGCCAGGATGAGAGAGGTCTAGTTCGGTCTCTTTTTTTTTTTTCTTCCCATGCTTGTCTCCAAGACCTGAAACTGAGAGCCACCAGTCAGTCAGTCAATCACGGTTCACTGGGACTGCTGTAGCACTGGAATGGAACCCGTTAGCCATGGTTCAGTCGTTCTAAGTGGAGGGTTCCCCGGGTGACCACCCTCCCTTATTTCTCATTCCCTGCTGAGGAACATTCATGTTGTTCCAGGTGTTCACTGCAACAAACAGTACCGCTGGGACCATCCTGGATGTGTGGCCTTGGGCTCATGGGCAGGTGTTTCTTAGGGAAAATGCCAAGACACTGGGTGGCTCTCCAGAAGGCGCACCTCTGGCCCTCTTCTTTTGTGGGAGAGGAGGGTTAAGGCCTGGAAGGGTCACCCAGGGAGTCTGGGGCAGAGGAGAGAGAAGAATCTAGCTCTGCTGACCTCCCAGCTCTCTCTAGATCCAGGGCCACTGTCCCAAGTCCCCTGTTCTCAGCTGCGGGAGAGCAAAGATCTTCATCTGCCTCTTTCATTGTTCTGACACTTAGTAGATTATGGATGCATACAGTTTTTAAAATTTTGGATAATAAGCATTTTAGCTTATTTTTATATAGCCTTCTTTTCCGTGCACTTTTTATTTAACATAATTAGTAAAATGCTGCATATACAATTTTTATCCTACTTATTCACTTAGCATTGCTTTGTAAGCATTTTTTCATGTCATTAAAATATCCTTGAATTTTTTAAGGCTGCATAATATTCCATGGTTTGGATGTACCATATTTTGTTTAACTATTCTAGCAAAGCACTTTTATGTAGTAATGTTTTTAGGCAAACTTTACATAACATTATAAAATTAATCATTTTAGAGTGACTAAAACAGTGGCATTTAGTACATTCACAATGTTGTGCAACCACTATCTTTATGGAGTTCCAGAACATTTTCATCCCCCCAAAAGGAAACACCATTCCCATTGAGCAGTTATTCCCATGCCTTCCACGCCCAGCTATTGGCAACCACTAATCTTCTTCTGGTATCTCTGGGTTTCCTTCTCTTGGACGCTGCATATAAACGGAATTATACAATACGCGACCTTTGGCGTCTGGCTTCTTTCACTTAGTAGAATGTTTCAAAGTTCAACCACATTGTAGCATGTATCAGTATTTCATTCCACTTTATGGTTGAATAATACTTCATTGTATGTGTATACCACATTTTGCTTATCCATTCATCGGCAGATGGAAATTTGCATGTTTTCACCTTCTGGCTAGTGTGAAAATGCTGTGAGCACTTGTTTTCAGTTCTCAGGGCTAGACACCTAGGCCTGGAAATGCTGAGTCATGTAGTAATTCCATGTTTAACTTTCTGAGGAATCGCCAAGTTGTTTTCCACCATTTTACAGTCCCATCAGCAATGTACAAGAGTTCCAACTTCTCCACATCCTCACCAACACTCACTGTTTTCCTTTTTAAAATATCATTATTATTATTTTAGAGAGAGGGAAGGAGAGGGAGAGAGAGATAGAAACATCAATAATGAGAGAGTCATCCCCTACTGGGGATCAAGCTCACAACTCGGACATGTGCCTTGACCAGGAATCAAATCACAACCTCCTGGTTCATAGGTCGGCACTCAGCCACTGAGCCACACCAGCCAGGCAAAAACTATCTCGATTATTATAGGCATCCGAGTGACAGAATGGCAGAGACGCATGCAGACCGAGGCCTTAGTCCCAGGACTGCTGAGTCTTCCTTACCCCAGAGATAGGGGAGAACGTTAGTTGCATTCAAGGGACTGACCAGGGCTTGGACTTTAAACTCTTCTAGAAATCGAGTCCCACCAGGGCACAGACATGCTGTCTCCTAAACCACTGTATCTGTAACACCAGACACCTGGCACATAGTAGGGCCTCAAAAATATGGAACATAGGAGTGTTGAAGCACCTCTCCCCTTCCTTGACTGGGATGTTTCAGCACATAGGTATGTTTTAGTTGGTCCTACACAATGATTCTTTTTAATTAATTGCTAACATTTGAAGTTGAGACAGCCCACATAAATCTGGATTTCTGTCTTCTCTTGAAAACCTGGGAGAGTTAGCAGTCCTGGGACTGTGGCCTCTGTCTCCATGCTTCTCTGCCATTCTCTCATGGCAGCATTGGTGAAGCTGAGTAGGGGCTGCCCTGTGCATTGCCCTGAGCTGTCCAGTTTGCACCACCCTTGCCTGGAGTACTTTCCTCATGTGGCCCTGTGGGCTCCTACAGCCATTTGAATTTTCAAGCTCTGCCCTCCAATCATGCCAGGGCTTCCCCCCACTTTTTTTTTAAATGCTTTTTTATTGATTTCAGAGAGGAAGGGAGAGGGAGAGATAGAAACATCAATGATGAAAGAGAATCATTGATCGGCTGCCTCCTGCACACTCCCCACTGGGGATCGAGCCCACAACCCAGGCATGTGTCCTTGACTGGAATCGAACCCGGGACCCTTGAGTCCGCAGGTTGATGCTCTATCCACTGAGCCAAACCAGCTAGGGCAGGGCTTCCCTTTTTATAGAAAAGGAATGTCAGGCCCAGAGAGGGTAAGTTTCCCAAAGCCACACAGCTAGTAAGTGGTACAATCTCCCTTAGCCATCTTTCTCAACAAACCCCCACAGCACTTTGATCTTCACCCCATTTCTACAAAGTTCTCTACCCCAGGAGTGGAAGTTTCAGTGTTCTTTCAGAGGCATAGGTATTGATGCAGGAGAAACCCTTGCTTGGATGTGAAATGTGCCTTTGTTCTTGGCCAGTGTCCATGGCCACTCATGCTGCACCCTCAGGATGCCTCTTGCATCCCTAATTCTGCCCTAAGACACCTGCCTGAGCTCCCACCAGCACTCTGAAATCCTTGGGCCTGGGAGACTTAAGTGCAGCCAAAAGAATAGGAGAGAGACCCTCCCTCATCACTACCAGAAAAATGAAGAACAATAGAGCACAGAAGACTTGAATTTGATGCCTGCGTTGCCTCATACGAGTTGTGATGCATCAGACAAATTCCTTCTCTCTCTGAATCTCAGTTTTCTCACCTGCCAAGTGGAAATAGACGGGTACTACCTCACAGTTCTTGCAGTACAATTCTTGATGTTAACACGCAAAAACCATACTCCATATTTCCCAAGGCTATATATGCCTGAGCTTGAGTTTCCCCAGAAGCAGACCCTAGAAAAGACTTCAAATGCAGTTACTAGTTAACTTGGGAACTGACACTAGAAAACCCTAGTAGGGGTGTGGGAAGGCGCGCGCGTGCGCGCGCGCGCGTGTGTGTGTGTGTGTGTGTGTGTGTGTGTGTGTGTGTGTGGGAGAGAGAGAGAGAGAGAGAGAGAGAGAGAGAGAGAGAGAGAGAAGGCAGCCTGTAGAGGTCTGTATCAGGAGTCACCCCTGCAGGCACCGGGAGCTCAGTTCCACTAGGAGCTCTGGGAGGCCATGAACACCCTCGCGAGGTGAGGGACCAGCTCTTGGTTGAGGGCTCCTCCTGGGGCTGGGGGTGATATTTCTCTAGCATTTCAGCTTGCCAAGCTCATGGGCAGAGCAGGTACCAGTGGCCACGGAGAAATCACCTGGGCAAAGAGATGCAAGCATTGGCAGTTGGAAATCCAGCGAGAGAGGCCTGAAATGGTAAAGGGCAGAGTGAGGGGTGGGCCACCGACAGCGTCTGCTTCTATATACGGGGATGTAAGTGCAGAGTTAGAGGCTACCTGGAGGGGAAGGGCTGGCCGTCGGGAACGCTTACAGGGAGGATTCCAAGGGGGCCCTAGATGTATCTGTAATGTTTTCATTTTTAACAAGGATGATGTACTGTTTTACTAGGTGATGAAAACTCATTTTGAAAACCATGTATACTCTCCAAACAATAAAAGAAACAGAGGCTTTATCACTTTCCAACTATTAAAAAGTAACTAAAGCCTGGCCAGCATTGCTCAGTGGTTGAGCGTCAACCTATGAGCCAGATGAACCAGAGGTCACGGTTGGATTCCCGGTCAGGGCACATGCCTGGGTTGCAGACTGGATCCCTGGTGTGGGGTGTGCAGGTGGCAGCCAATCAATGATTCTCTCTCATCATTGATATTTCTATCTCCCTCTCCCTTCCTCTCTGAAATCAATAAAAATATGGGGGGAGGGTAGTAACTATAAAAGGTCGGAGCATGAGTTATTGTGGCTTTGAGGGTTCCATTTGTGGAGGACAGATTTGGGGGCAGCTGACCTTGGAGCATGGTGGGAGGTTGCCTGAAGGGGTCGCCTCCACTCAGATTCAGTCAGGGAAAGCCTTTGTTCTTCTCGGAGCTGTTCTCAGTTTAAACACACACTCGTAACTATTGCTTAGGCAGGGAAGACTGGGGCACCCAGGAAGCTAAGAGGAGACTTCATTCAGTTATTCAAGAATTTATTGAGCATCCACAGTGTTCTGGTAGGACTGTATCCCAGAAGGACTGGGATCTCACATTCTCTGGGGAGATGGGTGGTAGACAAATCTATGGGGTAAAATATGAGGTGCGTTAGTTACTTCAGGTCCTTTGAGAGGCAGACTCTCAGAGATATTAAATATTCAAGAAACTTACTAGAAAGGATGCCTGTGGAAGAAACTAGGAGAGGGTCAGAGCGCTGTCAGATGGCAAGGTGTTTGACTCCAGGTGAAGAAAGGGAAGGAAGGGAGGGAGGAGGGATGGATCTTGGACTGCAGTGCAGTTCTAAGGAAAGCTTGAGAAGCACTGCCCAGGACCCTTAGCCAAGTCTCCTGTGGGGCCCCCTGGCCCGGCCTGCCTGCCGCAGTAGCCCTGCCACACTCTGTCACTGGCTGGGAGCAGCCCAGGGCAACAGGGATGGACTTCAAAGCGCAGCAGCTGGGATCATTGGTCAACTCCGCTCTCTGCTGGTGAGATCTGAGAAGCCCGTGCCGGGGTGGCCACCTGAGGTGATGGTTACAGCCATGAGAGAGCTCGCTGGGAAGGGGCTAGAAAGTGATGGACGCTGGGGCCGGTGTTCCCGTCTTAATTCTTAGCCAGGGTGGACGAGGGAAGCCGACGCTGAGAGAGTGGGATCTGGGAAGACACCTGGGCAAAGTGAAAAGGCTTCTGGGTGAAGACACTCCAGAACGCAGCCAGCGCAGTGGCCCTGAGGCGAAAGCCTGGCTGGTGAGCTGAGGAATAGCAAGAGGCTAGTGTGGCTGGAATGGGAACATCCAGGGAGGCTGGTAAGAGACAGGACTGTGAGGCTGAGCCTTGTCAGCCGTGACCTAGTGTGTGTGTGTGTGTGTGTGTGTGTATTTCTTATATTGCCCTCTTATTTATTTATTTATTTATTTATTTAATCCTCACCTGAGGATATTTTCCCATTGATTTTGAGTGTAAGGGAGGGTGAGGAGGAAGAAAGGGAGGGAGGGAGGGGGAGAGAGAGAAACACACGTGAGTGATACATCAATTGGTTGCCTTCCGCACGTGCCCTGACTAGGGCCAGGGATCGAACCTGCAACCCAGGTATGTGCCCTTGACTGGGAATTGAACCTGTGACCCTTCAGGTCATGGGCCAATGCTCTCACCACTTAGCAACACCAGCCAGTGTCTCAGATTTATTTTTATTTTTTAATTTATCTTTATTGTTGAAAGTATTACAGATATCCCCGCCCCCCATTGACCCCCTCTACCTCACACCCTTTACCCGCCAGGCCTTCACCACACTATTGTCTGTGTCCGTGGGTTATGCGTATATGGATATAAATTCTTTGGTTAATCTCTTCCCACCCCGCTCCCCACTTCCCTCTGAGATTCCTCAGTCTTGGCCTGGTTTATATTCTAAAGGCTTGCTTGTTTATCTGTAAAAGGCAGAATGAGGGTTCAAACCCAAGTCTTTCTGACTTCAAATTCCATTTCCCCCCAAACTTCCCTGTCCCCTGCCTACCTTAGACATAGAACTATTCTCGGGAGGTTCACAATGGCCTTGAATACTGGAGCCGACCAGGCGACCCAGAGGAAACACTGAACATGCTAAGAATTTACTACATGTTTGAGACACGTCGTTGCTTATTGTTTGCTATCAAAGAAATATTTAAGTTTAAAAAATAATTTTTACATATTTGTATTATGGAAAACATTTAAAGGCTAGTTATCAATACTTTTGTGCTAATTTCCAATTTGAAATAATAAAGTTCTAACTCACAAACAAAACAAAACAAAACAAAACAAGTAGTTGGAACACAGGCATCTCAGAGCTAACCTAGTGGAGTCCGGGGGCCACTTCTGCTCTTACAGCTGGAGAATGACCAAGGGCCCCAGGTTCCTCTTCAGTGTGTTGCTGTCCCTTGCTATTGTGACACTCAATAAGACAGCACTCGCCCTCTCTGGAGCTGCTGCTCCCACCTGTATGATGAAGGTCTTTCCAGTCCCTTCTCGTTTGCAAAGTCAAAGTTTTGAGCTCTTTGATCAGAAAGAAGCTGAGGGTCAGAAGAGAGGAGAGAGAAGGAAGTCAGGGGAGACCCTCAAATGGACCTTAGGGACAACAGTCACCTGGAGGTTTGAGTGGTTCATTCAGAAGACAGCCGGGAAACATGAAGAGAGGAAGCTGTAGGACGTTGCACCCCTGGAAACTCCTCAGGGAATTGGCCCTTCGTGGGGGGAAGACTTTCCCCCACGCCCTAGGCTGAGCTGTTCTCAGAAGAGAAAGTTCCTCTAACTAGACAGTCTTGAGTGCTGGGCCCCTAGCAGCCTGCCTTCCTGAGCTTCCTGTTTGGGTTCCTCATGCCGCCTTCCCCACCCTGGTGTGTATATATATATAGGGTTTCCCAAAATTCACACAAGATTTGCAATTCAATTCAATTGCAAATCTTGTGTGAATTTTGGGACACCCTATATATCCCCACCTTCCCTGCAGCTTCTGAGACTGACCCCAGTGGAGGATTAGAGGTAGGACAACTGGGTTCTCATTCTACCTGCCACTGACCACTTGGGAACTCTCTCTGCCATGGGCCTCCATTTTCCCATCTGAAGAATGGGTTCATAATTCTGGTCTTCCTGACTTCAGCTAAATATGGTAAGGCTTATAGAGGGTTGAACATAATACATTCACTCCACAAATGTATCTGAAGAGCCTAATACATGCAGGTACTTTCTAGGCATGGCTTCAGTGCCACCAGCTCTATGAGCCTTATAGTCCATGCATCCTCACCTACTCGAATGGATCTAGTACCCTCTACTTCTCTTCTACCAAAACCCACTATCAAGGAAGTCTTTGCCATAGCCATTTATACTTGGGTATAAATTGCAATCCCTTGTAAGAATTTCTTCTACACTAGGCAGGACTCTGAGGTTAAAGGGGACAAAAAGGCAACTCAAACGGACTCAAGCAGAAGAAAAAGGTTATTGGAAAGTCAGTGAGCACATCAGCTTCAGGGCTGGATTCAAGGGCTTGAGAATCTGTATTTCTACATTTCTTGGCTCTGCTTTACAAGTGCAAGACTCTTCCAGCCAAAAGTCAATATATCATCCTCATTGGCCAGGATTGACTCACATGCTCATCTCTGCTTCTCTTACTGCAACTCTGATTGGCCAGACTTGGTCACAGACCCATCCCTATTGCCAGGGTTGAAGTCGGCTCTACCACAATCCATGAATTGAGAATGAGGGAGAAATGGTCCCCAAAGGAAAACTGGGGAGTTGTCAGAATAAGGGGAAACAGATGCTATGCCGGGAAAAGCTACAGCTGTCCCCTTCAGAGAACTTAGCCTACATCTCACTTCATATTTGGAGAAACTGGGGCCCAGAGAGAGGTTGGGACTTGCCTGAGGTGACACCATGAGCTTGTGGCAGCAGTGGGACCAGAATCCAGGGCTCCTCGTCCCCAGCCCTCGCAGGCCTCTGCTTGAACCTCAAAGCTCCCATAAGACCATCTGCTGCCCACTGCCCAGGATGCTCAGGCAGGGCCCTGCTCTCCGCCCCTTGGGAGTGCAGGAGGAATCTCCGAGCCCATGCAGCCGGCGGGGTGGCATGGGAAGCAAGCTGACCTTTCTCATTTCCCTCCCCTGCGGCCCCAGCAGGAGCTGAGGGTGTGAAGAGAGGGATTCAGGTTCCAGGAGGTCAGCAGGGCCTTGAGGAAGTGTCTTCGCCAGAGGTCAGCAGTTCTAAGCTCGACTGGGGCTGAGGGGGTCACTTCTGCTCTTTCAGCCTGGTTTTGAACCGCATTAGTCAAGAACATGGTTTTAAAAGCTTTTCACATCCCTGTCACACAGGATCTCAGACCAAGCCCGAGAAGCAAGTGCCTTCTATTTTATAGGGAAGAAAATGAGGCTTAGAGAGGGGAAGTGACTTACCTAAGGTCACATGGCCAGTCAATGTCAGAACCGGGATCCAAATCCCAGTTCTGACCCCAAGTTTGGTCCTCGTTCCATCACATTGGTGGGTCTCCGATTCTAGTGCTAAGCATTTCCTGAAGAATTGTTAGAAATGCAGATTGCAGGCCCTCGTCCCCAGAGATGGGTTCATTCCGTCCAGTGTCGCCTAGGAAAACTCAAGAATCAGTGAGGACTGTTGGGGTGTAAGTGGCAGAAATCCAACTCAAACTGGCTTAAGCAAAGTTGAACATTTATTTGCTTATCAACTGGAAAAATCCCGAAGTTGGGAAACTTCAGGCATAGCTGGATCCAGTGTTCAAACATGATCAGGGATTAATTTGCCTCCCTCGCTCAGTTCTCTGTCCTCTGTGGTAGCTTCACTATGGCTCCCAAGAGCTCCAGGTTTCTACATCTACATCAACAACCCTCTTAGAAAAAGAGTGCCTTTTCTATAATTTTTCCAGCAAAATCCCAAGGCAGATTCTGATAGCATCAGCTCGGATCACATCCAGGGCAACAACCAAACAAACCACTGTTGATTGCCAGGGAGACATGGAATTCTCTTCCTGGCCAGACCTGCATCAAGTCAGTCCCTGAATTTGAAGGTGGAGTTAGGCCTTGAGGCCTTACGCACTGAGTGGGAGCAGGCTGGTTTTCCAGGGAAGACCCTGGTGTGGTTATCAGAGGAGGAAACAAGTGCCATAGGTGTTCCCTGTACAAGTGCTTCCCAGCTAGAAGGAGCACACAAATTACCCGGGCCTGGTGAAAACACACATTCTGATTTGGGGGGGGGGGGGGGTGGGTGAGATTCTGTATTTCTAAATGCTGCCGGTCCTCACACTGGCCACGCTTGGAGCAGCGGGCACTCTGCCACATTTCTAAATTCACTTCAAGCCACCCTGTCACAGAGCTTTTGCTGTCTCCATCCTGCAGAGAGGTCCTGGACTATGTAAACCTCTTTCCTCACCCTCTCCCACCCTCGCCCCCTCCCAGTGTTCTGAATGCACCACACGGCAGCACCATCTATTTAGGAACCACTCATCAACATATCATAGACTCTGCTCCCATTTCACAGCTGAAGAAACTGTCCACTGTGACCCTTACAGGAGGACACACATAATAAATTTGATTTTAACCTAGAGGCCCAGTGCATGAAATTCATGCACAGGTGGGGTCCCTAGGCCTGGCTAGCGATCAGGGCCTATCGGGGCCAGGCAGGCCAGGGCCTGCTGGACAGGGAAAGGGACAGGAGGGAGGGACCATGGGAGGTTGGCTGGCCATGAGAAGTTCGATGTGGGAGCACACTGACCACTAGGGAGCAGCTCCTGCATTGAGCGTCTGCCCCCTGGTGGTCAGTACACATCATAGCGACTGGTCGACTGATTGTTCCAGTCATTCTGGTCGTCAGTCGTAATGGTGGCTTAGGCATATATATATATATATAGATATAGATTAGTGCTCAAAAAATATTTCTGTCAACAAATTGTCATGCTTCCTGGAATTTTATGGTGACAATGTACAAGTTCCCTTTTTATGTTGGCTACTAGGAAGCTCAGAGTTAAATCTAGTACACAGTGGCAGTAGCGGTCACACTCTAGGCTTCTGGTTCAGTAATCTTTCCTTTATAAATGCTGTACCATAACCTTTTGTGAGTCTTGAAGTGCTCTGTATGTGGTTTAATGTTATAAGTGCCCTCAAATCCTTTTTGGAAGTCAGGGCTTCTTTGGAACATTCTTGACTTTCCCCATATCTTTATTAAAATCCTCCACAGTCTTCAAAACCCAATTCGCCATTATCCCGCTGCTCAATTGTTATAAACAGGTTGTTTTTCTATATATATATACTAACTTACACAGTACGGGGATATAAATACATTTGACAAAAATGACTTGATAATATATATGTTTTGCAGGTTGCTTTTTTCGCTTACTACGTATCTCAGCAATTTTTGTATGGCTCTGACTGTCTGTGCCAATCCCTACCAGCTTCTTTGCACGTGGCTTTGGGATGTAATTCTCTATGTCCAGTCTTCCCTTCTCAACTCCGTCCCTAGATCAGGACATCTGTGTTGGACTGACTACATAGAGCACAGGCTCTGGGCATGCGTTTATTCACTAACTGTGCATTATGCTCCTACCATGTGCTAGGGGGGCCCTGAGCTCAGCACTGAGGGACACAGACATGAGCAAGATCAGCATCTGCTGTGTGCAAGGATGGGTACGTACTGTATCTGTGCCCTGAGTACAGTAGCTTTAGCTACAGACAGCGTTTGAACTCCTGAAACATGGCGACTCCTCACTGAGTTATGCTGTACATGTAAAATACATAGTGGGATGGGAAGACTTAACATGAAAAAAAATAAATAAAGCACCCAACTGATCATTTTTATATTGGTTAGCTGTTAATATGAATTTTGACATTTTGGGAAAAATAAATATGTCTAAAAATCAATCCACTTGTTTATTTTGACTTTGAAAAATATGGCTGGAGAAAATTTTAAATTATATGCATGGCTCACATTACATTTCTAGGTCCGGCAGTCATGAAAACGAGTATTTCTGAGGCCACTCCACCCTGCGCAGTGGACTGGTTCTCTTGGTTTAAGGGGACAATCACATTTTATGCAAACTGGACTCCTGCTGGTATATCACTTTTTTTAAATCACACTTTATTGTGCAAAAAATGAATTAGTGGGAATTCTTTATTTTAAAAAGTTAAATTCTTAAATGTTGCGGTATCTCTAAGCTAATGGGCCAAAGGTATGGCAATCTGTGCTTGCTTTTGCTCCAGGGCAGGGCCATGATGCGAGTGAACAGAGATGGTTATGGTTAAGGTTTCTGAGCACCTACTATGTGCCAGACACCTTTACACTTACAACTCACTCGGTGCTCACCAGCATCCTCTGCGGTGAAACCCCACCATCCTTTCTCAGAGATGGTCTTGGATCATGCATGAACCGGGGCCTTCAGAGACCCATCCCTCGGACCCCATGGCTGTCTTTATGTAAATTGTGATGTAAATGATGCTTAATAGGTGCTCAGAGAGGTGGAAGGAGCTGCCCTACATTACACAGCAGCGCTCTTCCCAGGACATGAGAATTAATGAGAATTAATCAGAATATATAAAATGCAATATAATGCCATGCCATATAAAACCACACAATATGCTCTCTTACCTCCCAGAACTGTGATACTTACCACAAATCAAAGAGATGTTGGCTTCTGTGTTAAATGAATACAAGCACAGTGGAAAGCAGTGAGTCTGAATTCCTTACTTTAGTCACTAAAGGCAACTGAAACATAAACCCCTTAAGTCCTGAGGTGGTAAATTGTTCCCAGTTCCCACCAGGACAGACAAAACAGCATCCTTGTGAATAAAAAGAATTCTTTTCAAATAACTCCCCTAAGCCTAAGAATTTGGACCCCGCACCCCCTTAAACCACTAACACATGTTTATTTTAACAAGTAGAACTGAGTTCTGTTTTAGGAGAAAATTTCAATTGTGCACAGATGAGGAAAACAATGACTTCCTTATGTGGCTGCTCACAGCCTGTCTCCTCAGCAAATACCTGTGTGCCTTTTGAGAAAAGAAGTGAAATATTTCTGCCACTTTTGCAACGAGACTTGACTCTGATCTGGTGAATGTGTCTTCTTTAAGTGTCTTTAAATTAATTAATTAATCCATCAGCACCGTCTGCCAGCTCTCCCTCCAAAATGGCCCTGAATCTGCCTGCTGCTTCTCTCCTCAGTAGCCACCACCGTGGGCCGGGCCACCATGCTCTCAGGCCTGGACAATTGCAGTGGACAGTGTTCCCTGCCCTGATCCTACAGTCCATCCTCAACCCAGAAGCCAGTGGGATCATTTAAATTGAATCCTATCACTGTCCTGCCTAAACCTTTCCATGGTTTCCCATCACCCTTAGAGTCTAATCCAAATTCCTCACTGGCTGTTCAGGATGTGGCAACCTCATCGCATACCATCCTTTCTCCTACCTGTGATCTCTGGCCACACCGGCTGCCTTTCAAGTGCCTCATTCTCTCCAAGCACATTCCAACCTCAGGACCTTTGCACTTGCTGCTCCCGCTGCCTGGAACACTGTTTCCTCACATGTTTCATGACAGGCTCCTTTGTGTCGTTCAAGCCCTAGGTCCAATATCACCTCCTCTGAAAGGCCTTCCCCAGCCACCCTATCTAAAGAGGCCCCATAGAGCCCTGTGTGGCTCCTTTGGTTGGGCAGTGTCTCATGCACTGGAATGTTGCTGGTTCGATTCCTGGCCAGGGCAAATGCCCAGGTTGCAGGCTCTATCCCCTGTAGGGGTCGTGCAGGAGGCAACTAATTGATGTTCCACTCTCAGGTCGATTTTTCTCTCTCCCTCCTTCCCTTTCCCTTCCTCTCTCTAAAAATCTATTTAAAAATCTTAAAAAAATAATAAAGCCTGGCTGGTGTGGCTCAGTGGTTGAGTGTTGACCTATGAACCAGGAGGTCACGGTTCGATTCCTGGTTAGGACACATGCCTAAGTTGTGGCCTCAATCCCCAACTTGGGGAAAGCATGGGGCATGCAGGAGGCAGCTGATCAATGATTCTCTCTCATCATTGATGTTTCTCTCTACCCCGCTCCCTTTCTCTCTGAAATCAGTAAAAATATTTTTTAAATACATACATAAATAAAATAAAGAGGCCCCACAGAGAAGTTCCCTATCATATCCTCTTTTATTGTCCTCACACTTTTCAGTAAAATCTATCTTTTTATTTATTTGTCTGTTTATTGCCTGTGTCTCCCATTCATCCCCAGTGTGACCTCCATAACTTGCTTGTCTTATTCGTGGTTTAGAAAAGTGCTCAATAAATATTTGCTGAGTGCCCTAGCTAGTTTGGTTCAGTGGATAGAGCATTGGCCTGCAGACTGAAGGGTCCTGGGTTCGATTTTGGCCAAGGGCATATGCCCGGGTTGCAGGCTCGATCCCCAGTAGGGGGCGTGCAGGAGGCAGCTGATCAATGATTCTCCCTAATTGATGTTTCTGTCTCTCTCTCTCTCATTCTCCCTTCCTCTCTGAAATCAATAAAGAAATATATATATAAGAAATATTTGCTGAGTAAATGAATGAATGATCAAATAAATCAATGAGACAAGAGTAAGAGAGAGAGAGGGAGAGGGAGAGAAGAAGGGTTATAAAGCGATCATAAAATGACAGGAGGAACATGGTGCCTTGAATATTACTTAGCTGGAATGTTTGAGACACATTATATGACTTATCTTTGTCACTTAATAGAAAATGGTAATTTATTAGATAATAATAGTATAGTTTTACTTTAGTGTTTGCATGAGTGATCTGTACTGAGTATCTGTCCGCCCACATGCTTTCTCTCATCCTTCCAACCCCTGCAGTAGGTTGTGTTATCAGCTCCCTTTGCTGATAAGGAACTGACACTGGGGAGCAGGGGGAGTGAGTGAGGTGCGGGTGGTGTTGAGCAGCTCAGGGTCAGCTCAGTCTTTCTGAGCCCTGAGCCGGCTGTGCCCACCACCCACTCTGTTCCCATGCTCTGCTTACTGAATTTCAATGATTTATTGATTTATTTTAAATTTTGTTTTATTGCTTTAAAGTATTACAAAGAGTATTACATATGTCTCCTTTTCCCCCCGCCCTTGACAATCCCCTGGCCTCCCCTACCCCCCGTGTCTTATGTCCATTGGTTATGGTTATATTCATTGTCTGTAGTTTATCAGTCTGTTCGATGCTACTCTGCCTCTGTATCTATTTTTGTTTATCAGTTTATAATGGTCTTTATTATCCATAAATGAGTGAGATCATGTGGTATTTTTCTTTCATTGACTGGCTTATTTCACTTAGCATAATGCTCTGTTCCATCCATGCCGTTGCAAATGGTAAGAATTCTTTCTTTTTTACAGCAGCATAGTATTCCATCGTGTAGATGTAGCACAGTTTTCTAATCCATTGATTTAGTCTCTGAATATACTCGCCATAACAAGGGTCCTTCGTAGCATGACTGTAAAAATGTGTCAGCTCTGTACTGTGTGTGGTTGACGTGGACGTGAAGAAGCCCAAAGATGGCAAGGGCAGAGCGAACTCCGCGTGGCAAGGGTCGGGGAGTGGGGCTGACGAGGGAGGTCTGACGGGGAAGGAGAGGAGAAGCCAGCCTGGGGGGCAGAGTGCCTGGAACCCAGCATCAAAGGCCCCTGCCTGGGCTCGGGCCAGCAGGGCTCACCTCCCTTCTCTCTGCCGCAGGATGGGGTGCGTGAAGTCCAAGTTCCTCCGGGATAGAGACAAGGTCTCAAAGAGCGAGGCCAGTGCCAACCCACACAGCCCGCTGTATGTGCCAGATCCCACGTCCACGGGCAAACGGGTGAGTGGGAGAGGAACGGGGTGGGGGAGGCTGCCCTATGCTGATATAACAGCCCCCTATTTTCCAAGGGTGGGCAGGCATGTTTGGGGTGAAATGGGGTTGACCAGTCACCAGCAGCCTCCTAACTCTCCAGCACATGTCTGCACTGAGCACCCAGGGCAAGAACACCACTTCTTCGTCTTTTTTTTTTTTTTTTTAATCCTCTTTTAAATATATTTTATTGATTTTTTTACAGAGAGGAAGGGAGAGAGATAGAGAGTCAGAAACATCGATGAGAGAGAGACATC
>NW_006293953.1:2293520-2311316 GCF_000327345.1 Myotis davidii
GCAGGCCTCGAGTCCAGGAAGTAGCAGAAGTGGAGCTGAGCACCATGAGTGACCAGGAAGGAACCCCAGCAGCTGAAGTGATGACAGTGATGATACTATCAAGGTCCGAGCCATAGCTGTAATAACAGTAACGGCTGTGCTCCCATTGCTGATACCAGTGGGAGCGTAGCAGCAGGAAGAGAAGTGTAACACTGGTAGAGGGGCTAACTTACATTTATCCAGAGCTCACCAGGAACCAAGCACTCTCCTAAGTGCTTTAGAGTTATTATCACCTTTAATCCCCACAATAATCTTATTGTCGGTCACCATTTCCATTACACCCGTTTTACAGATGAGCCACAGATTAAATAATTTGCCAAAAGCCACATGGTGAGTAAGACGTAGGACCAGGATTTAAACTTGGCTCGTGCAACGTCCCAAGTCTCAGTGGTAGGAGCGAAAGTAACAGAGGCAGAAGCTGAGTGCTAACGATCGGAGCAGCAGCAGTGGTGGTAACAGTGTGGGCAGTGGTGGCAGAAGTAGTCATGGTAATAGCACCACTAGCAATGGTAGTTGCGAGAGTGATACCAGAGAGCAGTAACAGTAGTGATCGTGGTGGCAACAATAACAGTACTGGTAATGAGGTGACAGTATTAGTAGCAGCGGTAACAGTTATGATAACTGAGACCATTTTTGAACACCTACTATGTTCCAGGCATCGGAGTGAGGTGTTTCCACATCATTAATCCTCACCAAAAGCTGTGAGGAAGGGGTTCTGACACTTTACAGCCAGGGTGACTAAGGCTTGCAGTGGTTCAATGACTCCTCGGGGTCGCACAGCTGGAAAGAGGTAGAGCCAGGCCTTTCTACCCCCGAGGCCGGGGTTCTCTCTCCTTCCGGGGTCCTTGAGTCCACCCCCTTACTTGAGGCTGCCTACGGAAGCTCAGAGGCAGAGGTGTACGCCTTCACCTGGCACCCTTAGAAGGACAGAGTATTACCCCATAGCCCCTACGCCTTGTTCCCAAACCTACCCCTCTGCCCGCTCCAAACACACCACTATCTTTGCCATGACAGCCTGTAGAGGCTGAAGGTAAAGCTCTTATCCTAACTCACTACTTTCTTCCAAATCTTCTTGCTTATACCATGGGTTCCTATTCTCTCTCTGCCCGGCTTGCCCTTCTCCGGGCATGATGTCTAGAAATGGGACAGTAGTAGAAGAGTCACCTCCCTCCCTCTGGCACCACCTCTTTTAAAACACCCTGAGGCTACATGAGCTTCTCATCCTGGTGACGTCCTAAGCTGACATCCTCAACCCTTGGTCACTCCTGGGTCTGCCTCTCTCCGACCTGCCTGACCCCGGGCCCTTTCGGTGATTCTCGGAGGCCCCCTAGCTTGTCCCCAGTGGGAAGGAGAGGGTCTTCTCCCACCAGTTTTTGGTTGTGCTCTCTGAGCATCAGATTCAAGGGGCTCTACATTCAACCACTCACTGAAGGGGGTCCCAGGTCAAGTCAGTTTGTGAAACTCTGAGCAGAACAGGCTCCTTCCCCAGAGAAGTCAGGGCCTTTACGAACCTTTGCAACGGGCCTGGGGCTCTCGCGGTAAAGGGTACACTTCTCCGTGTTTCCCAAACCTGGTTCTTTAAATGACTGTTTATCTAAGTATGTGACACAAATGCATTCCCCTTGAAAAGAAAAGTCACAAATTACAGTGAAAGCTACATTGCTTCTGACCAAAGACCCCTCTCCAGGGGTCTCATCCCTCTCCCCAGAGGCACCCACTGTGGTCAGTTTGGTGGGGACCCTCTCAAACCTTTGCTGTGAACATACACTCACACGTACATAGCATGTGTCCGCAGGAAGTATTTAGGATGGGTGTGTATGCGTTTTATGTAAATGTATCATATTCTGAAGAACTAGCTTTGTTCACTCGACAATATATCTCCGAGGCTTACTAGTAGTTGTGTCAGGAATGAGGCTTGACCTCCCTGTTACAAGGGCTGCTTAGAGTGCGCCAGTGTGGGTGCCAGTTCCCCTTGAGATAGACACGCAGGTTCCTTCCCTGACATCATGGAGCCTTTACTCATAGAGCATGTTGGTGGGCCAGGGTTTCTTCAAACGTATCTTGGAAAACATGGATCTGGACCAACCCCCTCACTGTATGTCAAAGGGAAGAGACCAGCCAGTGACCCCCAGGGTGTCCAAGGGCAGAGCCTACAACTCCAGATCCTTGTGGTGGCTGTATCCCAGGTGCCATGTGGCCTCAGGCATGTCCTGTGCCCTCTCTGGGCCTCCTCCCATGACACACAGGGCTGGGCTAAGAGGCCTTGGGGTATCCTTTTTGACACAGGCCTTCTGTGGCTCCCCACACATGATTGGATTCACCCCTTTCTCCTATTTCTTCCCCACAGCGACCTGACCCCAACAACGGCAACCCCCCCGGGTCCACGGAGGGTAAGTATCTGGCGAACATGTGCAGTGGAGTCGTGCTCTGTAGAGGTTGAGGTTAGGTTCTCAGTCAGAGCTTGAGGCAGAAGTTCGTCAAAACCACCCTTGAAAATCCCCTAAATTGCCACCCAAGTACTTCGTACAGGCTATCTTGTTTCTATAGCACTGTTTAATAACATGAGCAAAGCGCGGTTAGCTTTAAACTGTCGAATCGCTCCCAGCATGGCAAGATGCTTACTTATGAAGACAGACACAGCAATGGGTCCAGGCCTGGGTGCCAGGTATTGGGATGGGAAGCCCCCGGGCTGTGGGGGTGCTCAGATAAAGCCTTCCTGCCCCACGTGTCTCTCGTCCCAGCAGGTTCTAAGGATAACATCGTGATTGCCCTGTATGACTACGAGGCCATTCACCATGGAGACCTCAGTTTCCAAAAGGGAGACCAGATGGCGGTCCTGGAGGAGTGAGTCCTCATCCCCTCCCCCAAGACATTCCTACCCCCAATAGGCAGTACATTCTCTTCTGTCCTTCAGTGAAGAGCCTTAGACTAGGGCGGTGATGGCGAACCTTTTGAGCTCGGCGTGTCAGCATTTTGAAAAACCCTAACTTAACTCTGGTGCCGTGTCACATATAGAAATTTTTTGATATTTGCAACCATAGTAAAACAAAGACTTATATTTTTGATATTTATTTTATATATTTAAATGCCATTTAACAAAGAAAAATCTACCAAAAAAATGAGTTCGCACCTCTGACCCTCGTGTCAGAGGTTCGCCATCACTGGACTAGGGTGTACGCGACTGATGAGAACCTGATCGTTATAGAGGAGGAAGGGTTGGCTGTTAGCCTGGGTGACAGCCACAATATAGGGGCTTGTGTGCCTACGAATGGCGCACACCCAGGCAAGGAGGAGCAGCTCAAAGACCTTCCCCAGGGAAGCCTTCCTTGGCCTCCTGCGATCGAGCTGCAAGCTTACCTGTGGACCAGACCCCATTGAGGTGACTTCGCATTCAGAAATCTTTGGATCTCTGAGTTTGCTCCCTTTAATCCCCTCCAGTCTTCACCGTCAGCGAGTGTAGTGTCCAGTATGTGTGGGGGGCCAAGAATGGCAGTGGTTATGCTTGGTCAGACTCCTGAGCCCACTCCCTCTGACTCTGGGCCCCAGCTGAACCCCTAGAGTCTGCCATGGGCACAGAGCCCCACCTTAGGCATGGCTAGGGAGACCAAGGCTGCGAGACCAGAGAAAACAGTGGAGCCACAGACCTAGGTCTGTAGGCTGTGCATGCAGGGACAAACCTCAGATGCACAGTGGGGACTGTTGTCAAGATCCCTACCCCTAATCATGGGTGTATGCAGGGGATACTCTAGGCCAAAGCTAAGGGGACTAGGGGAAGTTCTGCCCACCGAACCCTTTGCTCCCTCCTGTCTCTTAGGTCGGGGGAATGGTGGAAGGCTCGGTCTCTGGCCACCCGGAAAGAGGGCTACATCCCAAGCAACTACGTTGCCCGCGTTGACTCTCTGGAGACAGAGGAGTAAGTATGCTCTTTTCCTGCCCTCCAGCAGGAAGCATGAGCAAGGCCAGCCTGTTCCTGCCTCAGGGCCTTTGCACTCCCTACCTCCCCTGCCCGGCATACTCTTCCTACGCTTCTTTGCCTGGCTGGCTCCTTCTCATCCTTCGGGTCTCGGAGAGGCCTTCCCTAACCACCTGTCTAAAGCAGGTCCCCTTTGTGACTTTCTCTCTTAGTCCCTTTGCAACCCTTCTCACTAGCGTTTCTTCCCTGTGCAAGATTTGCGCGATCACTTCCTAGGGGTAGAATTGCCAGGGAGATAGTTCTTACTGAAGACCCTGTAACATTGCTTGACTCTTTTAGCACGGCATGAATCATTTTCAAAAATGGAATCAAAGAAGGTTGGGGGAGGGAGTGCAGAGTAGCACGGTGATTAAGAGCATGGGCTCTGGGGTTAGACTGCCTGGATTTGAAGCGTGGCTCCACCACTTCCCAGCTGTGTAATGCCAGGCAAGCTACTTGCTCTCTCTGTTCCTCAGTTTCCTTATCTATAAAATGGGGACAATAAGGGCAACCATTCCAGAGTTGTTGGGTGGGTGAGTGTTAGCTGTCTTTCTCCATCGTTGATGCAGAGGAAACAGAGGCCCAGAGAGGAAAAGCAACTTGCTCAAAGTCACACAGCAGTTCTATGGTGGGGCCAAAGCCTACTGACCTCTGGTCTGGGGCTTTTTCCATCACAGCACAGGAACCACCTCTCACCCTGCTGAGGGTGGAAATGGATTTGGCTGCTGCTGCTTGAACGTTCTCACCCAGTATCCCATATATTATGGGAGAATGAAGAAAAGATCCAAGGATATGGGCCCAAGTATAAAATTATTTGAAATCTCACATTTTTGCTTAGATATATTCCTAACTTCTGGCTCTACAAATACATTTTTTTTTGTTTTATTGCTTAAAGTATTACAAAGGATATTACATATGTGTCCTTTTTTTTATTCCCACCCTTGACAATCCCCTGGCCTCCTTGTATTACACAGAGAAGGATAAACCGTGAAACTGAGGAAGCTCAGACCTTCACTCACAGGGGCCTGTGAGACCCTGACAGCAATGTCGTGTGTTCTTGTGAAATTTGCAGAAGTAAGATTTTGACCACAGTTGGTTAAGACTGCTGTGTTTTCACACTCAGCCTCTCTGTCCATCACCTTACCGCTCTCACTGGGTGCTGTTGGAATGACCTCTGGGCATTCTATATTTGTAAGGCTGTGTTATTTTTCTTTTCTTTTTTAAAAATATATTTCTTTTATTGATTTCAAAGAGGAAGGGAGAGGGAGAGAGAGATAGAAACATCAATGATGAGAGAGGATCATTGATTGGCTGCCTCCTGCATGCCCACCCTGGGGATTAAGCCCGCAACCCGGTCATGTGCCCTTGGCTGGAATCGAACCCTTCAGTCCACAGGCCGACGCTCTAGCCACTGAGCCAAACCAGCCTGGGCTGTGTTATTTTTCTTAAAGAAAGCTCCCCAATGTGCATAAGTGTCAGTCAGTCTCAACAAACTGGATTCAACCCGGGTCAAATGTCCGTTTTAATATCAAGAGAATCATTGTTTTTCCCAAAAGAGTCTTTGAGGAAAATCAGTGCTGCAGGAAACCAGGCGTTGGGTGTCCTGGTGGCCCTTGTCCGTGGGACAGGACTGCCCACCCAGGTTCACACGCTGTCTCTTCCCCTTCCCACCAGGTGGTTCTTCAAGGGCATCAGCCGGAAGGATGCAGAGCGCCAACTTCTGGCCCCTGGCAACGTGCTGGGCTCCTTCATGATCCGCGACAGCGAGACCACCAAAGGTGACCCAGCAATCCCCACCTTATCTATCTATCTATCTATCTATCTATCTAATAATGATGATGATGATGACGACAGACAGCATTTACTGAGTGTTTACATCCTGACTACTTTACAAGCATTACTTCTTTCAATTATCAGGCAATGTGATGAGATAGAGAGGTCTCACGACCAATCCCATTTTACAGATGAGGAAACTGAGGCACAGAGAAGTGATGTACTCACTTGTCCAAGGTCTCACAGCTGGACATGGAGGAGCCTGGACAAGAACCTGGCAGCCTGATTCCACAGCTCACTCTTACCCTTGTGCTTCACTGCCCAGCTGCCAGAATGGTGCCAGGGGTGGCTTTAGAGGGGTGTCCGGAAGGGGTGCCACGGTAGTGGCCAGACTCTGAAGTCCCACTCCTGAGCGGTTTCTCTCTGACCAATGCAGGGAGCTACTCTTTGTCGGTACGAGACTACGACCCCCAGCATAGGGATGCAGTGAAACATTATAAGATCCGGACCCTGGACAATGGGGGCTTCTACATCTCCCCACGAAACACCTTCAGCACCCTGCAGGAGCTGGTGGCCCACTACATGAGTAAGTCCTGCCCAGGGCCACACCTAGTCAGGGTGGACCTGTCTCCCGGGACCCCGAGTCACGGTGCCCTGTGCCCTCTGAGGCCTGCTGAGCTCTTTCTGACTCTCCCCAGACAAATAGTTGCTTTGGATTCTCCTGACATTTTAGGCCTATTGAGGAGGGCAGAGCTGACATCTGATCATGCTTTGCTCTCTGGAAATGTCCCCGATCATGGCAACCCCCTGGCACAGTGGCCAATTGCAGCCGACCGGGCAGGGAAGCCTCTGAGGGGAAGCCTCTGGCTGGCCGAGAGCTGGCTGCCCTCGGCTGACCAGCAATTCTGATCCAGAAGGGAGTGACGGACTCTGCCAGAAGCTGACGGTGCCCTGCGTGTCCTCCAAGCCCCAGAAGCCGTGGGAGAAAGACGCCTGGGAGATCCCTCGGGAATCCCTCGAGCTGGAGAAAAAGCTTGGAGCCGGGCAGTTTGGGGAAGTCTGGATGGGTAAGGACCCAGGGCCAGAGGGTGGTGGGAGGGAGGGAGCAGGGAGGTCATCACTTCCAGGAACAGCCCGAGACAGAGTGGGAATGGCACCAACGGTAGAAGGGGAGATCTGAATAATAACCGTAAAGGAGCAGTCCTTCTGATAGCAAACCGAATTGTCCTGCCATGCAAACACCGATTTACCTCTGAGGCCATTTACCTGTTTGAGTTAAAAAGTTCCTCCTGGGAAGCAGGAGTCCTAGATGAGGAATCTGCTCCCTGACACAGAGCCAAGAGGCCTACCAGTTAGGGTGAGATTACCAAGGCCTCTTAGGATGATGGAAATTAAGAATGGGGAAATGCAGCTTGGAGATTTCCAGGTGAGTTCAATGTTGGTAACTGTGTGCCTAGAGCCATGCCAAGGCATTGTGGGGCACCAATAAGGTATGTCCCACTCCTGCTGCCCTGCCGCTAATAACTCGAGAACAGCAATGCCTGGCCCAGTACCTGGTGCAGCCGATTGTGTTTCCACCCACCATGTTTTATTTTATTTTATTTTTTAAATATATTGTATTGATTTTTTGCAGAGAGGAAGGGAGAGGGATAGAGAGCCAGAAACATCTCTGAGAGAGAAACATCGATTCAGCTGCCTCCTGCACACCCCTTACTGGGGATGTGCCCGCAACCAAGGTACATGCCCCTGACCGGAATTGAACCCGGGACCCTTCAGTCCTCAGGCCAACGCTTTATCCACTGAGCCAAACCAGCCAGGGCTCCACCCACCATGTTTTAAATGAGACTGAAGACAACTTACAGAGTCGCAAACAATTTAGTCCAAAAAAAATGTTTAAATACACATATTTCAACTATATTTATTGAGAGCCTGCTATATGCCAGGCACCTAATAAGAGGTTGTGGCAGAGAAAGTTTGGAGAAGGGAAGACAGATCTGAGTAATGAGTTAGAAAACAAAACTATCTATATATATATAAAGCTTAAGTGACCATTACAACAAAATGACCAGAATGATTGGTTGATCAGTCGCTATAATGCGCACTGACCATGAGGGGGCAGACGCTCACTGCAGGAGCTGGCCCCTGATGGTCAGTGCGATCCCACAGCCAATCTCCCAGCCCTCCCTCCCCCCAAAGACCCCAAACAGGGGGCTGGCCAGCCAACCTCCCAGGGCACCTCCTCCTGCCAGCCGGCCCCCCATAGGCCTCTATTGCTGGCCAGGCTGAGGGACCCCACCCATGCATGAATTAGATAAGGGTTTACTCTTACTAAAGGAAGACCTCAGACTTGGATTAAAGCTTCCTGGCAGCCAAGGCAAAAATGGAAACACAAGCAATTAAGAGATTTATAGGATGGAGTAGATATGGGGTGAGGGAACATCATGTGGGAAGTTCCTGCGGTGGGAGGGGTGGTTGGGTACCTGAGGTGCTGAGTGACATGCAGGCTGACTGTACATGAAAGTCAAGGGGAGTTTGGTGGACGATGAAGCTGGCAAGGTGGGCAAGGCCAGATCATGCAGGCCTTGTAGACCATGGTGAAACTGGTATTTATTTTGAGAGCAGTGTTAAGATTAAAGCTTTTTTAAAAATATATATATTTTTTATTGATTTTTTACAGAGAGGAAGGGAGAGGGATAGAGAGTTAGAAACATCCATGAGAGAGAAACATCCATCAGCTGCCTCCTGCACACCCCCTACTGGAGATGTGCCCGCAACCAAGGTACATGCCCTTGACCGGAATTGAACCTGGGACTCTTCAGTCCACAGGCTGACACTCTAGCCACTGAGCCAAACCAGTCAGGGCAAGATTAAAGCATTTTTAAGAAGAGATGGTATGTGTGAGGGTGAGAGACAAGGTAAAGGTGGTCTGTGTGTATGAGTGACATGATCTGAGTCAGCGGTTCTCAACCTGTGGGTCGCGACCCCTTTGGGGTTTGAACGACCCTTTCACAGGGGTTGCCTAAGAAATCGGAAAACACATATATAATTACATATTGTTTTTGTGATTAATCACTATGCTTTAATTATGTTCAATTTGTAACAATGAAATTGGGGGTCACCACAACATGAGGAACTGTATTAAAGGGTCGCGGCATTAGGAAGGTTGAGAACCTCTGATCTGAGTGATGTTTTGAGGTTATTTAATCCCTACAACAGCCCTTCAGAGGCGGTGCTTATCATTTCTACTTCGCAGATGAGGAAAGGACAGATGAGGGAGGATAAGTGACTTGCCCAAGGGCACACAGCTAGGAAGGCGTAGGCCAGCTTTCCAACCCACATCGGTCTGAGCCAAAGCCCATCCCTCTCTAAGGGCTGAGACGGGCACAGAAGACTTTGTGGAGGAGGCAGCTCTGCAGCTGGGCCTTCCTGGGCTGTGGGGAAAGAGCACGGGTTCTGACCATCTTCCCTGCTTTCTCGCCCACTCCAGCCACCTACAACAAGCACACCAAGGTGGCGGTGAAGACCATGAAGCCAGGGAGCATGTCTGTGGAGGCCTTCCTGGCAGAGGCCAACCTGATGAAAACTCTGCAGCATGACAAGCTGGTGAAGCTGCATGCAGTGGTCACGGAGGAGCCCATTTATATCATCACGGAGTTCATGGCCAAAGGTGCTGTGTCTGGGGGCTGGGGATGCGGGCTGTGGCTCATACAAGTTCATTGAAGATTTAGAGGTGACTTTGACATGGTTCTTGCCCTCGAGATGCCCCCCAGTCTGGCCAGGAGCTCTTCCCTCAGGTATAAGCAGCCATTGCCCAGTCCTCTTGGTTAATGTGGTGAAATCATGTTAAGGGGATGCCAGTGGGAAGGGCACACATGAAGCTACCGGGAGAGGGGAGTAGGGCAGAGCCCCATTGGTGATGGAAGAAGAGCTTATGGATTTACTGGGTGCCTTAAAGGCCAGGGGAAGTTCTCCCTGTCAGCCACGTTCCCTGCATGGGCCAACGCTCTGGGAAAAAGATTCAACAAAGCATTCGTTGCAGGCTGCCCCCACCCTGCCCACCACGATCCAGAATTTCTCAGGGACTTTTTTAAGCCACCATTTCACAAATAGTTTCAATCCCTGCCCATTTTTTAAAAATATTTTTATTGACTTCAGAGAGGAAGGGAGAGGCAGAGAGAGATAGAAACATAACTGATGGGAGAGAATCATTGATCAGCTGTCTGACAGGGAATTGAACTGTGACTTCCTGGTCTGGAAGTCGACGCTCTACCACTGAGCCACAGGCCGGTCAATACCTGCCCATGTTTTTATTAATAGAAACATATCATCCATCCTCATTTAGTGTGATTTAAAATCTCAAAACTTTTTTCATTTTCTAATTACACAGTTACACCAGCCTTATAAAACCATAGCCCAAGTCACCTGGGCTCAGAAAGCTGCCCCAGTCAAAGAACCAGTCTAGCAATCACAAAGTCACTTAAAAACACTCAGCTCCTTTTTCTCAAACACTAGGTGTGGTAAATAGATGTTTTTATTTAAATCCATTACTATGAACAATTTCACCCTAAGTAGTGAGGGCACTCATTGTCGTTCCCCCTCCCCCACAGGAAGCCTGCTGGACTTCCTGAAAAGTAATGAAGGCAGCAAGCAGCCATTGCCAAAACTCATCGACTTCTCAGCCCAGGTGAGAGGCTAGTGGGGAAGCTGGGGGGAGGGGAGGGTAATTATTTATTCAGCACATACTATTGACATACTATAATAGCAGCAACAATACTGGATAACATTTTGTTGTTGTTAATCCTCATCTGAGGATATTTTTCCCCATTAATTTTTAGAGAGAGAGGAAGGGAGGGAGAGAGAAACATCAGTGTGAGAGAGATGCATGGACTGGTTGCCTCTTGCATGTGCCCCAATGGGAGCTGGGGATTGAACCTGCAATCCAAGTATGTGCCCTTGACCGGGAATCGAACTCGACTTTGGTGTGCAGGCTGACCTCTAACCACTAGAAACACTGGCCTAAGCACATTTATTGAGCACTCTGTATAAAAGTATATTTTTTAAATGTGTCTTACATGTACTAACTGAGTAGAAGTGAGTCTGATGAAGTAAGTCCTCACATCAACTTTCTAGGATGGGATTTTTGTTATCTGTTCTTTTTTTAAAAAATATATTTTATTGGTTTTTTACAGAGAGGAAGGGAGAGGGATAGAAAGTCAGAAACATCGATCAGCCGCCTCCCGCACACTCCCCACTGGGGATGTGCCCACAACCAAGGTACATGCCCTTGACCGGAATCGAACCTGGGACCCTTGAGTCCGCAGGCTGATGCTCTATCCACTGAGCCAAACCGGTTAGGGCTATCTGTTCTTTTTTAAAAAAAAAACATGTTTTTATTGATTATAGAAAGAGAGGAAGGAAGAGGGAGAGAGAGAAAAACATCTATGTCAGAGAGAAACATCAATATGCTGCCTCCTGCATGAATCCCTGACTGGGGGTTGAGCCTGCAACCTGGGTATGTGCCCTGACCAGGAATTGAACTGGTGACCATCCGATGCTTGAGACAATGCTCAACCAACTGAGCCACACCAGCCAGGGCTGTTATCTATTCTTATGTAACAAACCTCCCAAAGCTTAGGAGCTCGAAACAAGAATTTTTTATTTCTCATTATTCTGTGGGTTGACTGGAGCTGGCTGTGTGGTTCTTCTGCTCCATATATTGAAACCGAGGTCACTCCCATGGCTGCATTCCGCTGGTCGCTTGCCAAAGGGTAGAGAATGTCCACAACCGAGTCTCATCCTCTGGTTTTTTTCCCCATGTGGCACCTCATCACTCAGTAGTCCAGCCAGAGTTTATGGCTTGGTGGCGAGGTCCCAATACAGAGGTATACCAAGGGGCCAAACCCTCATGTGCAAATGCTGATTCATTTAGCCTGCATTTGCTTACTAATGTCTCATCGGCTAAAGCAAGTAATAGGACTCAGCCCGGAGCCAGTGTGGAAGGGGAGTGGCCAAGGACCTGAGTCCAGAAGGCATGCATTGGGAGTCACCAATGTAACAGTGTAGCCAGAGGATGGTAATTGCCATCCAAGTTTACATAATCGAAACTTGAAGCATAGAGAAGATAAGTACAGATGAGGAAACCGAGCCCAGTGAGGTTAAGTAGCTCGCCTAAGTTACTGTGTTCTTTCGATGGATATGGCAGTGAACAAAATGGGACGAATTGCTGTCCTCACAGAGTGAACAGTCCAGATGGGAAGACAGATATTAAATAACTGAATCTCTTCAAGAGCCATGACCCAAGAGGCCTGGCTCAATGCCAAAAGAATGTAGTATCCAGCAAAATAATAATGTATGCAGTCACAGAAACACTTCTTAAAACCCCATCTTTCTCATCTTCCCTTCACACACTGCAGCTCCTCTCACCCTCAGTTGAGTGCTTTTTATTTCTATCCTCTTTCATTCTTTCCTATTTGTGGGAAAACAGATAGGAAAGGGGTGCTATGGGAGTACACAGCTGGAGCATGTAGCCTGGTCTAGGAGCAATCCAAGAAGACTTCCCAGAGGAATTGGTCTCTAGGTTGAGCCCTGAAGAATGAATAGAAGTGAGTCTGATGAAGAGGAGAAGAAAGGGTGGTCTAGACGAAGGAAATGGCCTGTGCCAAAGCTCAAAGGAAAAACACAAGAGCTGGGCCTGGTCAACTGGTGCCTGGGGCTGCAAAAGATGCAGGGAGTGTGGTTTGCAGCCTGGAGTGTATTAAGGGAGACCCGCACCAGGTCCTAGGCCTGGGCCTTCTGAGGATGCCTAAGGCAGAGCCCATTTGAGTAGGCAAATCCTAGGGGCTGGGGGGAGGTCAGAGGTATAAAAAAGGTCTTGCATTTCAGAGCCTGGAATGCCAGAGACATATGGAAATCAAGGCCTGGCGTTTTGACTTTAATGGGCCCTCTCCCTAGAGCAGGGGTTCTCAACCTGTGGGTCGTGACCACTTTGGGGGTCAAACGACCCTTTCACAGGGGTCGCCTAAGACCATCGGAAAACACGTATATAATTACATATTGTTTTTGTGATTAATCACTATGCTTTAATTATGTTCAATTTGTAACAATGAAAATACATCCTGCATATCAGATATTTTACATTACGATTCATAACAGTAGCAAAATTACAGTTATGAAGTCGCAATGAAAATAATTTTATGGTTGGGGGTCACCACATGAGGAACTGTATTAAAGGATCGCAGCATTAGGAAGGTTGAGAACCACTGCCCTAGAGAAACTGGAGTCCAGTGTGTGGCTAAATTATAGCCATCAAACTGGCAGAAACCTTGCTGGGCAGTCATCACCTGGGCAAGAGCCACTCTCCTCATTTCCCCGATGGGAAAACAAACCAAGGGAGGAAAAGAGGCGCCAGGCCCTATGCATCCAGGAGCAGAGGTGACTTCAGTCAGGCCCAGCGACAAGAAGGAGCCAACCTAGTCTTTGCCTCCAGTCCTAGAGTCAGACGGGCACAGTGCTGGTTACCCCAGACCTGTTGCCACCTGGCTGATGGCTTTTGGTCTGTCTCTCCATTTGTCAAATGAGGGAACTGGACCACACCTGTGGTTTTCAGGTTCAGAAGCTTTTTAATTTTATTTTCTAAGGCACAGTCCTGTTGGTCAATGAAATTGTATACAGTAGCTGACCAGACCGCTGCACCGATTTTTAGGTAATTTCCACACAAAGGTGGAATATTGGTACTAGATGAAAGGTAGATGAAAGGTAGACCTATTTTCTACAATGTCTGCAAGTTCCATCTTATTCTAACCACTTGTTTGCATGTAACTAATATTTTTCTATATCATGTTGGTTTTTTCTCTTTAATGCTCAGGAGCCCATGCTCAGGAGCCCAGGTATAGGGAGGGGACAGTTAGGTTCAGGGCCTCAGGTCTGGTAGACTTAAAAATAGGTCAAAACAGCTGTTCTGATTGTAAGGTGGGACCTCATATGTGGCCTTTTTTAAAAAATATATATTTTATTGATTTCAAAGAGAGGAAGGGAGAGAGAGAGAAAAAAAAACATCAATGATGAGAGAGAATCATTGATCAGCTGCCACCTGCATGCCCCCTACTGGGGATCGAGCACATAACCTGGGCATGTGCTCTGACCTGGAATACAACCTTCTGGTCAAGGGGTGTGGCCTTTTTTTAAAAAAATATATTTTATTGATTTTCCACAGAGAGAAAGGGAGAGGGATAGAGAGTTAGAAACATCGACGAGAGAGAAACATCGATTAGCTGCCTCCTGCACACCTCCCATGGGGATGTGCCCGAAACCAAGGCACTTGCCCTTGACCAGAATTGAACCCAGGACCCCCCAGTCCGCAGGCCGACGCTCCATCCACCTAGCCAAACCAGTCAGGGCGTGGCCTTTCTTTTGTCCCCCTTCCCCACACACACCCTTGTCCCACCCTGGCTACCTTGAGGTATCAGTAGGATCCAGTTTGAAGAGGGAGAATATCCTACAGGCGCTTCCCACTCTAGGGATTCTGTGATTCCTTGAAGAAACCCAAGTTCCAGTGCCTGACATCGTGGCAGCCCATTTGGTGGTTATGAAATCTCACCACCTAACCCACCCCCAATTCTTAGACCAGCCCTGAGCCCAGTGAACCTATCCCTTAATTCATTCAGTTAACAAAACCTTGAAAAGCAACACTTTGTGTATTGGACTTAGGAGTTGCATAGCATTTTGGGTTTGATCCCAGCTCTGCCTGCATAGCTTTGAGCAAGTTGTGTAACCTCTCTGAGTGCCATTTTCCTCAACAGGGAGCACTAATTGTCACCATTGTAGTAAATACTCAACATGCTAGAGACCATTCTTAGTTCTTGATGTAGGCTTACAGGATCAATCCTCACAGAAGCCCTCAGAGGCAGGTTCTATTGTTGTCCCCATTTTATAGAGATGAAATGTGAGGCATAGAAGGTTGAAGTAGCTTGATGGGGCTCAAAGTGAACTGGTCCAATTCCAGAGGCACGCAGGGTTTTGTGGGTTTTGTCCCACCTGCCCCACTGAGCCGGCTTGAAAATCAATAGCATGACTGTCTGCCAGTGGTAACTACCAGCATTAGTTCCTGCCCTGTGCCAAATAGACAGCCAAAAATTCAGGTAGAATAATGGCTAAGTGCATGGACCCTGAGCACGGCTGTTGGAGTTCCAGTCCTGTTACTTATTTCTCTGGCTTCCAGCATTCTCACCTGTGAAACACGGCTGATCACAATAGTGCTTCCCTAAAGCAGAGAGTAAGTACTATTTGTTAAGTATCATCTTATAATCTACTTATATAAAAGACTAATATGCTAAGTCCGTCCAGGTAATGACGTCACGTAGCAATGCCCGGCTTCCTCTCCCTAGTGACTAGCCTTCTTGCAGTTTCTTTAGCCCAGGAACACGGCTTGCTTTTTAGCCAGGTGCAAACATTTTACACCTTAACCAAATGTCTGTGAAGCACTTTCCTGTGCCTCATCTCATTTGATCCTCACAGAAGTCCTGGAGTAGGTAGATAGAAGATGTGGTGGAATCCTTTTTTTTCTTTTCATTAGCCAGAAAATGGAGATTTAGAAAGCTTAGAAACTTGACCCAATTGAAAAGAAGTAAGAAATGGTGGACCTTGAAAATGACCTCAGGTTTTCTCACTGCGCAGAATATAGTCAAATACTGTTGCAGTTAAATATTTTACCCTTTGTTTTCCCTGCGTGATCTATAATAATAATCTGCTTCATGTTGATATTTACTGCTGTGTTGCTGACAATTACCTGAAAGAGAAGTTGGGGTGCTTCACTGGGCTGGGAAAAGTTTAGCTAAGTCAGAAAGCCGGTCTAATTAAGCAAGTTTATTATATATATAAAAGGTTAAGTTGACTCACACATGCGTGATACATATAAAGCTCTCGCTGGCGCCAGTCCCATGTGTGTGTTTCGATCTGTCATTGTCGCTCATGAATTTGGTTGACACTTCTATTATAGAGAAAGGGAAAATAGTGATATTAAAATATTTCTTCTAATTAATTTCCTTTCAATGTGCACAAGTTTGTGCACCGGGCCACTAGTACATGAATAAGCTACGATGTCTGCAATTAAGGTAATAACTGTTGTTAACTGTGACTTTAAGGACTCCTTATACGTTTCCCACACTCCCCAGGTAAGACCTGTCTTACCCAACCCCCTGACAGGCTACCCCAAACAAAATTTAAAAGTCTGGAGTTTTTGTTGGAAAGTCTGCAGCCTCAGACCTCAGTTTCAATAGTCATGGGTGCCCCCTCTTGTCCACTTCCTGTAAGTGCACTGCCCACTTTTCCTCCAACCTTGAGCAGGCTGGTGCATTGGTTTGGTCTGTCTGGCCAGGCCCCCTATCCACTCCAAATAATCTCACCAGATTGCACCCAGCTTCAGTCCTCCAGGGCACTGGAGATCTGCAGTAACTAGAGGCAGCATGGTGCATTGGGATTGAACACCCACAGACTGGTTTGAGTCTGACATTCAGAATTTTCTTGGTGGTATGAGCTGGAAAGTGTCCCTCCTCTGTAAAACACAGATTGTGAGAGCACCTCACTCAAGGAGCTTGAAGGCCAGCTTGTAAATTGTAAGTGCTGTTTAGTGGGTGTCTGAGGGTTAATAATAAACCTCTTTATAAGGGTTAATTCACAAACCATTCTATGTAAAAGATGTCTCTAAGGAAAAATCCTACATTTTTCCATTGGAAACGTCCAGGCACCATTGTGAATAAGAATCCTCCACACAGTCTATTATTCACTCAGCAGCCATGATGACATTAAAATATACATCAGACAACATCACATTCCTCCTCGAAGCCTTCTACTATCTTCACATCACACTCAGAATACAGTCCAACCTCCTCTCCTAGCCTCCTACCAGGTCCTTCACAATCAGCCACGTCTCTCTCAACTCCCCACGGTCCCTGTGGCAACTTCTCAGCGACCTGTTCCACAAACACCCAAGCTCATTCCTACCTCCAGGCCTTTGCACATGATGTTATTTGTCACACTGTCATCACTGAGATCTTCACATAAATTTCACCTCCTCAAAGCAGCCTTCCATGACCACTCAATCCAAAAAGCCCTCTGGGTTTCCTCTCTGTTACCCTCTTTATCCTATCTTTATGGTACTTAATACCACCTACAGGGGTTTTGCCTGACGTAGCACCTATTCAAGTAGGTGTCTGGCACGCCCAAGACACTCAGTAGATATTTGTGAACAAATGATTTTTTTCTACTGAGGTTTGGGGATAAAGAAGGCATAAGAGATACAGCAGAGCCCAGCCGGCTCAGTGGTTGAGCCTCAACCTATAAACCTTGAGATCATAGTTCGATTTCCAGTCAGGGCACATGCCTGGGGTATGGGCTTGATCCCCCATGGGAGGCAAGAGGTGGCCAATGATTCTTTCTCAGCATTGATGTTTTCCTCTCTCCCTTCCTCTCTGAAATCAATAAAAATGTATTTTTAAATAAGAGAGATACAGAAGAATATGATGTGAGCCTCCCCAAAAAGAGGGTCGGGAAGGAAAGCTCTTCCTAGTATCCTGGTGTGGGTATACAGGGCCTGGAGAATAATGCCATTGCTTCTCCTCAAAGTACTCTCTGGAAGTTCCGGAACCCTGGAGAAGCCCCATACTAAGTCAGGCCCTGAGGATCCTCCCAGCCTGGACAGGTAGACAGGGAAATGCCAGTCTGAGCTTAGGACTCTCCCACACAAAAAGGAGCGGGAACATTTCTTTTCCTGTTGTTTTTTTCACACTTGGACACTCCTCTTCTGCCTTTGGGTGGGACTCATCTTGGGCTGGGCCAGATCTGAGGATGAGAGTATCTCTGTTTTGGGTGGAGATTTCGGAAGGCATGGCCTTCATCGAGCAGAGGAACTACATTCACCGAGACCTCCGAGCCGCCAACATCCTGGTCTCTGCGACCCTGGTGTGTAAGATTGCTGACTTCGGCCTGGCGAGGGTCATCGAGGACAACGAGTACACGGCCCGGGAAGGAGGGGGCTG
>NW_006293953.1:2311801-2327494 GCF_000327345.1 Myotis davidii
CAGGCTGTGTTTCTCCCCCAGGGTGGCTTTTGCTGGAGCCAGAAAGTCCAGGTACCAATGTACAGCGATGCCGTGAACATACTTAGCTGCCTCTGGGTCCGCCAGCACCTGTACAGGGAAGGGGAGGAATACTGGGGAAAGGGAGCCACTGAACCCGGCCCTGCCCGTTCGGAGGGTTCTGGGAGACACCAGGGGACCAGAGAATGGGCAGTGGGATAAACACAACTAGAGGGGGTTGCAGTAACAACCATGGGGTCCTGGGGATCCACAAGGGGGGACTATCACCCTAGCACTCCAGGGGTATGTACACCACCCGGGCACCTAGCTCCGGCCCAGGGTGCCCTAAGAATCAAGAGTTGGGGCAGGCCCAGCCCCGGCCCTCCCACCCCCAGAGAGAGTGGAAGGCCCGGCCAGCGTGCCTCAGTGGTTGAGCGTCAACCTAGGAACCAGGAGGGCACGGTTTGATTCTTCCAGTCAGCACATGCCTGGGGTATGGGCTTGATCCCCCATGGGAGGCAAGAGGTGGCCAATGATTCTTTCTCAGCATTGATGTTTTCCTCTCTCCCTTCCTCTCTGAAATCAATAAAAATGTATTTTTAAATAAGAGAGATACAGAAGAATATGATGTGAGCCTCCCCAAAAAGAGGGTCGGGAAGGAAAGCTCTTCCTAGTATCCTGGTGTGGGTATACAGGGCCTGGAGAATAATGCCATTGCTTCTCCTCAAAGTACTCTCTGGAAGTTCCGGAACCCTGGAGAAGCCCCATACTAAGTCAGGCCCTGAGGATCCTCCCAGCCTGGACAGGTAGACAGGGAAATGCCAGTCTGAGCTTAGGACTCTCCCACACAAAAAGGAGCGGGAACACTTCTTTTCCTGTTGTTTTTTTCACACTTGGACACTCCTCTTCTGCCTTTGGGTGGGACTCATCTTGGGCTGGGCCAGATCTGAGGATGAGAGTATCTCTGTTTTGGGTGGAGATTTCGGAAGGCATGGCCTTCATCGAGCAGAGGAACTACATTCACCGAGACCTCCGAGCCGCCAACATCCTGGTCTCTGCGACCCTGGTGTGTAAGATTGCTGACTTCGGCCTGGCGAGGGTCATCGAGGACAACGAGTACACGGCCCGGGAAGGTAGGGGATGCTGCCAAGGGACCGGTGGGGCCCACCTGGGTTGGTGGTGAGTGGTGAGTGGTGAGAGTTGAGCCTGTGAAAGTGATCAGTAAAATGCCAAGGTCCACCCCAGCTTTAGCTATGTCTTATTAAACTGGACAGAGTCCTTCTGGATGTAATGTCCTGGCCTTCAGTCACCCAGAGACTCTGATGTAGATTAAGTTAGGTGTGTGCATGTTGAAATAAGCATAAGATCAACTTTATGGATAATAGATAAAGACAGAGGAATCCAAATATCTATAAACAGAAGAATTAATTTGTAACTTGTGGTATATTCATACCGTATAATGTTTGCAGCAATGAAAAATTGCAAATCAATGCTACATGCAACAAAGTGGTTGACTCTCATAGACATAATATCAAAATGAAAGAAATCAGACCAAGAAAGTAGATGTTGGACGATTCCATTTATATAAAATTCAGAAACAAGCAAACTCATGTATGAAAGTTCATAGAATCATTATTTGTAACAGCCAAAAAGCAGATGCAAACCAAATGTCCATCAACTGATAAACAGATAAACAAAATGTGGTCTACCCATACAGTGGAATATCATTCATAAAGGAATGAGGTACATGCTACTCATGGATAAACTCTCCAAGCATCATGTTAGTGAAAGTAGGCAGATACAAAGGTAACATATGAGTCCATTTATACCAGTTGTTCTCAACCTGTGGGTCGCGACCCCTTCGGCGATTGAACGACCCTTTTACAGGGGTCGCCTAAGACCATCCTGCATATCAGATATTTACATTACGGTTCATATCAGTAGCAACATTACAGTTATGAAGTAGCAACGAAAATAATTTTATGGTTGGGGTCACAACATGAGGAACTGTATTTAAAGGGCCAGAAGATTGAGAACCACTGATCTATATGAAATGTCCAGAACAAGCAAATCTGTAAAGAAAGTAGATTAATGATTGCCTAGGGCTGGGATGGGAAGTTGGAAAGAAATGGGGAGTGCCTGGTATGGGTTTTTTTTTGGGGGGGGGATATGATAAAAATATTCTAAAATTCACAACTTTGTGAACATACTAAAAACCAATGAATTGTATACTTTAACTGGGTAAATTGCATGACCTGGGTATACATCTCAATAAAACCGTTAACGAAAAAAACAGGCAAAACTCATTTATGGCGGTAGAGGTCAGAACAGTGCTTACCTGGGATGGGGGTGGTACTGACTGGGGTGGGGGCGGGCAGGAGGGAGCCACGGAGATGCTGAAAGTGTTCCCTATCTTGATCTGAGTGGGGATTACAAGGTCTACACATGTCAACAATGCATCGAGTTGTATATGAAGGATTTGAGCACTTTATTTCATGTTTGTTAGGACACAATAAAAACAACCTAAACTAAGAGCAACCACTCAAAGACTAAGAGTAGAACATATAATCTCTAAAACAGGAGAGGATAACCAGGAATAAAGAAAATTCTCTCAATGTCAAGGAGGGAAGAAATGGAGAGGAAAAAAAGCATTTTCAAAACTTGACCATGTACTCATCCATAAAGCAGGTCTCATCAAACGTCAAAGGACATGTATTCTTATCAAGCATACTCTTAACCACAATGGAATTAAGATGGAAATCAGTAACCAAAGGTTAACTAAACCCATCCCAGAGGGGGAAGGAGAAGAAGAGTCGAAGGGAGACACCCAGCGACTGGTGGAAAGCACAGTGGCCATGGCCAAAATCTTCCCTTCTCCCACTGCCCGGCACCAGGGTGCTAAGGCATTCGCTGCAAGCTGGACTCAAGGCCCCTGCAGTCCTGCTGTCTGAACGTTCTGTGACCTCTAGGACTCCCCTCTTCAGGAGGTGTAGGTTGCTGGGGTGACCGCTGAATTAACAAGGTGGTCCTGGGGAGTTGGCGCCCCGGCCACACCCTAGACCCTCCGCCCACTCCTGCCCACTTCAGCCATCTGTCCTCACATCGATGTTCGTTGCTCCTAGAGGCCAGATTTAGATTTAGAGAAACTGCAGGTCTATAGGGGGCAGATGTGGGCAACTGTGCTGTCCTGTTCCCTCACTCTACAGAGACCCAGCCCCTGCTCTCCAGACCCTCCCTGACTCCACCCTTTCCAACTCTGCAGGGGCCAAGTTCCCCATCAAGTGGACAGCTCCTGAAGCCATCAACTTTGGCTCCTTCACCATCAAGTCAGACGTCTGGTCCTTTGGTATCCTGCTGATGGAGATCGTCACCTACGGCCGGATCCCATACCCAGGTAGTGAAGGGGGCCTCAGCTTGGGCTGCTTCCAGGGCCCAGTCCAGCTTTCTTCTCTTGTCAATGTCCATTCAGACTGAGCTCGTCATCCTCCTCCCAACCTCCCCTCACCTGCTCCATCTCAGTTAAAGGACCACCATCCGCCCAGTTTCTTAAGCCTGCAATCTGCGGGCTTCCTCCATCCTTCCTTCTCTCTCACTCCATATCACATCCAAACAGTCAGAGGTTCTGGTATTTGACTCCAAAACACATCCCAAGTCTTCCCCTTCTAACTCCACGGCCTCCATGCTCATCCTGGCCAACATCACCTCTTATCTCGATGGTACAGTGCCTGCCTAACCAGCACCCTGCTTCTCCCCTCTCTTCTATAGGCCGTTCTCTACGTGCAGCCAGAATGAGTTTTCTAAAATTGTGACTCAGATCTTGTCCCTTCTCCATCTCTAACTCTTTCATGGTCTCCCACCATAATTAGGACAAAATCCCAAACTTCTAATTATGCCTGCAGGTCTTGCATGATCCAGCCCCTGTCTACATCTTCAGCTTCACTGTATGTGGCATCCCACCATCCAGTCATCCAAAGTACCACACATGTCCCCCGTGCTTCTCATTCAAAACACGCTACACTGTTTCCTTCATTGTGTTCATCACAATTGATAACTATGTGTTTGTTTAATATTTTCCCCATCAGACTCTGAGCTCCGTGAGGCCAGAAATCATGTCTGTGTTCCTCACTGGTGTATCTGCACTGCCTACCTCTGTGCCCGCCACATAGTGGGTGCTTCGTATCTGTTTGTGGAATAGATGTTTACCTACACGCCTGCGAGCAGCACCCTAGCCTGAGTAGAACACAGGGTATATAAAGATACACGTGACATACAGATTGCCTAGGGCTCGGTAATACTGTTGTGCTCGGTTCCTTTTTGGTTGGAATGGCTCCATGCCAAAACACTGGGAAGAGGGGACAAGGCAGATAAAAACAGTCTGATTGTTTTTATAAACTGTCCTGACTTTGAATGGTGTCCCCATCAACTATTACATTTTGACAAATTCACTTCACTTTTATCCCAGGGTTTTCACCTGTAAAAAATATACTATCCGGTAATGACATCTACCTTATACAAGTGGTTGTGAAGGTTAGGAACAAAAGATATAGACATCGCTCATTCCACTGTATTTCTCAAGTTCCTTCCGTGCGTTAGGCACTAAGGATACAGTAAGAGACGAGGCCCCTGCTTGTAAGGAGCTCACAGTCTAGCCTGAGCACACACTAAACAGACACACACTCCCAAGGAGGTCACTGCTGAGAAAATGAAGCCGAGGCGTGTAAGAGTGAGTGACCTGGAGCTCCTGTGGACAGGGAGTGCCTGTCAGAGCCGGTCATATTTGAGCTGAAAAACAGCTGAGTGTGGATCTGGGGAAAAGATTTCAGGCAGAAGGCACTGCCAGTTTACAGGGCCTGACGTGTGCCTGAGGATAGCAAGGAAGCCAGGCAGCTGGAGCCCAGGAATGAGAGCAGATGGTAGATGATGAGGTTGGCAGGGGCCAGATCCGGCAGGGCCCATGGTCATGGTGAAGAGTGAGTGGATGTTAGTGTAAGCATGTGGCAGCTGAGAGGGGCATCCTCTCATGGTTGAGTGATGCGTGGTTCAGCATGGAGAGTGGCTTTGGGTCTGGGACAAGTGGAAGCTGTAGCAGTGGCGATAGCAACAGAGATATAAGCTGATGGGTTGATGCTACATTCCGAAAGAAGAAAGGATGTGAGTTGCTGATGTGGAAGGTGAGGGAGAGAGAAGAATTAAGGATGATTCTCCTGGTTTTAATGGAGCAACTAGGTGGGCAATGGTTATGGATAGAAATTAAAGAATTCTGTCTTGGCCCCGTTAAATTTGAGGTGAGTAGTAGACATCCAGGTAAAGATGTTCAAGAAAGCACTTGGATATGTAAGTTTGGAGTTCAAGACTGGTGATATAAAATTGAGGGCCATAGATAGTTAAATGGTTGTTCTTAAAGATAAATAACAAATTCAATTAAATAAGGAAATGGTCCCATTCACATATAGGGTGCATCGAGTCTAGCCACCTGTGTGCCAGGGAAAATCAGGAATGGCTATGACACCCTGTATCCGTTAGGATGCATTAAGCTGCAAGTAACAGAGTGACAGACTAAGGAGTGGTAGAAACAATAAGTAAGTTATTGTTCCCATAACGAGTCTGACACTGGTGACTGGTTAGTTCAGCTGCTCAGCAGCTTTCAGGACTCTGGGTTAGTTTGTCCATGACTGTCTTCCTCACATGGTAGAGGGCTGCTGCAGCTCCAAGGATCACACTGTCTCACAGTGCCAGAAGGAAGGAGTAAGTGTGTGTCCTCTAAAGTCTCTATCAGGGAGGAAAACCTTGCCTGGAAGTCTCCCTGGAGACTCCCCCTCGGCTTCCATTGGCCAAAACTAGGTGCCATGCCCCTACCCTCACTCAGGGGAATCTATGGATTTCGCAGTCAAGAGACAGAGCTCCCACAGGAGGTGGGGAGTGATGGCTGCTGGGGAGGCAACTTTGTCTGCCTCCCCTAGACTCCCATCGCCAATCCCTCCCTTTTTAATGGCTCCTTCTCAGGCATGACAAACCCTGAGGTGATCCGGGCGCTGGAGCGTGGATACCGCATGCCCCGGCCAGAGCACTGCCCTGAGGAGCTCTACAACATCATGACGCGCTGCTGGAAGAACCGCCCCGAGGAGCGGCCCACCTTCGAATACATCCAGAGTGTGCTGGACGACTTCTACACGGCTACGGAGAGCCAGTACCAGCAGCAGCCGTGATGGGGACCACGGCAGGGCCAGGCTCTGAGGCGATGCCTGTGAGGTTCACCAGCGCCATCTGCTAGATGTCCGCTCACCCTTCTCACTCCCAGACACCCACCCTCACTCCAGCCTCGGTTCCTCATCTGTCAAGTGGGTGGGCTGGACTGGACAAACTCTTTCTGATTCTAGCAATCCACAATCTGCCATTCTCAGGAGACCCCAAGTTATATTTCTGTTGCCTGGGACATTTGGATTCCAGTTACAGCTGTGGTTTGAATAGAAAACTTTAAAAATAATGAAATATTTAAATAAAAGATAGAAATGCTAAAGGCTACTGACAGGTCAGCTTTTCTTCTAGTTCCTGAATATCTATTTGCCTTTTTGCTGGACGAGTCAGAAATGGGGAAGGCCCCTCCCCGAAACCAGTAGTACAGAGAAGTGGAGTATGATATGCAAACTGCCCCAAATAGTTGCTGACTGTGTTAGTTTCCTCTTGCTGCTGCAACAAATTACCACCAACTTGGCGGCTTGAAACAACACAGATTTATTATCTTACAGTCCAGAGACCAGAAGTGTGAAACGGGTGGGCAGGGCCACCTGCCTTTTGCGGGCACCGGGGGAGAATCCGTGTCCTTGCCTTTTCCAGTTTCTAGAGGCTGCACAGTTCCTTCCCGCTCTTCACTCCAAACTACTTCAGTCATCATATCTCTGCCTGAGTCTCCGGCCTCCCTCTCTCTTATAAGGGCCCCTGTAATTACACTGGACCCACTTGAATAATCCAGACTAATCTCCATCTCAAGATCCTTATCACATCTGTGAAGTCCCTTTTGCCATATAAGGTAACATCTTCACAAGTTCTGGGGATTAGGATATGGACCTTTGAGTGTGGGGGTGGGGTGGGGGGGACACTGGCACTGGGACTCTGGATGGGTTTCCAAGAAGCTGGGTCTGCCAGGATGACAGGAATGATTTTTCATGCTCTGGGACCCTGACTGTCTGGCCAAGCCACATTGCTACACGAGCTGGTGGATGTCTACAGCTTTGGGAGCATTTCCCATGGCCAAGCAGCTACTGCGGTTGCTAAGATGGTATCCACCATTGCAGGAATCCTGGGGTCTGGAGATGGGGCTGCTGCGAGGTATCTGGTTCCCTGTGTGGGAAGCTCTCAGGGGACAGGAGGGAGACCTGGAAAGGAAACAGAGAAGACAAGGAGGCATGTTGTCACGGTTGAAAGTCAGCTTTTGTTGTGAGGGGAGCAATGAGAAGAGGTGACAGTGGAATGGGCACAAATGATACCTTTCTATATTACTGTATTTCTTGAAGGATCCACATCATAGCACCCACCAGGGTCCCATGGAACCCTATACTGAACTGATTCTGTACCCCTGAGTAGCACAGGTCTTAACTTTAGAAACTGGATATAAGAAGAGTGGAAAGCCCTGACTGGTTTGGCTCAGTGGATAGAATGTCCGCCTGCGAACTGAAGGGTTCCAGGTTCGATTCCAGTCAAGGGCATGTACCTTGGTTGCGGGCACATCCCCAGTAGGGGGTGTGCAGGAGGCAACTGATCGATGTTTCTCTCTCATCGATGTTTCTAACTCTCTATCCCTCTCCCTTCCTCTCTGTAAAAAAATCAATAAAATATATTTTTTAAAAAAAGAACAGTGGAAAATAAAGCTATCAGTGTTTCAACTTACCTAGTTGGTAATTCAATTTTTCTCTTGTTTTCTTGTTTGGGATGTGTCTTTGGGTATCTGAAGCAGAGCACAGGGCTCTGTGATAGGAATCTGCACTCATGATTGTGGTACATCGAATTGCTGTTCAGTAATCCACAGGAGGAGTACACTTCTCTACACCACTAACGTTGAGCTTGGCATGAGACTTGCTTTAGCCAATGAGATATTAGAAGACATGTTGTAAGCAAAGGCTTACAATGTGCTTGTGGGGCTGGCTTCCCCTCCAGCCTTTTGCCCTGAAAAGCACATGGTCCAAGAAAGATGAATGACATGTGGTGCAGATGTGGACCCAACCTGTAGCTTGGAGTTAAATCCAGCTGATCCCAGCTTCAATCAACTGAACTCCAGCTGACCTGTGGACATGTGAGAGAGGAATACATGCTTAATATTATAAGCCTTTAAGTTTTAGGGTTGTTTTGTTACATAGCATTATTACAGAAATAGCTGACTGAAACATGATTTCAAGAATTGGAGCCTATCGCTAAATGGACAAGATCCAGGAGTCAACTCATGCCCTCCTGCTCTATCAGTTTACACTGCCCTACACTCTGATATTTTCCTCTGGTCACAGAAAAGACAGGTGAAAACATGGGGATAGAACACCAAAAGCATGATCCATGAAAGAAAAAACTGACAAATTGGACTTGATTAAAATTAAAAAGCTGATCTAAGAAAGACAGAGAAATGAAAATGAAAAGACCAGTTCTGACATAGGAAAACCTATTTGCAAAACACCTATCTGATAAAGGATTGATATCCAAAATATACAAAGAACTCTTAAAACTCAATAATAAGAAAACAACTCTAACTAAAAAATGGGCAAATGAGCTGAACAGATGCCTTACAAAAGAAGATACACAGATGGCAAATAAGCATATGAAAAGATGCTCCACATCATATGTTATCAGAGAAATGCAAGTTAAAACAACAATGGATACCACTACCCACCTATTAGAATGGCCAAAATCTAAAATACTGACAACACCAAATACTGGTAAGGAGGTGAAAAAAAACATACAGAAAATCTCGTTCGTTGCTGGTGGGAATGCAAAATGGAGCAGCCACTTTGGAAAATATTTGACAGTTTCTTATAAAACTAAATATATTCTTACTATACAATTCAGCAATGCAAATACCCACACAAAAACATACACACTAATGTTTGTAGTAGCTTTATTTATAAATGTCAAAACTTGGAAGTAACTAAGATATCCTTCAATAGGTGAATGGATAGCCCTGGCCTAGTAGCTCAGTGGGCTAGAGTATCATCTGGATAAGCCAACGTTGTGGGTTCGATCACGGTCAATGCACATACAAGAATCAACCAATGGCCATAACCGGTTTGGCTCAATGGATAGAGCGTCGGCCTGCAGATTGGAAGGTCCCAGGTTTAATTCCGGTCAAGGGCATGTACCTTGGTTGCGGGCACATCCCCAGTAGGAGGTGTGCAGGAGGCAGCTGATCAATGTTTCTCACTATCTCTCCCTTCCTCTCTGTAAAAAATCAATAAAATATATTTTTTTAAAAAGAATCAACCAATGAATGCATAAATAAGTAGAACAAACCAATGTTTCTCTCTCTCCCGCTGCCCTTCCTCTCTCTCTCAAATTAATAAATAAAATTAAATTAAAAAAACAAACAGGTGAATGGATAAACAAACTGTGGTACGTTCATAAGGGAATGTTGTTCAGTGATAAAAAGAAATAAGCTATCAAAACATGGAAGCCTGGCTAGTGTTGCTCAGTGGTTGATCATCAACCCATGCACCTAAGAGATCACCAGTTTGAATCCCGATCAGGGCACATTGAGCCTGGGTTGCAGGCTCAATCTCCAGTAGGGGGTGTGCAGGAGGCAACCGATTGATGTTTCTCTCTCACATTGATGTTTCTATCTCTTTCTCCCTCTCCCATCCCCTCTCTAAAAATCAATAAAAACATTTTTTTTAAAAAAGGGAAAAAAAAAGGAAGAACCTTAACTGCATATTGCTGAGTGAAAGAAGCCAATCTGAAAAGGCTGCATGCTGTATATTCCAAATATATGACATTCTGGAAAAAGTAGAACTATCGAGACCATTAAAAATCAGCAATTGCCAGGGATTTGGTGGGGAGAGGGGATGGGATGAATAGGTAGAGCATAGGGGATTTTTAGGGCAGTGAAACTATTCTGTATGATACTCTTAATGGTAGGTACATATCATTATATATCTGTTAAAACTTATAGAATGTACAGCACAGATTGAACACTAATGTAAACTATGGACTTTAGTTAATAATATTGTATCAATATTGGCTCATTAGTTGCACCATATATACCATATTAAGGCAAGATGTTAATAATAGGGGAAACTAGGGGCTGGGTGAGGGGGTATATGAGAACTTTGTACTTTCCACTCATTTTTCTGTAAATCTAAAACTGCTCTAAAACATAAGGTCTAGTAAATAAATAAATAAAACAAAACATGGGGATGAATTTTGAGCCACCAATTCTTTGGGACTCTATATGCAGTTCTCCCCTGGAAGGTGCCCCATGTCAATGACTTGCTTCAACCTAGCCTCTAGCTGTGGCTTTAAGTATAAATACAGAGAAAGCACTGGTTTCCCCTGTGATTTGAAAAAACTGCCTCCTTATTCTCCAACCTGGGCCCTCAATTTTGTCATGTGTCTGTCCTCATCACAGTATATCTGACATAAGACTATATTGATTTACATTCTGTTTGCATCTTTCCCTTTTGAAGGTTGGCAATGACTGCTAGTTATCTCCACCTCCATGTTCCCCGTTCTTCTGGAGAAACAGAATTTTTATCAGGGGCATGTGACCACCCAGAATGAATGCTATATTTCCCACTCCCTTTTGCAGTGAAGTGTGGTCATGTGCTTACATTCTGATCAATGGGTTGTAAGTGGAAGTGTGGTATAGCACCTTCCAGATGTGGACTCTTTGCCCCTTATTTTTCATCTCTTCCTCCATCATGCTGTCTAGAATGTGCATGTGAAGGCTGGAGCTCTAGCTGCCATCTTGGACCCTGAGGAAAATGAATTAATGCTAGGGATGGCAAAGCCAGATGGTGCCTGGATCTCAAGATATTTGAGGCATAGCTACCATACAGCTAGGACGATCCTCCGGACTTGTACCTCAGAGAGTGTGGCATGCACTGTCAGTATTCCTTAAAGTGGCCTAGACTTTTAGCTGTCATTATCTGCATCACTGTGCCTAATGGCTCCTTCTCTAAAACTGGAGGAAAAAAAACACAACACCACCAAAAAACAACCACACATACACACACACACACACACACACACACACCCTCAGCTGCCAGCATTCCAAGAAGGCCAAAAGTGCTAAGAAATTAATGACCTCTGGGATCAGTCCTCAACTAATGACTTTTGGGAGTTGGTGTACAAATAAATACTCCAGCTCTCTTGCCTCTTGGTTGGGATAACTGTGAAGTTTGTGTTTTGTGCTGTTTCCCATGATTTCCCCACAGGATTAAACTTCAGTTACCTACAGAGGTAACCTGCTTGACAACATACCCTCTCCAAGTATAGTTCCGTTATCAATGTCGGTTAATAGTTTCATTTATACTCATGAATAAGATGAAAATGAAATAAAGAAGTATGCATGTTTTCACTCCTTAGATGATATGAGCAACTTCTTTGCTGAATAAGGTAAGAGTTTCCAATACTGTCACAATTTTGTGCTAATCACAATGTAACAGCTACAAACACAACACACTTAATGTTTTTATCTGCATTACTAACATTGGCTCCATCACCTAACCTAAGTCTAGACCTGGGTTTGGCAAACTACATTTTATTGCGACACAGCCACACCATTACTTATAGTCTGTAGTGGTTTTTGTAATACAGGCAGAGCTGGGTTGTGACCCAGTAACATGGTCTTCAAAGCCTAAAATATTTACTATGTGACCCTTTACAGAAAAATTTTGATAGCGAAACAATAATTCAAGTCCTGATTTGTAGCTTTGCTGATTTTTGTGTTATAAACAGTCTCAACATGGCCAATTTCAAACTAGCAACCAGAACTGTATTATGATATTCATGGGCCTTTGGCACTTTTGCTTTTGTTGGAACCTTCTTTCATAAAATATATATTCTATTTATAAATACATTAAATTAATTAGAAATTATAGTTGATAACTACATTGATATCAAGATGAATATATTTATATATGAAGACATTTTTTTCCTTCTGATTTAAAAAAATTTCTTTTGAACATTTTTGTGGCATCTAAAAGTATGATGGGCCTTCTGCACTGTGCCTACTGTGTTAATGGATACGTTGGCTCTGCTACCAATCCTACACTGCTGAACACAGAGCTGGAAAGGAATATGCAGCAATACACCATTTAGCAATATTACACATAAAATAGATGTAAATAACTCAAGAGTAAGATGTAGTAAAATGATTAGGAAGTGATAAGTTTTAAATATAAAATGTTTTAAAATTGATTTTAGAGAGAAAGGAAGTGGAAAGAGGGAGGAAGAGAGAGAGAGAGAGAGATTTATTGTTCCATTCATTTATGCATTCGCTGGTTGATACTTGTATGTGTCCTGACTGGGGATCAAACCCACAACCTTGGCATATCAGGACAATGTCTAACCAACTGAGATACCCAGCCAAGGTCATTTTGTTGAGCATTGCCCCATGTACCAGGAGGTTATCTGTTCAATTCCCAGTCAGGACACATGCCCAGGTGAGCTCTATCCCTAGTAGGGAGTGTGGGGGAGGCAGCCAATCAATGTTTCTCTCTCATCGATGTTTCTATTTGTCTCTCCCTTCCTCTCTCTGAAATCAATAAAAACATATTTTAATTTTAAAAACCATGTCTATTTGTCTGAAAATATCTTTAAAAAAATAAAAGCAATTAAAATGATAAATTGTATGTGATGTATATTTTACCACAATAAAAAAGGTTTTTTTAAGGAAAAAAAAGAAACTTACCATGTGATGGAGCTAGTGAGAGGTAGGGATGGGATCTGACCTCAGGCCACCAAGTTCCAGGATTCTGGTGTATGTTACCGAAAGAGATGGGAATGTGAAAACCCTTGGGGGAAAACAAAAAGTATGAGGAGGGGGAAAATGGAAATACTGAAGAATAATAAGCCATTTGTGAAGCTTTCCCCTTATTCTTCATCCCTCTTCAAGCATCCAGAAAGGGTAGAAAACACCCAGGATTCAAGATCCAGGAGAACTTGTTGCAAGTTTGGAATCTATGACTTACTAGTGATGAGATTCCAGGTAAGTTCTCCTAGTGGCTCAAGCTTCCTTCCCCTTGGGAATATCTGTTCAGCTCTTCTTCAGGATGGTTGTGTGGATGAGAGAGTTAATGGATGTGTGTTTCAATGATCAATTGCTCATGAGAAACCACTCCAAAATCTAGACCGACTGCGCTCAGCTGGACAGTTTTTCTACTGTGCATAGTGTCGGATGTGGTTGCATTCAGCTGGCAGTTCAGCTGGGGCTGGGATGTCCAAGATGACTTCATTCACAATTCTAGTGCTCAGCTGGAGTTTCTAGATGTCTTGAGGAGTTGGCTGGCCTCCCTCCCTTTCCATGTGGCTGTCCAGCAGGGTAGCCAGACTTCTTTAGGCCCAAGATGATAGCCGCAGAAGCTGCCAAGCCTCTTAAGGCTAAGACCCAGAACTGGCAGTTGTTTGTATCACATTCTTTGGTCAAAACAAGTGATATGACTAGCCAGATTCAAAAGGAGAATAAATAAAATCTGCCTCTTGAAGGGAAAAACAGCATGCTCCTGAAAAAATGGGAGGACTTGTTGGCAACCATCTTTCTGGACAATCCATCACAATGGTGCTCATTTCTACTCAGGGAGATAGAGAGCAGAAATCCAAGTGCCATTTGTTTGCCAACTATATCCAAGGGCAGATGAAGTTAAGGGAATAAATCTCATTTTGGTTTGGCATCAGCATAAAACTAATGAATAATCTATTGAAATCCTCCCTTAAGACCTCCCCCAAATGCCCAGCTTTTAAAACCCCTCAAAAGGAAGGTCACAGAGCCTGCTCTCCCAGGAATATGCCTGCACCCTCCCCCCCGCTTGCCTCCAAAAAAATGAGTTCGCGTGTCATAGGTTCGCCATCACTGTCCTACACTCTAAGGGATCCCAGGAGGCTTGCAACTAGGAAGCAATGGGCAGCGACTCCTCCTCCCCAGTTAACCCTTGACCTTGGCCCCATGGCCCCCTTTTCTCTGACTTCCTAGTGAGCCAAAGCAGCCCAGCCCAGCCCAGGCTCATTTCCCCGCCTAGTTACTCCCTCTATTGTTGCTTCTTCTATCCTAGGCCCTTCCTTGTTTCAGTGTTGCCAGCTTTAATAAACATCCTTTAAAAATCACCTGGATGCCTGCTGTGAAATCTTTCCTGCGCAAAGTCAAGAACCCACTCGGGGCCTGGTCACCTTTCCCGTAACAAGAGTCACACACTTACCTAACACATGGTGAAGTCCACATTCAAAGATGTCCTCCTCCACTAAATACATTGCTTTTCATTCATTCCTTTAACAAATACATAGTGCATTGTATTGGGCACCTTCCATATGCCTGAAGGAAAATACATAAGAGTATAATGACAACTATGTAACATTGTGTCATTAGCTCCTCATCACAAAACTATGATGAAAGTATTACAATATTCCCCTCCCCATTTTACAGATGAACATGGAATGAGGTTTAATAATAAACAGGCTCCTACCTTTTAGGTATTACAGTCTATTGGAGAGGATATAGAATAATCAAGCAAGTAATTCAATGCATAATTACAAATTATTCTCAGAGTAGAACCCTGCTCTTGGAATCCTGGTATCCGCCTCTCACCGAAATCAAGGCCTCAGGTAACCCTGGCAACCGTCCTCTGGCCATTAGTAAAGATGGTGCCCCGAGAACCTGCGCGTTTAGGCACAACCTTCATTTCCCACAATGCAGTGGGGAAGAGGGAGTAGCTGTCTCTGCCAGGAGCTAATATGGCTCCCCAAGTTATGCCCTACGCTCTCTTCCCCTAATCAGCGACTTGACTGCCCAGACCAGGCTACGGATCAGGAGCTAAGTCGGCTTTGCCCCTCCATACCGCAACTACAGGAGCGATTGAAGTTGAGCGGCACCTCGCAGAATTGAACTCCATCACCGGGGAAACACCACTTCCGCTGACGTCATCACGCCGACACGTGGATCCAAGATGGCGGCAGCGATGGTGAGTGAAGGAGACTCCGGGAGCCGGAGCTGGAGCCGGGTTCTCCGGGGGATCCCAGGATCTTCCGGCACTCCATGCCTGCCCCGAGCCACCTCCGGAACCCCTAGCTCAGGCTTGAGGGATGTCCCTGACTGGGCTTGTCTCCCCCAAAGTTCCCCTTCCCCGGCCGTGGCCCCGCACTCAGGCTTGTCAGGGCCTGGAGTTTTGAGGGAGGCATTGGGTCGGAGGAAAGGTCTCGGCGACCGCCTCTGCTGGTTCCTATTCCTGCTTTGGTCTCCGCTTTCTGTGACCCCCATTTTCCAATTTTCACTTCCCAGCCCTGACCCCTCTGAAGAGCCCCCCATTATTCCCGCCTTTGCTCCTCCCTCTCACGTCCAGATCCTGCTGTCTCCGCCTCCCCACCCTCCTGACCAGTCCGTGGGAGCGACCTCGCCTCTGACCAGCCTCCAGCCTAAAGCCGGTGTCAGACCCTTTCCAGAGCCCCGTCCGCACCTCCACTCTCGCCTGTTCTCCGCGCACCCGTCTCGACCGTGGTTACCCCGAGCTTGCC
>NW_006293953.1:2327689-2337475 GCF_000327345.1 Myotis davidii
CCCTGATTATTTTTCCTGTCTTCTTTCTGTCAACTCTCTGCTTTTCCGGGGGAGCTTTTATCCCGTTGTTTGGGGGGCGGGGGTTAAAGGAGGGAGGCATGTTGAAAATAGTTTCCGGAGCCCCACTCCTGAAGATTCTAATTCCCTAGGGCTGGGCGATGCCCAGGAATTCGCAGTTTTATAAGCACTCCAGTGACTCTGATGGAGGTGGTCTGTCCTACGTTTTAAAAAAACAACAAAACACTATACTGGCCCGCTTGGCTGTGCCTGCAGGGGCCACACCGCTGTTCGGGGGCAGGTTCCAGGATGGAGCTCGGTAGGGCGCCGCCTGTGTGTGGTCAGGTGTGCAGGGTGCCTGGAAAGTGGGTCAGAACTTGGCTCCTTGTGCAAAATCCTGGAAGTAGATCTCGGAAGCAGTGGCCTTTCCCCCAGAGGCTCGGTCCTCACTCTGCTTCTCAAGAACAAGCAGACAGAACCAAGATTTAAGTCATTTAATCCAGAGTGATTTTCTAGGTCTTCCAGTATGCTGCTTCCTTAGCTGATAACATCCCGAGAGTGAGTGCAAAGGAAGACACGGAGAAAAGGGAGTGGTATTTGCCTTTAACAGAGGAACATTCTTGTTTAAATTCTCTGGTGTTGGCTTTCTCCCAACAAGGGTAGGTTATTGGCTGATAACAAAGTTTCCTTCCTTCTGTTAACCAGCTGGTCATTTATCCTTTTTGTTTAATGAGAGATTCCTTATTTGGAACCCCAGAGGCCGGGTAAAAGAGGTTTCTCAGCCTTGCGCTGTCAAATCTCAGGCTGAATCAGGAGTGGGGGAAAATCCCCAAAGTGGCCTGTTGAAACCCATTTTTCCCTCGACCGCATTCGGATCAAGCATGGCGTAAGAACGTCACAGGAAAAGGCACACCCTCTCTTGCCATAGGGAAAAGTTCAATCAAGTGGCATTTATACAATTGCATGGGAGACGCCTGCCCTGTTCAGAGGTTTTAAAGAGGAAATAAGTTAGCAATACATGTTTCTGGAACACATTTATATAATCAACAAATATTTGTGTGCCTGCTCTGTGCCCAGGCCTAGGGATGTGGTTGTGAGAGGTTCAAGGTCCACTCTTGTGGCGCTTTTCTAGTCCGAGGAGAGAGAGAACAAACAAATACATGAGCAAGATAATGTCAGATAGTGTTAAGTGCTGTGAATATAGTAACTGATGTAAAGAAACTGAGGGTGGCCCTAACCGGTTTGGCTCTGTGGATAGAGTGCCGGCCTGCAGACTCAAGGGTCCCAGGTTCGATTCCAGTCAAGGCATGTACCTTGGTTGTGGGCACATCCCCAGTAGGGAGTGTGCAGGAGGCAGCTGATCGATGTTTCTCTCTGATGGATGTTTCTAATTCTCTAGTCCTCTCCCATCCTCTCTGTAAAAATTCAATAAAATAAAAAAAGAAACTGAGGATGTAATGTACATAACGGCCCACAGAGGCCAGTGCAAAGGGTGCACACGAGAAACTTCAAGTTTGATTCAATAATGAAAAGGAGTGGAAGTAAGTTTGTTAAGGGAGTCTGTGCAATAGGCCGAGTGGAGTCGCAGATAGACTTGAGTTTGGTCTGTGTCAGGCACTTACTGGGGAGTCAGAACAGTCCCCACACCCTCTTATACACAGGGTGTTTCACAACCAGTGGGGACATAAGCGAGTGGCTCTGCTTTAGGGTGTGTGGGTTTCGGAGTCAGGTCGCACAGCCAAAGAGGAACTGAGCTAGTGGAGTCAGTGACCGTGGGAACAGGCTTGTTCTTTTGTTTTGGAGGTTAGGGTTGTAGGTGCAAGTTTGAAGTGGTAGTATTTATAGCCTTTTCCCTCCCTTTTTGAAGTGAATGGCTCTTCTTCCTCAAGGAGGCTGCCACCTCCCAGTTGTGTGTTAGCACATTGGGTGTTTCTTGAACCTGCAGGACAAGAGTTCTCCCACCATAGGGGATGGTTGGTATAAACTGAAGTTCTCTCTGGTGTTTCTGCCTTCCTCCTGCCCTGGGTTTAGACTCTAAAGTTACAGGATGCCAAGGTGAGCTAGCTGAGTCTGAGGTGAGAGGCAGGCTCATCTCACTCTTTATAGAAATATTGAGCATATGGAATCTGCTTTTGGGAACGTTATTATGGTGGAACTTGTGAAATGTCCATTGAGTACATTTGTAGGTATCTCAGGAGCCTAGAAACCTCCATTTGGAGAATAAAATTCTGTGTACTCTCACATATATCATTGTTCATGCTGTATTGGGTTTTATCTTTTTTCTTTTCTATTGGATATTATTCATTTACCATAAAATTTGCCCTTTTAAAGTCTACAGTTTGGTGGTTTTTAGTATATTCACGAAGTTGTGCAACCTTTAGAATATTTTCATCACCCAAAAAACCCCATTAGCAGTCACTTCCCACACAGCCCCTCCCCTGTTCTCCACAACCACTAATTTACTTTCTGTCTGTATAGATTTGCCTATTCTGGTTATTCTGTATAAATGAAATCATACAATATGTGGTGTTTAGTATCTGGCTTTTTAAAAATATATATTTTTATTGATTTCAGAGAGGAAGGGAGAGAGAGATAGAAACATCAGTGATGAGAGAGAACCGTTGATTGGCTGCCTCCTGCAGATCCCCTACTGAAGATTGAGCCCAATATCTGGGCATGTGCCTTTGATTGGGGAATCAAACCCGGGACCCTTCAGTCCGCAGGCCGGCACTCTATCCACTGAGCAAAACCAGTCAGGGCTAGTATCTGGCTTTTTAAAAAAACACAGCATAATGTTTTCAAAAGGTAATTAATGTTGAAGCATTTATTAGTACTTCATTCCATTTCTCTTTTTTTAAATCCTCATCCGAGGATATTTTTCCATTGATTTAGAGAGAGTGGAAGAGAGAGGGAAAGACAGAGAGAAACATTGATGTGAGAGAAACACATTGTTTGGTTGACTTCTGCACGAGCTCTGACCAGGGCCCCAGCCCTGAGAGGAGCCTGCAACCGAGGTACATGCCCTTGACTGAAATCGAACCCGGGACCCTTCAGTCTGCAAGCCTGCGCTCCATCCACTGAACCAAACTGGCTAAGGCAGTATTTCATTTCTTTTTATAGCCAAATAATATTACATTGTATGGCTAGAGTCTAGCCCAGCCGTGGGCAAACTACGGTCCGCGGGCCGGATCCGGCCTGTTTGAAATGAATAAAACTAAAAAAAAAAAAAAAAGACCATACCCTTTTATGTAATGATGTTTACTTTGAATTTATATTAGTTCACACAAACACTCCATCCATGCTTTTGTTCCGGCCCTCCGGTCCAGTTTAAGAACCCATTGTGGCTCTCGAGTCAAAAAGTTTGCCCACCCCTGCGCTAGACTATATTCTTTTTATCCTTTTATTTATCCATTGATGTGTATTAGGGTTGTTTCCACTTTTTGGCTATTATGAATAACATTGCTGTGAACATAAGTGTGCTGGTTTTTGTGTTTTCTGTTCTTTTGGATTTATATCTAGTAGTGGAATTGGGCAGGAGGGGTAGACTCTGCCACCAGTCCCATGTGTGGGAAATTGCTGTCTCCTCTGGGCCTCACGTGTGGGGTGGGCATTGAGGAAGGAGCACAGCACAGGAGTCAGCAGCCTATGCTTAGTCCTAACACTGCCACTGATCCACTGTGTGGCTTGGGTGGAAATCACTTTGACTTTATTGGTTTGTTTCTACATATGGGTTTGGACTTGATGCTTTCTGAATTCCAGGTTGAAAATTTTGTGATTTAGAATACTTGGATTTAAGGTGACTTTTGCCAGTCTTTATATATACTAGTATATATATAAAAGGCTAATATGCAAAGTATCCCCTCGGGAGTTCGACCAGAAGACCAGGAGTTTGATCACTCACTATGATGGGCGCTGACCACCAGGGGGTGGCGTAGAGCGAAGGAAGGCCCTGGCCCTGATCACTGGCTAGGCCTAGGGACCTTACCTGTGCGTGAATTTCATGCACCTATACCTCTGGTATACCTATAATCAGATGGATTTTTTCCCCCCGTGATCATAGTTTCTGTGGTCCTTCCAAGCTCTTGTCATTTGGTCGTGTTGTCTGTCTGATCTTGAGTTGCTCCACTGGCACATATTCTGCAGGAGCCACTGTGCCCTTGGAGCTGGTGCAGACACCAGGCCTTGGTTCAAATGTGTTTCTCTGAGGAATCCTTTTAAAGGAGTGCCCTTAATCCCCTCAGGAAGTACTGTGGAGGCAGAGATAGCATTAAGCTGCCTCTTGGTTTCCCTTTTACAGCTTGGATAAAAGTTCCCCTTTGATCTTGGCATTAAAGATGCAGGTCACAGAATGCTGGAGAAGGTTGAGTTTTGATCTCTGGCACTGGCAGGAGTATGGGAAGGACCCAAGATGAGCAGTGCCATCTGGCCGCAGACAGTGATAGGAGCCACCTACCACCCCCATACCTGCTTTGATCTCTGACCCATTTGCTGACACTAGTGTTTCCCAAAAGGGGCATGGTTAAGGACACCAAGGACTTCTTTTTCATTTCTTTTCATTGCTTCCTTCTCTGCCTTCCTAACATGATGTCTCACCTATGCCTGAGCATTAAATTGACAGACCTCCCAGGGTTTGGGATCCCAAGGTTTTATATTCAGAAGGAATGCTAAGTGCTACTAGCAGTTACTAGACTTACTGATTGGGATGATCACATTGTAAGGTATAAAAATATCGAATCACTACGCACCTGAAACTAATATAGCCGATATAAGATTATATACCAACTATACTTTAATAAAAAAAATTTATAAAAAAATCAAATCGCAAGTTGGAACTGAATTTCTTTATATATATATATATATTTTAAAAAATACAATTTCAGAGAGGAGGAGAGAGGGAGAGAGAGAGAGAAACATCATCAATGAGAGAGAATCATTGATCGGCTGCCTCCCGCATGCCCAAATCCTGGGGATGGAGCCCCCAACCCAGGCATGTGCCCTTGACTGGAATCAAACCCGGGACCCTTCAGTCTGCAGGCTGAGGCTCTATCCACTGAGCCAAACCAGCTAGGGTGGAACTGGATTCTTAAGCCTGTTTAGAAGAAAGTCTGGGTGCCCTTAACATCTTTGGGCCTCGGTTTCTACTTAAAGTAGATCAGACATTATAAATTGGCAATCTGTGGACCACATCTTCACATGTACTTACCTGGGGGAGTTGGGTATGCTGGCATAGTATTTAATATTTTTCAAGTTAGTTGTCAATGTTTAATGATTGGGAAATTTCACAATTCTCGATTTTCATTTCTCTTGAAAATTTGGGCCGAAATTCCCCATCAGGAGCATTCCCCATGCAGGTCCCAGCTTATCATTTTCTCAATTCTGTCATCTTACTCCTGAGCAGCTTCACCATTTAGGTCACTTCTATGACCCTTCTAAGTGGTTAAATTTGCAACCCCCAAATGTCCTGTGAAATGTCCTGGACTTAATGTTTGGTCTTTATATGAAGTTTTTCCTACTCTGACATTCTGATTCACACGCTATTAAAAGTTTGTGGTAATCCCGTTACCTGACTTATAGGGAAAACTTTCTACTCACATAATACATGTCTGTTAATTCACCATATCCCCATTCATTATTTGATCTAATCCTTACAAAAGTCCATTTTACAGAGGAGACTAAGGCTTGGTCTAGGACCTGGGCTAGAATTTGACAGTCTGATTGACTTTATGACTTTGGCAAACTTTGCTTCTTTAAACCTCAGTTACCTTTTTTTAAAAAAAATCATTTTTAATTGTAAAATATACATCACATAAAATTTACCATTTTAACTGTTTTGTGTGTACAGTTCAGTGCCATTAAGTACCTTCAACTGTTGTGCAACTATCACCATCATCCAGCTTCGGAACTTTTTCATCTTCCCATATTGAATCAGTTTTCTTAGTTTTTAAACAATTGATTGATTGATTTTTAGAGAGAGAGAGAAAGAGAGAGAGAGAGAGAGAGAGAGAGAGAGAGAGAACACATTGATTTGTTCCACTTATTTATGCATTCATTGGTTGATTCTTGTATGTGACCTGACCGGAGTTCAAACCCATAACCTTGGTGTATCAGGATAGTGCTCTAACCAACTGAGCTACCTGCTAGAAACTTTCCTTATTTTTCTTTTTTTTTTCTTCTTCTTTTTTTTTCTTTAGTGTGGCACCTGTAGGAGCACTTGAATATGGCTAGTTAGCGTACAGGTAAGAGTTGTACAGAAGATGGGGCTAGAACAGTGATGGCGAACCTTTTGAGCTCAGCGTGTCAGCATTTTGAAAAACCCTAACTTAACTCTGGTGCCGTGTCACACATAGAAATTTTTTGATATTTGTAACCATAGTTAAACAAAGATTTATATTGTTGATATGTATTTTATATATTTAAGTGCCATTTAACAAAGGAAAATAAACCAAAACTGAGTTCATAGATTTGCCATCACTGGGCTAGAAGGTAGCAGAGAACAGAAAAAATGTTAGTGTCTACAAATGTAATTGTCCTTTGACTGTGGGAAGGAAATTTTTTTTAAGTCTTTATTGATTAAGTATTACATATATGTCCTTATTGCCCCATTACCCCCCAACCCCCCACACTCATGCCTTCACCCCCCCCTGGTGTCTGTGTCCATTGGTTATGCTTATGTGCATGCATACAAGTCCTTTGGTTAATCTCCCCCCCTTACCCCCACCCTCCCCTACCTTCTCTCTGAGCATTTTCCTTATTTTTAAAGTAAGGATAATACTTTCCTCGAAAGGGTCGTTGTGATGATTAAATGAAACATGAAAGTGCCTAGCACAAAGAGAGCTTTCTGTAGCTTTTCCATTTCAAGATTTGAAGTCTTTCAGAGGTGAGCCATGTAAGCCTGTTGCTTGGACCGAGAGTTTCTTTTATAAATACTCAAGGCAGAGAAGGAAGGTCAATGCATTTCTTAAGTTTTATTTCTGTACTTTCTGGCCTCAAGGTTTAGGTGTGGTGTCGGTTGCTGGGTCAGGATAGTCATTTGTTTCATTGGATTTCCACAGCCTGCTGCGGATTTTTCCCTTGAGTCTTTTTATGTATCTGTTCACAGCTACTATGTGTCTGTGGGCTCTGAAATAAAGGCTACATTTTCAGTCTCCCATGGCTAATTTGATTCTGGTTTGTTTGATTTTGTTGTTGTTGTTTTTCTCTGTGAGTTCTTTAGCTCCATGGGGCTGCTTGGTAAGTGTTCTTTAGCTGTCATTAACCATCCTGTGTGTGTTGTTGAATTCTTAGGGAGCTTTAGCCAATTGGGTAATTGATTTCAGTTAACTGTTGGCATACTGTACCCCAAAGCCTTTTTCTTTGTGTTTTTTCCCTTATCCTGGGGAGCAATTACCGAGTGACCTTAAAATGGTGACTATCTTTGAGAAGAAAAAAGAAGAATCTAGCTTACTGTTAAGGAAGGTGTTGCTTTTGCAGCAGGAAAGGCATGGAATGGGAACTAGAAAAGCTGTTCAAATTGGCCATACTGTTTTGCTAGATGATAGGAAAGAAGATTGCAAGGAGAGGGCTCCAGAAAAGAAAAGTTAACTTCTGGCCACAGAGAAATGAGTGAATGAAAGAATTTTCAGCTCTCAGGGGAAACTTCCTATTTTCTTTGGAAGAAGTTAATTGTTCACACCTTTCAAACTGGGTGCTGCAAATTTGGGGGAGTGAGGGGTACTCTTTAGTCCTAGCAGTCCTTCACTGGAGTGTTTGGGAGAGGTTTTTTTGCATGCCTGCCTCCCAGAAGTAAAATAGATAAGGAAGGCAAAAACCTTGGTTTTTGGGTCTCTTAAGCTATAGCTTTTCAGGTCACCCATATCTTTGCTAGTGGTGGGGTGTTAGGTTACAGCACAAACGGCTTCTAGATTACCATCACCTTGTTCCTTGACATGCTACCTTTGCCATCTCGTGACATGGAAACCAAATAAAACAAATAACATTGAATTGGCTGGTTCACATCTCTTAGGATTCCCACTCCTTTCAGGACTCTGAACATACAGAAGATGTTTGCTTAAATACCTAATTGACTTTTCAGACTGAATCTCACATGAGAACTCCTGTGGTGATCAATTAAAAATAAAAGGAAAATGCAATGAAATTTCCCAAGAAGCAGGTACTTTGCTACTCCCTAAGTTCCTTACAGAACAGAGCTGTGGGTTAAACATCATCAGTCAGGCTGTCAGGGCTGTAGAGGTAAAGAATTACAAAAGTTGGGGAACCCACTTGGGTCCCCTCCCAGGGAACTTTTCTGTAATAAAACTGCTTTCACTCTTTGAAAAAAAAAAGAATTACAAAAATTGAAATGGTATCTAGTACCAGGAACTTCTCAGTCCGTAATCCTTCTGGAATTGTACATCAGATTCTGCATTTTGTAGCGTGTTTCCTGGGAGCAGACTCTGCGGGTTTTATAAGATTCTCAGAGGGTTTTGCAACACCCTACCCGAGGTTAAGAATTCCTGATCTGGGATGGTTACCCACACACCTGGTTACAGAATCCCCTCTGCATTGTCCTTACTTTATAACTCCCATTTTCTGTATATCTTCAGAAGTGCTTGCCCAAGTATTTTCAGAGGCAACCCATTTCCTTCACCTTAAAATGTAAATGTATTTATTTTGAATATGGGTGACTCATATATATGGCAAAAAGTTCGTATTTAAAATAGTTTTGATTAAAAAAAATATTTCTTCAGCCTTGGTCAGTGTGCCTTAGTTGGTTGGGTGTAAACCTATGCACCAAGGGTTGCTTGCTTAATTCCCTGTGGAGGGGACAGTATGGAGTAGGGGAGGCTCTCACATTGATGTTTCTCTCTCTCCCTCTCTAAAAGTCAACTTAAAAAAATCTTTACAAATTTTTCTCCAGAACATTTTTATGCAAAAAAAAGCACACCTATTTTAAAAAATTTGCTATAAAAAATTCCTAACATACACAAAAGTAGAAGAAATGGTATGATGAACCCTCACAACCCATTACTCAACTGCACCATTACCATTATATTGCCAAACTTGTTTCATCTATACATCCCTTGGCTGTTTGGGTTTTTTTTTTTCCTTCAGGGTTATGAAGGTATCGTTTTTTAATACCATAAATTTACAGTACAATGATTTTTAAATTTATATGTAGACTTGTACAGCCATCATAACAATTACACAAACTTTTAGAACATTTTTATTATCTCCTCAACCAGTTTCCTCACAGTCAAGGGATTGACACTTGAAGTCAATCTCTGTTCCCACAATCAACCAACAATTGATCTACTTTCTGTGTATAGATTTGTCTTTTCTAGACATTTCACATAAGTAGAATCATACAGACTTTGCACCTGGCTTTTACTTAGCATAATGTTTTTGAGGGTCATCGTGTTGTAACATGAGTTGGGAGTTTACTCCTTTTTTTAAAAATACATTATCTAAATTTACTTTTATAATCAATTCTTTTTGTTTTAAAATATATTTTTATTTTTTAAATATATTTTTATTGATTTCAGAGAGGAAAGGAGAGGGAGAGAGAGAAACATCAATGATGAGAGAGAATCATTGATTGGCTGCCTCCTGCACTCCCCCCACTGGTGATCGAGCCCACAACCCAGGCATGTGCTCTTGACTGGAATCGAACCTGGACATCCTGGTTCATGAGTTGACACTCAACCACTGAGCCAAGCTAGCTGGGTTCATCGTTGATGTTTCTATCTCTCTCTCTTTCTTTCCCTTCCTCTCTGAAATTAAACACACACACACACACACACACCCATGACT